>NC_056732.1:51572549-51872549 GCF_019279795.1 Protopterus annectens | reverse complement strand
GGGGAGCGGAGAGAGCCCGAGCATTAGCGAGGGCGAACGGAGCGGGGCAGAGCCAACCAAGACAAAAGAAACAGTAAGTATTACTTTACAAATCTGAACACTTTTAAAACAAATTCCTGAGGACTAATGGCTTACCGGCAAGCAGAATGTAATTGCTGAGGAGCACTTGTGTCCTGGTGGGAGACTAGAAATTTAAAGATGGCTCCATGCTCAGCAGGATTCTAATATAGACTTTGTATTGGGGAGGGAGATGGCACAAGGGGTGTAAACCAGGTGGAATGCAAAGAAAAGTACAGTTTTGTACCTACCATAAATGTAGATGTTCGAGTGCTAATACACCAGCAGTCATAACAGATGGGTTCTCCTGCCGTCAGGCGGGTCCTCGGTCGGCCGAATTCGAAAGTCTAGGTCCGTCGTCGCTTCTTCCCTGACGTCAGTGCAACAGGGGTATAAAAGAACCAGCCGACGCCATTTTCTTCAGTTTTTCTTGCCCCAGATGTCAGGTGCCCCCAGAAGGAAGGCAATACATAAATTTGTGTAATAAAGCAATGCCATATAATGAAAATACAGTAGTGCAAGTAAATACATCATGAATGAATACCCCAATCTGGTTGCATGAGGATATGTTAGCCAATAGGCCTGTCCCAAGAGGGGAAGGAGGGAGGGAAACCTGGACTGCAGCTGTATTAGCACTCGAATATCTACATTTATGGTAGGTACAAAACTGTACTATGTTCATCGTGCATACAGCTGCAGTCATAACAGATGGGTAGAATCCCAAAGCTAAGAAAGGGGTGGTAGCCACTAGGTGGAACTAGGAGGAGCCAGAATGCCATGCAAGACTGCAGTGGCAAAGCCCGCTCTAGATTTGGAGTATAGTGGAAGGTGGTAGTGCTTGGAGAAGGTATGCACAGAACTCCAAGTGGCTGCTTCTAAAATATCTTTGGTAGGAACTCCTCTGAGAAAGGCTGCAGAGGTAGCCGTGGCCCTTGTGGAGTGAGATCTGATGCCTGTAGGTACAGTTTTGCCATGAAAAGAATAGCAAAAGCGTATGCAGTGGGCTATCCATTTTGAGATGGTCTGTTTGGAAATTGGCTTTCCTTGAGCTCCTATAGTATAGGACACAAAGAGCTGTTCTGATTTTCTGAAAGGCTTTGTTCTGTCCAAATAATAATGCAGTTGTCTGTGGATGTCCAAGGAATGTAGTAATCTCTCCCCTTTGTTTTGAGGATTAGGATAAAAGGTAGGTAAGTGTATGGCCCGATTCAAAGCTACCCTGGATACCACTTTTGGCATAAAGGACGGGTTGGTTCGTAATGAAACTCTGTGCTGATGGAAGATGATAAAAGGCTGCACAGCCATGACAGCTTGTAGTTCTGAAACTCTACGAGCTGAGGTAATAGCCAGAAGGAAAGCTGTTTTCCAGGACAAATATTGCAAATCTGATGAGGCAGCTGGCTCAAAAGGAGGCAAGGTCAGTTTTTCCAGAATGAAATTGAGATCGCAAGCAGGTATTGGTTGTTTCCTTGGGAGTTTTAGATTCTTAGCCCCTCTGAGGAACTGTCTTAAGAGGGGGTGAGAGAATAAGGGTGGATCAGTGTTGTATTCTGCAGAAATGGTTGAGGCATGGATTTTGATGGAGGAGAATGAAAGTCCACTGCTTAGCAGCTCAGCTAGATACTGTAATATTTGAGGTAAATTCAGTTTTCCAGGATCCTGGCCCTTTTTCTCATTCCAGACACAAAACCATTTCCATTTTGCGGAGTAAGCTTTTCTAGTAGATGGCCTTCTGGCCTCCAAAATGACATCCTGCACCTCCTTGGAGAGTAGGGTCTGTTGTGATGCTAAGGAATCTTCCATGCGGCTAGATTGAGTGTTTTAGCTGACTGTGAAGAGTTTTGAAGCTGTGCTGAGTCAGGAGAAGAGGCATTAGAGGCAGGGTCCATGGTGGGGAATGCGTCAGGCTCCTCAGGAGTGGGTACCAGTGTTGTCTTGGCCAGTCTGGAGCAATGAGAATCATCTTTGGTCTGTCTGCTCTGGTTTTCAATAGAACTTTGGGCAGCAGAGGAAGAGGTGGGAAGGCATAAACTGTCACTGATGTCCAACTGAAAGAGAGAGCGTCCACTCTCCAGGCCTTTGGATGAAAAATCCTTGAGCAGAATTTTGTCAATTGGTGATTTTTGTGGGAGGCAAAGAGATGTATGTCTGGCCTTCCCCATGCTTGGATTATCTCTGTAAAAACTTGAGGATGCAACTTCCATTCGTGTGGATCTGTCATATTTCTGCTTAGGTTGTCTGCCAGCGTGTTTTCCTTGCCTGGCAAGTACTGTGCTTGTAGTTCGATTTGTAAGTCCATGGCCATGTTCCAAAGTGACATGGCCAGTCTGCATAGGGGGTATGAATGTGTTCCTCCCTGTTTGTTTATGTACCACATTACTGTGGTGTTGTCCGTTCTTCTCAATAGTTGACCTGGTTGCAAAAGGTCTTTGAAAGCTATAATAGCATTTATTACTGCTAGCATTTCCTTTTGATTGATGTGAAGGTGCTTTTCTTTTTGGGACCATTTGCCCTGAATGCACCGATCTGTCATGTGCGCCCCCCAGGCGTAGTCCGAGGCATCCGTTGTGATGACTTGATTTGCTTGAGGCTTGCTGAATGGGCGACCTGTGTTTGTTTGGCATGCTTGAGCCCACCACAGAAATTCCTTTTTGAAGACATGGAATTAGTGGTATTATTGTTTCCAAACTGTGGCTGTGTTGAGACCATAGGTTTTTCAGGTACCATTGAAGTTTCCTCATATGCAGCTTTTCACATGGGATTAGTAAGATGCAAGATGCCATGAATCCCAGAGCCTGCAGGATTTTCCTTGCAGTCAGCCTGGTGCAATTTGCTAGTGCTCTGAAGTATTGAGTTAGTTGCCCCTGCTTCTCTGGCGTGAGGTAGGCCATCTGGGTGTTTGTGTCCAAGTTGGCACCCAGGAAAATTATTTTCCGAGAGGGTATTAGCCTTGATTTCTTTTTGTTGACTGTGTATCCCAGAGAATTCAACATTATTACATAAGCCAGATGTTTCAGAAGAATGTGCTTGCTGTCCGCTTGGATCAGGCAGTCGTCCAAATAGAGGTATATTTGTATCCCTTGAAGTCTGCAGTAGGCAATTACTGATGCCAGGCATTTCGTGAATACTCTGGGCGCAGTAGATAAGCCAAAGGGCAATGCAGAGAATTGATAATGGGTTGAACCTGCAAGAAATCTGAGGTATCTTCTGCAGTTTTGTCTGATTGGGACATGCAGGTATGCCTCCTTGAGGTCCAATGTTACCAGCCAAGACTCCTTGCCCAGCATGGGAAGAAGCTGCTGTAGAGTGAGCATCTTGAATTTTGGTACGAGTAGAAATGTGTTTAGGATGGATAGGTCCAAAATAGGTCTCCAATCTTTTCCCTTCCTTGGTACCAGGAATAGTCTCGAATAAAAACCTTGACCTTGTTCGTGCGTAGGTACCCCTTGAATAGCTTTCATGTCCACGAGATGTGTAATTTGTCTTTGTGCCTCTGCCCTTTGATTGTGTGGCAGGTTTGGCATGCCTCTCATTTTTGGAAGGGTGTGAAAATGGAATCTGTAGCCTCTGTTTATAATGTCCAGGATCCATTTGTCTTTTGTGACAATATGCCAATTTTTTGAAAATAATGCCAGTTTTCCGCCTAAGGGTGCTGCCATTTGAGTCTTGCTTGGCATGCAAAGGGGAAAGTCATTGGGCTTGCTTTCTGAATGGTTGCAAGTTATCCTCAGCACCTATTTGTGTAGGAGCTTGCCATGGTCTGCCTCTAAACGATCCTTGGGATTGCCCTCTGCCCCTCGGGCACCTGTATCTACCTCTTTGGGGTCTATCCGTGGCTGGAAAGGACCAATTTTTGGAAGGCCAATTTCTACTGAAACGTGGGGGTTGTACCTGTAGAAAATCTTTCACAGTTTGCATTGATTTAGCCTTTTCCTCCATTTTCCTTAATACCTCCTCAGCATTAGCACCAAACAATACATCCTTTTGTAGAGGGACATCTAGTAATTTAGCTTTGACATGATCTGGCAAGGTTTGCTCCTTGAGCCAGGCATGTCTACGTATGACTGATCCTGTAACAGCAGCTCTACATGAGGCCTCTAGAGCATCAAAACCACATTGTAAGGTATGTTTACCCACTTGTTCTGCAGTATGCATCAAATCCTGCAACTCCTTCAAGTCTGGTTGTTCAGGTTGTGACATTTTACTTTTCAATTGTGATAACAAAAACTGTTGGTACTTTAGCATATGGAACGGACAGTTTAATGCCCTCATGGTTAAGGTAGCCGAGGTATATACCTTTTTTCCCCACCTTTCTAAGGATCTGGAATCTCTCTCGGAAGGTAATGGATTTTTAGCAGTGGAGGCCTTAATTCCCTTGGGGCCCTGTGAGATTGTTTCTGGGTCAGCAGCATGGCTTTTGTATAGAAATTGGTGTGAGTCAGGAACCCTGTAGTACCGGTCAGGCTTGACTGGGGCTGGAGGTAGAGAATCTGGGTTAAGGCAGGCCTCAGAGTACACATCATCTAGTATGTCCAAGACAGGCGGTATAGCCAGAGGCCTGTGCTGAGGTAGCAAGAGAAACTCCCTAAGCCTTTTCTTGGAATCTGAATAATCTTGGCCTTCCCAGTGGAAGTTTTTCTCTTAAGGTATGCAAAGTTTCCCCAAATGAGTAATCCTCTGGGGGGGATACAGAGGGAATGGACTCCTCTGCATCAGAGTCTTCAAAAGGGGAGTAAGAATGTTCCTGATCATCAGAGTGCTCTGAAATAATGGAGCCCTGATCAGAGGAGGGGGATTCTTCCTCCACTCTGGGCCTTTTGTCCGGGGGGGTTGAGAACCCCTGATAAGAGTAATTAAATCCTCAGCCATTTTAAGCATCTGTTTTTTAGGCATGGGGCCTGGAGATGGGCCCTGTGTAGCTTGTCTCTTAGAATGCATGGCTGCTTTAGACTTAGTGAAAGCCTTGATGGAAAAAGAAGAGGAAGGTCTGAAGACACCTTGAGAGGAGGTGGACCTGTCCACATTTTGAGATTCACCGCCAAGAGTGGCTTCGGTATCTGTAGTCGGGATGTGGGCCGAGGAGCCTGCGACCTCGGGCACAGGAGACACCGCCAATGAAGTGTCGTCGGTAGTCAGGGGCTGCGTAGGCGCCTCACTGAGAACTGGACAACGTGTAGTCGGCTTTGGCGTGGTGTCGGTAGAGGCCGTGGACCTCGTGTGTCGGTCCTTATCTTTGCGCTTTTTAGACAAAACTGGAGTCGGAGTATCCGACGACATAATATAGTTAAATGTTTTGCCAAAATAATGCTGGGCGAAATCCGCCCGACGCTTAATGGTGCATTTGTTGAATGTAGCACAAAAGCGACAGACCGAGACGGCGTGGTCTGGGCCTAAACAAGGAATACAGAGGGAATGGAAATCCTTATGCGGTATTTGCTTCCCACATTAAATACAATTATTAACTTTGTCTGACATCGGTCTGAGGCAAGAAAAGTTTCCCCAACGGGGTACTTAGCTTTCAAGAAGACTTCGGTTGCAAAATTTTCATTTCAGGAGCTGGCCGACCGGCACTTGCGAACTGCTTCTGCTTCGGGCACCGCGCGGCAAGAAAGACTGAAGAAAATGGCGTCGGCTGGTTCTTTTATACCCCTGTCGCACTGATGTCAGGGAAGAAGCGACGACAACCGACGCCGGACCTAGACTTTGGAATTCGGCTGACCGAGGACCCGCCTGACGGCAGGAGAACCCATCTGTTATGACTGCAGCTGTATGCACAATGAACATCCAGAGAGGCAATCAGTGGAAATCAGTGAAGGCCTCATGACGAACATAGTGTGCGATTCAACAAGTTAAAATGATTTGTACCACAATCATCTACACATTTAAATGTAAGCCGTCATACCATCTGTAGTAAAGCTAAATCGTTTAACTCTTACCATTTTGCTTCCTTCCAGTACCTTATAATTAAAGGGCTAAAGATTTTTCACAGGTCTGCAAGTGTTGGTGTGCATCATTGTGCCTGAAACACTGAATAATGTTGCAATCAGGCAGACACAAACTGTGTCCAAAGTGTATTTATTATTTCCAATATCTACAATTCCAAAGTTGACATCTATCAGCAGTTGGCTTGGTGACCACCCCTTCCTACTTTTAGCTGTTGCTATGTGCAGGGACTTCACACCCTTGTTACAGTTTGCAGCATAAAACCTCCTTCCACCCTTCACTATACCACCCACACAGCTGTTCACAGATTTATTTTATTTTACATTTGTTAACCAGGGGTGTCTGAGCTGAAAAGGCCCTTTTTCAGCAGAGGCCCGGGGAGAAAAGCTCACACATAGAAAAATTACATATACATTTAGACATGATCAGTATACACAGAAATTACAAAAGACATGTTTTTACAGTGGTATGCAGCACATCAACAGTTACAGTGGAGAGAACAAACCATATTAATTTAAAAATAAAGGTACTTAATAGAATTGTGGTGTACAGCTGAAGTTTGGAACATATGTAGAATACATACATAGTACACAGGGTACAGTACATACATTGTAGATTAGCCAGTGTTTGAGAATAGTTTTTAATCAAGTACTCTAGGTTTAGTATGTGTACCTTATCCGCTTTCACTAGCCTGGGGAGCAATCATGGCACTGCCAACTTTGCTTGAAATGTTGCCTGATGAGGTCTTTAAAGGAGGCTTTGGATGATGCATTTTGAATGCTAGTGGGGACAGAGTTCCATTTTTTAGCCAGTGAACTACTATATAGTGCATCTCCAAAGCTATTGTAACTGTTGGTGACTTCTAGTAGTAGTTTGCTTGATGATCTAAGAGGCCTTTAGGCTGAGTGATGTTGTACTAGGTTTTTGAGGGCAGGACACTTATTGGGAAGGTAATAGACAGAATGACAGAGGCAGAGCTGATTGCAGGTTAGGAGGTTGGGCAGTTCAAGCCAGTGGAGCTGTCTCAAAGCAGTACAGTGAGGAGTTCTATATGAGCAATTTGCAGCAAAGCGGGCAATTCTGTTATAGCAGGCTTCTGTTTTTCTTAGTTCAGTTTTGTTGAGATTAGTCAGAATGGGAGATGCATAGGGTAGGGTGGATAGAAGTTGGGAGCGAGCAATGGCTGATTTTTTTTTGTTGTTAAGAAATGGTTTGATCCGGTAGAGTGATCCCAGTTTGGCATGTACTTTTTTAATAGTTAAGTTGAGATGACTATCAAATTTTAGGTGGGAGTCTATGGTTATTCCCAATAGCTTACCTTGTGCCACTGGAGCGACTGGAGTAGCATTTGTGGAGTAGATAGTGAACTGACTGTTACCAGTGTTTTTGTTAGAACTGGTTATAATCATAAGCTGAGTTTTCTTCGGATTGAGGATAAGTTGGGCTTTGGTTAGGTAGTTTTCAACGTCAGAGAATGCTAGTTGAGTTGTTTGCAGGAGGATGGGAATGTTTTGTGCAGCACAGATTAAGGTAATGTTATCTGCATACTGAATGATAGATGCATGCTGTGTGGAGGTATAGAGGTCATTTGTGAAGACTGTGAATAGTAGTGGTCCTAAGATAGAACCCTGTGGGACTCCTATAGCTATGGGCAGCTGAGGAGAGAGAGAATTTTCCCATTTCACAGCTTGGTACCTGTCAGTTAAGTTGCTTTGGAACCAGGTAAGAGTGGAATTTGATAGGTGATATTGGTTTAGTTTGTTTAGCAGGATTTGGTGCAAGACTGTCAAATGCTTTGGACACATCCAAAAAAAAGAGTTGACATCTGCAGGCCTTCAATTTTGAGACTGTTTACTGTGTCTGTGAAGCAGAGGAGGGCTGTAGTGGTACTATGGGCAGGTCTGAAACCATGCTGTGTAGGTGACAGGATGTTGCTGTCTAGGATATATTTTAGCTTCTGGGTATGGATGCTTTTTTCTAGGATTTTGGCCAGGGGGGGAGAGTAAAGCAATGGGTCTGTAGTTATTAAGTTCAGTGGAGGTCCCACCTTTATGTATGGGTGTAACATAGGATATTTATCAGAGTTTGGGCGCATAGTTTTCAATAACTGATCTGTTTATGAGAGTGGAGATTGGGATACCACTAGCATCTGCTGTGAGTTTCAAGAAATAAATAAAAATGCTGGCAGGCAGAGTTTCACAGGCACAAATCACTCAGGTGATGATAAACCAAAGGTGTATTTAATGATAAAAATCCGCAAGAAAAAAAAATAAAATGTGAGCACTTTGTTAAACAAGTGTTAACTTCATCAGACACCATTAAAATGTAAGACAGCCATTTACATACATATAAAAAACACTATGATTGGGTAAGCAAAGAGAGTCAGCTAGCTAAGCAACACTGAGACATCTGTGTTGCTTAGCTAGCTGCCTCTCTTTGCTTACCCAATCAGAGTGTTTATATGTATATAAATGGCTGTCTTGCATTTTAATGGTGTCTGATGAAGTTAACACTTGTTTAACGAAAGCACTCACATTTTGTTTTTCTTGCGGATTTTTATCATTAAATACACCTTTATCATCACCTGAGTGATTTGTGCCTGTGAAACTCTGCCTGCCAGCATTTTTATTTATTTAGTTGGTTTTGCTGCTTCTGTTTTTTTGAGTTTCAAGAAATAGCTGGGGAGTAGGTCGGCTGCTGTTGAGGTTTTTAGTTTGGAGAGCATGCTTTTGATTGAAGTGGTGGAAACTGTTTTGAGGGTAAAGCTTGTATTAGTGTTATTTGTGTTGGGGGGATAGTGAGGAAGGAACTGTCCTGTGATACTAAGGATAGAATTGAGTTCACAAAGTGGGAGTTTAATTGTGTTTCGATGGGAACTTTAGTGTCAGGGGTGGTTGGTTTGGGGGTAGCCTTTTGGGTGGGTTTTAGTAGCTGGTTTACATTTTCCACAATTTTTGGGGGCTGTGCTGGTATTTAGTTTGTAATTTCGTGTAGTAGGATTTTTTCTCCAGCCTAATTCATTTTTTTGCACGGTTGCGCAGTTCTTGATACTTAGTTAGGCTTTGTGTTTCTTTGTTTTTTTGATAGTAAAGCCAGGCAGGGTCTCTGGACTTGAGGATTTATTTGGTTTCTTTACTGAGCCAGGGGTTTGTAGAGGTTCTAACCTTGATTTTGCACAATGGAGCGACAGTGTCTAGATGTTGTAGAAATGTTTTGTTAAAATATGCGACAGCCTGGTCAAGTGGGAGGGTTTTTAGGGGGGGGTCCAGTCACAGTTACAGAGTAAAGTGTTGAGGACCTCAGGAGAGAATTTTTTTGTGTTTCTAGTGGATTTATAGTTAGTGGTTTTGCATATGCTTGTTCTACTACGTATAAAGTATGTTATGTTGTGGTCACTTAAGGTGTCTGGGAGGCTTCCTGAGTGGGGGTACAATGTGGGGTTGTTAGTTAGGACCCAGTCAAGGATGGATTCCCTTTTAGATTTTTTATCACATCTAGTTGGAATTTGGACTAGCTGCTAGTAGCCATGGAAATTTATTAGATTACTTGGTTGGTTCCGATATGCAGGTGAACCAATCTAGGTTGAAATCCCTCAGAATAAAGGTTTCTTGTGAGTATGGGGAAGAACACCAGAATAAGAAGTCTTCAAAGTTAGCAGGTGTATTACCAGGTGGATGAAGGCAAAATCCCTACCATATGGAAAGAATCCCACATCATCAGTCTACATAAAGGTGGATCTTCTATTGAGACTTTCTAACTTTCGACCTATTGCCTTACTCTCCCCATTAGCTAAGATAATGGAAAAATGTGTTCACAAACAACTACTCAACAACCTACTACAAAATAACCTACTAGCCAACTGTCAACCTGGCTTCAGACCATTCCACAGCACAACGACTGCCCTTCTATCCTTCACTGACTATATATAAAAATCCTAACAATAACTCCTTTTCCTCTGCACTATTTATAGACCTGTCAAAAGCCTTTGATATGGTTAACCATAACTTACTTCTAGACAAACTAAAGTCCCATTCTCTTGATCCACAAGCATTACAATGGTTTAGGTGTTATCTTCAAAACAGACGGCAAGCAGTACTTTGGGATAACAATCTGTCTTCATTACTTCCAGTAAATAGGAGTCCCACAAGGCTCTATCTTAGGCCCCCTTCTTTTTTCCTTATTTATTAACGACCTCCACATGAACATACCTCAAGCCACCTGCATTCAATATGCAGATGACTCCACCTTAATCTGTACTGCTAAGAACATAGCCTCCCTCCAGTCCCTCACCCAAACTGTTTTTCAAAATATTGAAAACTGGTTTATGCAACATTGCCTCCTCCTTAATCCCAAAAAAAACAAAACTACTGCTTTTCACTCCAACTCATAAATCACCCACTCCATTCTTCTCTATAACCTCTAACAATGCTACCAACATAACCCCAGATACTACCACCCGCCTACTAGGTGTTACAATTCATAATCGTCTTAACTATGATGACCATATTAACTCCACCATAAAGTCTGTTAACAAAAAACTTGGTATACTCTATAGAATTAAACCCTTCCTTACCCCCTCAGCCAGGAAAACTATTGCCCAGACCCACCTCATTTCTACCCTTTTCTATGCCTCTGCTATATATACTAACCTATCAAAAAACAACATTTCCAAACTTTCTACCCGTTATAATAGCATAGCTAGATTCATCACATGCTCTCCCTTTAAAATTCACCACTGCCTTAACCTCAAACAACTAGGATGGCTAGAATTGCAGAACCATATACTCTGTCAACAGTTAGTTATCACTCAAAAGATCCTATACCACCCCAATAATACCCCTATCCTCACTAATCTGATTTCACCATATAAAAATCTAGCTACACTACGTTCTGCTAATAAACTCCTGGTCTCCTCGATTAAATCTAACAACAAAGCTGGTGACTCACTTTTCTCAAACACTACAGGTAAAAACTGGAATCAGCTCCCTCCTCAACTATCTACCCTAGCTTCTACTTCTCTATTCAAAAAACACATTAAAGAACATCTTAAAACTCACTAGATTTGTCCTTGTGCTAACCCAGACTGAAATCTTTTTCCCCTCCTGCTCATACCCCTTGCCCCACTCCCCTAACCTAGGCCTCAAAATCTAGTTACTTCTCTTTTTTTCTTAGTAAGAGGATAAAATAAGGACTTTACTCTGCTTTGCTCATATCCACTTTGTGTTTAGTATACTTGTTTTTTTTTTAATTTAGTTTAACTTTTAGCATAATGTCTATAGTCTATATTTTTAATACTGTATTTTTTTCTTTTAACCAATGCTACGTCTGTACTGTTATTATACATGTCTTTGTTATATATTGTTAACTTTGTTACTGTTCATGCTTGGAGCTTTTCTCCCCAGGCCTCTACTGAAAATGGACATATATCCAGTTAGACTAGCCCGGTCAACAAATGTAAAATAAATAAAACAAATAAATATAGATCACAATTGTGGTGATTACCTTTTTAGGGTGAAGTTGAAGTTGTGAGATAAGTATGTCCCAATTATTGGGGGAGGGGTAGAAGTTTGGTAATTGACGTACAGTTAAGTTGGACTTGTACAGTAAGGCAGTTCCACCCCCTTTACGAAGTAGTCTGTCTTGTCTAATGATATTGTAGCCGGTAGGGAGAACTTCTGAGTTAGCTATGTTTTTATTTAGCCAGGTTTCTGTTAAAGCAACTACGTCTGGGGAGTAATGTGCTATTTTGGCCTGGAGTTCAGGTATTTTATTTTTGATACTTCTAATATTAATATTTAGCATTAAAAGAAGACTGGTTTTGCTGCTGTATTTAGCAGTAAATATTCTAAACACAGACTCAATAAGTAAACAAAATACAAACCACCCACGGGTAAACGAACTGCTGTTAATGCAAAATACAAGTACAAATAAATAAACAATCATGACAGTGCAAAGTATGGCTATCATAAACTTAAACTTTTATTCGACAAAGGTAAGCACTTTCATCACACAGCGGTGGCTTCCTCAAACCATCTAATAATAAAACAGAATGTAACACCACAATGATATAGCAAACATAATTAAAATCATCCAATAAAACAACTCGCACTATACTTTGCTGTGAATCAAGGCATCCATGTCTAATGCGTCTCAACGTGACGACATCCCTAAATCCAAATTTAAAGCATGTGTCATCACGTTGAGACGCATTAGACATGGATGCCTTGATTCAAAGTAAAATGTAGTGCGAGTTGTTTTACTGGATGATTTTAATTATGTTTGCTATACAATTGTGGTGTTAGACTATTTTATTATTAGATGGTCTAAGAAAGTCATCGCCATTTGGTGAAAGTGCCTACCTTTGTCGAATAAAAGTTTATAAGTTTATGATAGCCGTGCTTCGCACTGCTGTGACCGATTGCTTATTTTTACAGATTCAATAAGAGTAGAAACTATTCCAGAGCAGTAAACTGTTGGGTAAGTATCTGTAGCTCTAACTGCTGCACTCTGTCTCAGTTACTTATTCTCACCTGACGTGTACACCTGTGGGACACTGCACCACAAAGAAAGCTATCTCAACTTATTTGGGAGTCGCTCATGTCTGTAATGGCATTTTGATCAAACTAAGTATCAACTAAAGAATGCATTTAAAGAAAAGAGAGATTAAAACTAGGGCACGTGTTCAACAGAGGGTGTGGGAAAAGTAACTACTGTGGGAAGAAATAGCCAGGGAATTGTTATGGCTAGGCTTGTACAGGCCCTAGGGCCAATAGCTTAGTACTAACCTATGAACCCAGCGATTAAGAGATGCACTGACAGAACTGTTCAGTGACTAATAGGTTCATAGGTTCATAGGTTCATACTAGGCTATCTGCCCAAGGGCAGTTATAAGCCTAGCCCATAGTTATGTGGCTTTCGCCACCCCTTTAGTTTGAATAAAAACTATGCCTATCATTTTGCTGTGCCTCTGTCAAGCAGTGACACTGAAGTAATCCCTGGGGTATATCTGCGATCTCCCATCCATTGGTCAAGATTCCTCTTGAACAAGGCCAGAGAGGTGCTCTGCCTCACATGTACCGGGATTTTGTTCCACAGCATAGGGAGTCTCTGGGTGATGTATCTGTCCCTCCAGCACGTTCTATTTATAACCGTGTCAAGGTTTAAGTCTCCCGCCCTTGTGGTTCTGAGGGATCTAGATTTTTTGAGGTGAAGCATATTCATCAAATCTGGGTTTGACATGGCCTTATATGTCAGGCACAGGTCACCTCTGAGCAAGCGGTATGAGACTGAATAGAGCTGGAATTCTTTCAGTCGGGCAGCATAAGACATATTTTTGAGACCCTTTATCCGTTTGGTGAGGAACTTTTGGGGCCTTTCAAGCTGCAGCAGGTGTCTGGTCAGATACATTCCGAACGGGGCATTGTACTCAATCATAGGTCTAATGAGTGATGAGTACAGGGGGACGATGACCTCCCTTGATCTAGATGTGAATCCCTTCATGATCAGGTGGGCGATATAGAAGGTTTTCCTAACTTCTTTAGCAACATGAGTGTCAAACGAAAGGCTACTGTCAACCTGGGTCCCCAGATCCCTGATGACTTTTTCTGTGCTCAGTGGATTGCCACCTATATGGTAGCTAGGGTTAACCTTTTTCCCGAAGGGTATGACTATGCATTTTTTGGCGTTTAACTTCAGGCCATGGCTCTGGCAC
The DNA here is from genome assembly GCF_019279795.1 of Protopterus annectens. Classification (NCBI taxonomy): domain Eukaryota; kingdom Metazoa; phylum Chordata; order Ceratodontiformes; family Protopteridae; genus Protopterus; species Protopterus annectens. The sequence continues at coordinate 51,858,838 of NC_056732.1, read as the reverse complement.
CAGTTATCCATTTCTGTGAGGCCCTTCTGGAGGATATCTGTGTCAGATGTGTTTTCGACTATGGCGCCCAGTTTGCAGTCATCTGTAAACTTTGTCAGCCATAACCCTCCTGTGTTTGCTTGTACTTCAGAAAAGTAGATGCCGAACAAGAGTGGACCCAGGACTGAGCCCTGTGGGACACCACTTGTGACAGGCTTTGAGTCTGACATGGCTCCAGCAACTCTGACCCTGTGGGTTCTGTCACTTAGCCAGTTTGCAACCCATCTTGTGATGTATGGGTTTACATTCAAGCTGATGAGTTTTTCGATGATACCTGAGTGGGGTATTGTGTCAAGGCCTTTGCCAGGTCGAGGTAGGCTGTATGGACTGCCTTTCCTCATCAATGGCCTTGGTGACTGTCTCAAAAAGTCAACCAAGTTTAAGAGGCAGGATCTGCCTTTGACAAAGCCAAACTGGGTTGGATCCAAAGTCTGCAAGTTCCCTATGTCTTTATTTATGAGTTCCATTATGATCCTCTCCATGGCTTTGCAGATAAGGCTTGTCAAGCTAATGGGGCGGTAATTTCCAGGGTCTGTGGAGGCACCGCCCTTATGAAGTGGGACCACAGTCGCCGTGCGCCACTCCTTGGGTACGTATCCTGAGGTGAGGCTAAGATTAAACAGCTGTCCTAACTGTGGGTTTAATTCCTCGCTGAGTTCGTGAAGCACACAGCCAGGGACACCATCCGGTCCCATGGATGCTGTGTTTTTTGCCTTAGTGAGGGCAGTTCTCACCTGGGCATTTGAGATGTTTGGGGGGGCTACAATCCTCTGGAATAGATATCTCTCCTTTTGGGGGGGAGGGGGGGGAGAAGTTTGCACTGAACCTGTCAGCCAGTATGTTGGCAATGTGTGTAGGTTCAGTAATTTTCACATCATTTTGAACTAATTCTGAGCCTATCTGGGAGTTTCCTCCTAGGTTTCTAACATAGCTAAAGAAGGCCTTATGATTGTCTTTAGAGTCCTTGGCGATTTTTCTCTCAAAATTTGCCTTGGATGATTTTATGAGAGCTCTTAGTTTTTTACTTATAATGATCAAAGGTGTCTTACTTTCAAGGATTTTGCTCTATCTTGTAGTAGCTTCCTCCTTTTGTTGTAGAGCTTGTTTATGGCTGGGGTCCACCAGACTGGACGCTTGCCTTTGGTACAGAGAGTCTTAGTTTTGTTTGGGATTGCCTGATCCATGCAGTCCTGTAGGTGCTGGTAGAAGGCATTTGTAAGTGATTCAGCGGTTTGAGTAATGTTTACCACTGGCTCAGGGGCCTTAAAGGAGACCACACTCGTTTTAGAAGTGTGAAATCGGCTTTTGAGAAGTTTTTCACTGTGGTCTTTTTGTTTCAGGTGGGGCGGGATGAGGACCTCCAGCGAGATTAGTTTATGATCTGATCTCACCAGTGAGGGGTATACTTCGGTGTTGAACATTTTGATCCCATGTTCGTGATGATGAGATCAAGTATGTTTTCTCCTCTTGTGGGGATGGTGACTAGTTGTTCCATGGCATTTGAGTTTATGAACTCCAGGAATCTTTGGGTTAGAGTGTTCGGGCTTGAGTAGTGTTCCCAGTCTATATTAGGGTAGTTGAAGTCACCTAGTATGATGGTGTTTGGAGATGCATTTATCCCCTCCAATGTTTTCAGGAAGGCCATGTGAGGTTCCTGAGTTTGAGAGGGTGGCCTGTAACATGCTACAAATTGCAGAGCAGTCTTGCCTATGGTTAATTGCACCTGGATGGTCTCCGATGCATCGTGCGTTGCCACCAACCTTGAGGTGTGGGTGTCCTTTATGAATATGGACACCCCCCTCCTTTCTTGGTGTTGTCCGGATTTTGGGGCCGGAACGCATGATATGAGGTGAAACCTGTTAGTGCTGGGGTGCTCTCAGGTGCCTTGAACCAGGTTTCTGTCACAGCACAGACATCGATGTTCTCCATATTGAGAAGGGCCTCGAGTGCGTGCATCTTGAGATTGAGACTTCTGGCACTGAGCAGCATTACCCTTAGTTTTTTTCCTTTTTGGTGTTCTAGGGTGGTAGGTTTAGAATTTGAGCCTTGCCTAAAAAAGGCACTATGGGGGTGGCAAGAGCCTTTGCCAATATCCGGAAGCCCAGCAGTGACAGGTGCAAGCCGTCCCTTGCGAAGCAGCGTGGCTTGTCCAGCATGTCATACCAGGCAGACAGACATTGGATCCCCTTTGAATGACACCAGAATTTAAGCCAATTATTAAAGCTGATCATCTTATCACTGTATTGTGGCATCATTCTAGGTGAAGGTAGGATACTGCTCAAGGTCAGGGTCATACCTGCCTGGGCTACATAATCAGAGAGCTCCTCGATGTCCCTTTTCATGTAGTCCAAGGAGGTACGTCTCAGGTCGTTGACACCAGCGTGGACAATGACTGAGTCGTACTTGTACCTGCTGTTGAGAGACCATAGTGCTTGCGTTATGTGGCGGATTCTAGCGCCCGACAGGCAGCTTACTGTGACCTTCTCCTTACTCAGTCTGGTGAGCGGGACGTCAGTGTGTCTGACTATGGAATCACCAATGACAAGTGTGTCTGGCATTTTGTTTGGCCTTAAGGGCTGTGACTGTTTGACACTCTGACTGTGTGGTCTATGTGTTGGGTCGTGAGGTGGTAGTTGTTTGGGTGTCTGCTTTGCTGGCCTCAGCTGTTTTGGTAAATTTATGATCAGAGCCTCCGAGTATGTCTTTGTGTGAGTATATGTATGATTTGAAGTTGTGATGGTACCATGTGTGACTGGGTATGTATTGTGTGTGGTTACCTTCTCCTCCTGTCTGGTCTTGCCAGTCCTATGTTGAGAGAGCTCAGCCTCCAGTTTGGCCGTATAGTTGCATCTCTCGCATGTATTTGTGTTTTGTGGGAGAAGGAGAGGATTGTCTGTGTACATGAGGCAATTGTAACATTGCCTCAATATTCCCAGGTTCACCAGTTGAGCTGGAGAGGACACTAGCAACTGATCCCTTGACATACTAGAAGTAGATAAAGAGACTTTCAAAGGACTCCGGGGGAAGTGGGTTTTAGGCTGGTGGGGTACTATCTATAATAAGAGTGCTTTATCAAGGTGCAAGTACTGTAGGAGTAAGTGCTAGGCTTTACAGATAGAGAATAGTCTACTTGGGAATCAAGTAGAGATTAACTTTTCAGTTATAGGATATGCTGGTTAGATCAGCAGTACAGCTCGAGGAAGGTAGTTCTAAGGGAAAATTTGAAGAGTGGAATTTAGATGGCCCGAATAGTTTAACCGCTGCTGCTCTTGTGTGCAACAGTGGCAACTCCGCGCTAACGCGCGTCTAGCATGTTTTATAGCAGGGGGCTGAAGGGAGCTAGGAATTGGCCCAAAAAAAACAATGGACTACTAGTTTCTGGCTGAAACTTCACCAAATCGGACAAAAAGGCCGCTCAGTGCTTCCCACTCCCACTGGTAAGCAAAGAAACTTTCCTCCTTCCTAATAAGGCAATGGATCAGTAACAGGAACTAAAAACAAAGCCCAGGGTTCAGCAACTCTGAAACTGGACTACTCTAGTTCAGCAAGGCGGGAAAACAAGAGACCTTTTTGTTTTATTACAGAGACAAGGAAAAAAACAGACAGTAAATGCTATAAATGCTGTAAATCGGCTAGCGCACTTTAGTGTGTAGCCTACAGAAACAATTTGCAACAATTAGTAACTTAAAGTGCAATAAACAGTGTAAAATGCAGAAATCACTTAAAGTAGCAGTAAAACAGGCGAAATGCAGTCGCTAGCTTAATAACTGTGGGAAAGCCACAAAAAATACTTATATCTGGTAGAAAGTCACTCTTTTAGCTCTCTGCTGCTTGGATCACTCTGCAGGCCAATGAAAGGAATTGGGTCACTGCACTGGCAGAAATTTCATTTCCCTAATGATGTAGCAACCTTGGAGTCGATGGCAATTAAGCAAAAAAGTGCAGGAGATTCAGGGAAGCATTGCCCACTACGGAAATACTTCTGTGGCCAAGTACTTAAAATGTTTAATTTTAATGTACTGCATAAATTAAAAAAATATATATGCACTTTTATAAGTACTTGAACAGAGGCATACCAGATTATGCAACACTGGTTTTAAACGAATGTCACACAGATTTCCTGCAGATGCCTAACTAGAATAGTTGTTTGGCTGCTATCATGGTTTGTGTGCATCCTTAAATAAAATGTAGGAAGAACACTGTTAACTGATGTAATGAGCCAAGATACCCTGGAATTTGCCAAGGATCAGAGTGGGAGAAGAACCAATCAAAATAGAATTTTTCAAATACTCTGTAAACGCATCCTAAGAAATTCCATTAAACATTTACTTGTGAGGTACAAATATTTGAAAAGAAAATTTTGACTGCTTGAAGCTTATGTTTTGCTCCACTGCAAAGCCTGTAAGCTATGTTACACCAACTCTGATCTCGGATTCACTGTTGTACCATTTACGTGGGTGTAATACAGTCTCAGTCTCCACAATGACATGTTCCTCCTTATGTCCTCAGTGAAAGCTGCAAACCTAACACATTCTCAAGACTAAACAGATTTAAAAGGGATCCATAACTGTACAACTTGGTAACTGAGGTGATGTCAAACACTTTACATTTTCCATTTGAGAGCTGTACTTCATTAAAGACGTACACAACTCTTAACAGTATATTTGTAACACACTACGTACGCTCTAAATCAGTGGTGAGAGTTTGGGCACACAGGCGGACAGCAACCTTACCTTTGATCATGTCTCCACAGTGGTAAGGAAGGCCTTCTACATTGCTCACCTCATAAGCAAGGGCATAGTTTCCAGAACAAAGAGGTTATAACCCTCTTGTACTCTTCCCTCATCAGGTCAATAATAGAGTACAATGCTCCCTTTGGTATGTACCTAAACAGGCACCTGCAGCAACTGGAGAGACCTCAAAGGTTCCTCACAAAGAAAATTCAGGGTATTCATCACAAATCTTATGTGGACAGATTGAAATCATTGAGTAGTCTGTATGATACAGAGAACAGTGACAGAGGTGACCTGTGTCTTCCATACACAACAACCTCTGATACTGCCTAAATGGAAATTATGCACATTCATAAGTCAAATGGTACACTATTAACTCGCCCTAGGGACCTTAATCTAGCATGCAGCATCAACAGGACTTGCTGGAGAGACAGGTGTGTTTCCCAGAGGCTGCCTCTCCTCTGGAATAAACTTCCAATACAGGTTAAACAGATCCCCTTGTTAACCCTTTTTAAGCACAACTTGTATGATTAGATGGGAAACTGCAGATTCACCCCAGGGGTTTCACCTGTGTCTTTCTTGGATAGGGGCAGTCGGTGCTGATTTAGATCTTCTTATAACATAGACCTTAACGCTAGACCTTTAAGGGAACAAGGGTTGAACTTAGCTAGGCTTGTAAGGGCCCTAGGGCCATTAGCCTAGTGACCTCCTATTAACCAATGAAGTATTTACAACTCCTGCATTTACTGCTGTATGGAGAAGCTTGTAATGGCCTACAATGTACAGCTTTTCAAAAAAAAAAAAAAATCTGAGCAAGAGCCAGTAATCATTGTTTGGGTTATAGTTCATGTTCCCTTTTCACAAGGCCACCCTGCCTACAGAAAGCAGACTCTAAGTTTAGTGCTGACATTTTATAAAAACACGTCTTGCTTCAGTAGCGAGATATGCAGAGTAAATGGAGCATGGCTTGCCATAACCCTGAATAACTAGCTGTGTCTTTATGCATTTGTGTTATTGAATGGTTTCTTCTTATGTCACCTGATCACATTGGGAAATTAAGTCTATTAAAGCAGAAAATTATCCTTTATAGATTAATGGATAATCCAAGGTCAGAGAGTCTCATAACCATTCTTGCCCTGCCAGTAGCCCCCAAGCAGCACCTCCTTTCTTAGGGAGGATCATATCAGTCACTTCTAGATGGACATCCCCAGATTTACTCCAATCAACTAGTTTATGTTTAAAAGGAAGAGAGCAAGTCAAACTGCTCAACATGCAAGATAAATTTATTCCAGAGTTTTAGAAGGTACTGGGTTATAAACTTTTCCTTCCACTGTGTTTTATTTACCTGTTTAAGATTTACATCCCTGGTTCTAGTAGTGGTGGAGATTCTGGACTTGCTAAAAAAAGAGGAGGCCCAGGACAATAGAATCTGTAATGGAGTAGTAAGCAAGGCAGATCTCCCTTCAAAAGTCTGATGAAGCACCTGCTAAGGGGGGAGCATCCAGCCTCTCAAGGTAGCACAGGGACTTTATGCTTGTGTTCTTTCTAGTTGGAAACCTTTGGGGTCTCCCTGTTTGATATGTTTAGCGAAATGCATCCCAAACAGGGTGCTATACTGGTTTACCACCATATGGTCAAGCACACAGTGCTCGAACCTATATATGTCCGAATGCAGTTAGCGAATCCTGGCATGTCGGTCGGAATGTTGCAAAAATACCGAATACAACATTTCTGACCACTCTACATCCAGAAATGTGTGCTAACGTGTCAAAAAGGGGACGGGAGTTTGCAATTTGCAACATCTGCGGTCTCAAATGTGAGATGTTGCCCCACTCCTTTCGGACATTCAGACTCGACCATATAGTGGTAAACCTGCTATACTAGATAATCGGCCTGATCAATACAGACTATAAGGGAGTTATAACTGCTTTAGACCTTCATGGTACTCCTTAGGCAATCATATTACCTTAAAAAAAAAAAAAAAAAATTCTTGACCACCATAAGATGGTCAAAAGATAGGGAGATATTAAGTCAAGTACTGACACACACCCCCCAACTACATTCTCATTTTGTACAGGTGCGCTGTTTAGGCAGTATGAGAGGTGAGCTTGTCTACCAAAAGTGATGGCACTGCACATTTTAGTACCCAGAGGTCATTCTGGACAGTTTGGGTGCCACAGGGTGACAACTCCCAGTTTGCTACTGCCTGCAAACTTTGCTAGCCAGTGGTCTTGGAGATCTGAGAAGTAAATACCGAATAGGACAGGTCTCAGCACAAAGCCCTGAGAGTCAGCACTGGTCACTTTAATGCTTTCTGATGAAGCACCTGCAATTTGCACTGTGTGGATTCTGTCAGTGTCCTGTCCATCTTCCACACAAAGGTCAGTTTTTTTGAAGAATTCAGTTTTTGTATGACAGTATCAAGCAAATGGTATCCAAGGTCTTAGGCAGGTCAAGATACAACACATGCACTACATAACAACCATCTACAGCCTCCGGAACGCTTTCAAAAAAATTACAAAATTAAATTAAAGGCCATTATTCAGGTTGTTTCCATGGTGACCCTCTATTACCAAGAAAACTGTCAGAACTAAATCACTTACCTCAAATGGAAAGCTAGGCTATTTCATGCAATTTCATGCAATGTGAAACAGTGGAAGCATATTTAAGTGCCTATTTAGCATAAAGACCCTCTAGAAGAACCTACAGTTCTTAGGAAATGTCAAACTATTTACAACTGTAACACCAATTAGGAGGTTGCAGTCAGCAGTTGCATCTGAAGAACTGGCACATATCCAAGTTACTCAACAGAAACTCACAAGCCCAAAAATTTTTGCAGCTTCTCCCATGCAAGTATGAACAAAGCCTCCACAATATACTGTAAAAGCATGCATCAAAACTGAACTGGCAGGAAGGATTAATCAGCACCAAGTTAAGTGGTACACATCACTGAAATACAGATGAAGCCTTTTATGTGCGGACTGTGTTTTTTTTTTTTTTTTATTTTATTATTAACAGAAATAAACGACATAGCAGGACAATACAAACAAAGGTCCAGATCTGTAGAGACACTTGCACATATAATGTCCGACAGGCTGACTTCACTGCAAAAGCAAGGCAATGTCATGTCACACTCACTGTTCATTTAAATCTGTTAAGCACCGTGCAGCCTTTCAGGTTCAGGAAATGAGCGCTTAACACAAATGCAAATGGTTGACACAGGAAAACCAAGCGTTACAAATTATAAATGCTGATATTTGTAAAGAAAATTATTAACAAAATAATGCTGGTGGAAACTATGTTGTGGACATAATTCAAAATTAATAGCTTATGACAGCAGCACTACATTTAATTATAGAATTGAGTGCAAAATGCATGTAGGTAGACCTGGAAGAACTGAAAGGAGAATAATTTGAGACAGTCGACTTAGGATGGTTGAAAAAGTTCTGAGGTAGGACTGGACTAGCAGGTAATGAAGGAAGTAGAGACGGGGCAAAACTGAAATGGTTGTGGCAGACAGTACTCTATGAAGATTGTGGGGGAAAGCTAGTGTTTCTTTTGGGGTTGAAGTTGTATCACTGTTGTAAAGCAATGAGACTGTGCCTCTTTTTATTAGGTGGCACTTAAAGAGACTGAACTAAACGAGATCTGTGGAATCTCCAACAGAAGGGGGGATATGGATTGCCAAACTATGGTGCCTAGAACAGAGAAACTATGGTTGCTGCACCAACATCTCTGTTACTATTAAGTGAATTACAGGTGTTTAAGTAAGCCTGCCATAGCAGACATATTCAAATGATCTCTGCTGTAGTAGCCTTGGCTGTATGGGTTATATCCTGCTACGGATAGAACAGCCTGACAACTTCCAAAGCTTCACGGCACCTTCCACACCCCCAAATCATTAAGACAGCTCAAGCTGTGCCAAGACAGGTTTGGGTGCCAAGCCCTGCACAGCTTTCACATCTGAAAAAGGGAGTCTAAACCCAGAAGGAATACTGCTAGAAACAAAACACAAGCCCACACCCTGGCATAAAAACACACCAAAAACAAGGGGGATGGAGGGAGGGAGAGAGAAGCTACTGTAGCAGTGATCAAACATCTACTGATACAGTAAGTTTACTTATACAACTGTACTATGCTAACCATATTGATCACTGCTGCAGTAACCTACCTAAGCTATATGCGTACATTACCATAACTTAGAACACCTGGCAGGTGGAAGGGGACGAGTCTAGCAGGTCCCACAGAATGGTCCTAGCAAGGACTGACAAAGACCTGGAGAAGGCATTTAGCTTGTACAGCTTTGTAAAAGTATGTACCTACACACCACACATACAAATATTTCAAGCGTGGGCATTAATGCCACTCTAGCCTGCCAATATACCAAAACAGTTGTTCCCATAATAAGTGCCTAAACTGCTCTTAATCTAAACTGGTACTTGCTTTAATGTAGTTTGGTAGTCAGTTCCATGCATCAGCTCTCTCAGAGAACCAATTAGTACATTTCTCATTCCTACAGAATCTTCTACATACGCTGTCTGGTGATTCTCTACTACTTTTTGATAACTCCAAACATTTCCAGAGATAGCCGTCTCTGAATGCCCTATATACCTGAATAACATCTTCTCTTAAATATCTTTGAGAGACATTGTACTAGTTCAGATACTTAAATCTTTCATAAAAACAAATTTTCACATCCATGGATGCCCTTGGTATATTTCCGCAGTAATCTTTCCAGTTTACTCATGCTTTTTTCTTATGTAAGGTTTCAATATTGTTCTTCCATACTCAAGTTTGTCTTTAACACTGACTATCATTTCTCATTTCCTAGACTTTATAAACTTGTTTATGCAACCTACAGTTCTACAACTATCATTAAAAATTGGTTGATATGATTAGAAAAACTCAAAGCTGGGTCTACCCATATACCCAGGTCCTTAGAAGAATCTACAGTTTCACTGTGTGCTGTATTAAATATTCACCATTCAATTTGTTTCTCCCAAATCTCATATGCTTAGTTTTTGATGTATTTATCAGCACATTATTCTTCTGTGCCCAAATGACCAACTTAGCAGAGTCCATTTGAAGACGTGCCTTACCTGTAAAGTAAAGTTGTGTACACTTACCATAAATGTAGATGTTAGAGTGTATTCACTGTTGCAGTCATTACATTTGGGTAATCTGCTGGGAGGTTGCCCTCAGTCGGCCTGAATAACAAAGTCTTGGGTCCTGCGTCAGTTGCTGTCCCCTCTTCCATGACGTCAGGTCGTCAAGGGTATAAAACATGCAGCCAACGCCATTTTATTCAGATTTTCTTGCCCCAGATGTCAGGTGCCCCCCAAATAGGGAGCAAAAAAAAAATAGTAATAATAATAATAATTATATATTACACGCACACACATTATATATATATATATATATATATATATATATATATATATCTATATATAGATTTGCTATTATAATTTCAAAACAAACTCCGTCGACTGTACTATTGTCGAACACGGAAGTTCGAAAACGGTAATATCGATGACAAAAAAACAACCTAGGAACGGGTTTTAACATGGGTTGAGATAGGTGTTCAGTAGTATTCCGAACTACAAACTTCTCCCCTATCTCGACCCATGTTAAAATCCGTTCCTAGGTTGTTGTTTTGTCATCAATATTACCGATTTCGAACTTCCGTGTTAGACAATAGTACAGTCAACGGAGTTAGTTTCGAAATAACAGTAAACCATATATATATATATATATATATATATATATATATATACACATAAAAACAGAAATATATAAAAATGCACTTTTAGCAACATAAACTTTACCTTCATCTAAAAGCAAATACACCACAAAGGCTTTAGTGTATAGTGAAGGAAAGAAAAGGTATAGAAAGGTGGATGGCGGGTGGGTAACCCGGACTGCAACAGACATCTACATTTATGGCAAGTGTACACAACTATACTGTGTTCTTCATGTTTCACTGTTGCAGTCATTACATTTGGGTAGAATCCCAAAGCTACGGATGGGAGGATGGAAATAAACAGCATTAGGAGAGGCTATAAGGCCCTGCAGAACTGCAGTAGCAAAGCCTGCCCTGGATTTGGAGAAGAGAGGTAAATGATAATGCTTTGTGAAGGTATGAACGGAGCTCCAATTAGCAGCTTCTACAATGTCTTTAGTTGGGACCCCTCTGAGAAAAGTTGCTGAAGTAGAGGCAGCCCTGGTGGAATGTGATCTGATCCCCTTGGGCACAGGTTTACCATGGTACAAGTAGCAGAAACTAATGCAGTGGCTTATCCACTTAGAAATGGTCTGCTTTGATATAGCCTTCCCTTCTGACCGTGCAGCAAATGCTACCAGTAGTTGCTCAGACTTTCTTAGAGATTTGGTCCTGTTTAAGTAGAATCTTAGTTGTCTGTGTACTTCCAATGAATGCAGAATCCACTCCCCCTTGTTCTGCGGATTTGGGTAAAATGCTGGCAGGTGAATGGTCTGGTTAAGAGCCACACTGGATACCACCTTAGGCATTAAAGAAGGATTGGTCCTGAGGGACACCCTGTCCGGGTAAAATATAATAAAAGGCTCCACTGCCATGAGAGCCTGCAGTTCCGAAACCCTTCTTGCTGAAGTGACTGCCAAGAGAAAAGCTGTTTGCCAAGATAGAAATTTTATATCCGCAGTAGCTGCTGGTTCAAAAGGAGGCAGGGTGAGTTTGTCCAGCACAAAACTGCGGTCCCATGCAGGAGTTGGTGATCTTCTGGGAGGCCTTAAATGTTTGTCCCCTCTAAGATACTGTTTAAGCAGAGGATGAGAAAAGAGGGGAGGCTCTGTGCTGTAATGAGCCGAGATGGCAGAGGTATGGATTTTTATTGAAGAAAAAGATAGGCCCTTGTGAAGCATCTCAGTTAAGTATTGCAAAATCTGAGGAATATTGGGCTTTGCTGTGTCTATTCCTTGTGCTTGGTTCCAAGCACAGAATCTCTTCCATTTATCAGCATAAGATTTTCTAGTACTAGGCCTTCTGTCTTCCAAAATGACATCCATCACAGATTTACTGAGAGGTGTTGTTTGAATAATTAATTCATCAGCCATGCTGCAAGATTCAGAGTTTGGAGCTGAGTGTGCAGAATTTGACTGTTCTGCTGAGACAGTAGATGAGGTATTTGAGGCAAGTACCATGGAGGAAGTTGAGACATATTCCTTAGAAGTGGGTACCAGTGCTGGCGAGGTCAGTCCGGAGCAGCTAGGATCATTTTTGTTTTTTCCTGTCTGACTTTTACTAAGACCTTGGAGATTAGAGGCAGAGGGGGAAAGGCATAGACTGACATTTTTCCAGCTGAAGGATAGGGCATCCACTTTCCATGTTTTGTGATGAGCTCTTGTGCAGAATTTGTCCAACTGATAATTTTGGGGAGAGGCAAATAGATCTATGTCTGGTCCCCCCATTTCTGTGTTAACATGCTGAAGATTTGTGGATCTAGTTTCCATTTGTGCGGGTCCATATGATTTCTGCTTAGGTCTGCCAGAGTATTTTGTTTTCCTGGCAGGAATTGAGCTTGAAGATGTATTTGGTAAGTCAAGGCTGTGTTCCACAAGGCCATGGCTAGTCTGCAAAAGGGGTAGGAATGCATACCCCCCCTGCTTGTTTATGTACCACATAACTGTGGTGTTGTCAGTCTTTATCAGTAGTTGTCCTGGATTAAATAAGTCCTTGAAGGCTGAACAGCTAGCATCTCTTTCTGGTTGATATGCAGATGCATTTGGTTTGGGCTCCATTTGCCCTGAATGCATCTCCCCGCCAGGTGGGCCCCCCAAGCATAGTCTGATGCATCTGTAGTTGGGGTTTGGGTGGCAGAGGGTAGACTGAATGACAGTCCCTTGTTTTGGTGACATGTCTCTGCCCACCAAAGAAATTCCTGTTGTAGGCAAGGAATGAGAGGAATAGTTTCCAGACTGTGACAATGTAGACTCCATAAACCTTTTAGGTACCACTGAAGTTTCCTCATATGCAGTCGCGCATATGAAATTAGTAGAATGCAGGATGCTATGAACCCCAAAGCCTGCAGAATTTGTCTTGCAGATAACTGGGTTGTTGTTGCCATTTGTTTGAAGTATGCTGTCAGTTGCCTTTGTTTGTCTGGTGTAAGGTAAGCCCATCTGGGCAGTTGTATTCAAGCTTGCACCCAGGAATGTAATTATTTGCGAGGGTACCAGTTGTGATTTCTTTTCATTTATGGTGTACCCTAGGCATGCTAGAAGCCTTTTTACAAATGCCAGATGTTGAAGAAGAGTGTCTTTGTCATCTGCTTGAATGAGACCGTCGTCCAGATAAGGATACATTTGAATGCTTCTTTGTCTGCAGAATGCAATTACTGGTGCCAGGCACTTTGTAAAGACCCTGGGTGGAGTGGATAAGCCAAAGGGCAGTGTAGAGAATTGGTAATGCAAAAAACCTGCTTTGAAGCAGAGGAATCTTCTGCATGATTCCCTTATTGCGATATGCAGGTAAGCCTCTTTTAAGTCTAGAGTTACTAACCAAGCATTCCTGCCTAGCATAGGCAGTAGCTGTTATAAAGTCAGCATTTTGAATTTTGGAATGTCCCGGAACATGTTCAAAATCGATAAGTCCAGTATTGGATGCCATGAATTGTCTTTTCTGGGTACCAGGAAAAGTCTTGAATAAAAACCTTGTCCTTTTTCCTTTTCTGGTACCGGTTGAACAGCCCCCATATCCATAAGGGACATAACTTGTTTGAGCCTCTGCCCACTGGTTTTGTGGCACATCCGGCCAACCGTTTGGAATTGGCAAAGTATGGAAATGAAATCTGTACCCCTGAGATACTATCTTTAATACCCACTTGTCCTGGGTAATTAACTGCCAATTTTGAGCATGAAGTGCTAGTTTTCCCCCCAAGGGGGCTACCAAAAGGTAAGTGCTTGGTGATGGTAGAGGAAAGTCATTGAAACTGTTTATTGTAGGGGTTGTGCTTTGTTTCCTCCACATTTGGAGGTGGAGGCACCCCCATTGCTTTGACCTGTAAAACCCCTGTGACTGGTATCTGGAGGCTTTTGAGCGCCTGCATTTGCCTTGAGTGGCTCTGTTGGACACAGGAAAGGACCAATTTTTAGTAGGCCAGTGTCTACTGAACCTGGGTGGCTGCACTTGCAAGAAATCTTTTACAGTTTACATAGATTTAGCTTGGTCTTCCATTTTCTTTAAAACGTCTTCTGCCTTATTACCAAACAGAGTATCATGCTGCAAAGGGGCATCCAACAACCTAACTTTAACATGATCAGGCAGATTTTGCTCCTTGAGCCAGGCATGCCTTCTAATCACAGATCCAGTAACGGCGGCCCTACAAGAGGCCTCCAGGGAATCAAAACCACATTGCAAAGTATGCTTTCCAACCTGTTCTGCCGAATACAATAACTCCTGTAACTATTTTCCACACAATCAGAAATCAACATAATTTTCTGTTTCAGTAAGCCCATAACATGCTGTCGATATTTAAGCATATGAAACTGGCAGTTTAAGGCCCTGATTGCCAAGGCTGCAGACGTATAAACCTTCTTTCCCCATCTATCCAGCATCCTGGAATCTCTGTCAGAGGGAGTAGGATTTTTGGCTGTAGAGGCCTTTACACCCTTGGGACCCTGAGAAATGGTCTCAGGATCAGCAGCAGGATTTTTGAATAGAAATTTGTGGGAGTCCGGAACCCTGTAATATCTGTCTGGCTTACTAGGAGCCGGAGGTAGGGAATCAGGAGCCATGCTCGATTCCGAAAACACATCATCAACAATGTCTAATACAGGAGGTATTGCCAAATGCCTATGCTGAGGAAGAAGGAAATCCCTAAGCCTCTTTTTTGATTCAGAGAAGTCCTGACTCTCCCAGTGAAAATGTTCCCTTAAAGTAAGCAAAGTCTCTCCAAAAGAGTAATCCTCAGGAGGAGATGGTGATGGGATGGATTCCTCTGCATCAGAATCCTCATAGGGTGGAATAGAAAATTCCTGATCAGAAGAGGAATCAGAAGAAATGGAAACCTGATCTGAAGATTTATAATCAGTGCCTTGCCTAGGCCTCTTAGCGGGTGGGGGGGCCCTGATCAAGGCAATTAAATCCTCGGCCATTTTGATCATCTGTTTTTTTAAGCATAGGGGCCTGAGCACGTGGCTCATGCGTCGGTTTTTTAGACATAGATGGTTTTGACCTTGTTTTTAAGGCTGGCATCGGTTTAATATAAAAATGTTGAGGCCTGAAAACACCCTCAGAATCCGGTGCCTGCTCAGCGGCTCCGGACCCATCCAAGTGAGAGACATCCGCGGGTTCAATACTCTGATAATCTTGCGGCATACCGGACTCATGGGTCTCGGTAGAGGCCTGCGACTCAAAAGTAGTGGGTATCAGGGGCTGCGAAAGCGCCTCACTGAGTACCGGCGACTGGCTTAAGAGAAGCTTTGTCATCAGTTTTGGACCTCAACGGTCTGTCTCTATCTTTTTCTTTAAGTTTTTTGTGAGCTCCGGTAGTCGGATTGCTAACCAACGACATTTCAAGATAATTAAATCTTGAACCAAAATATTGTGAAGCAAAAATATATCGATGCTTAATAGTGCATTGGTTAAATCTAGCACAAAACCGACAGCAAGGTACGTTGTGATCTGGGCCTAGGCAAGGAATATAGTACAAATGAAAATCCTTATGAGGTATTTGCTTCCCACAAGTAATGCAATTATTAACTTTTACTGACATCGGTAAGGAGCAAGAAAAAGTTTCCCCAATGAGGTACTTAGCTTTAGTTTGAAGACTTCGGTTCTGAAACTCGAATGTGAAAATTTCAGGAGTTGGCTGACCGGCACTTGCAAACTGCATCTGCTTTGGACACCGCGTGACAAGAAAGACTGAATAAAATGGCATCTGCTGCATGTTTTATATCCCTGATGTCATGGAAGAGGAGACAGCAACCAACGCAGGACCCAAGACTTTGTTATTCAGGCCGACTGAGGGCAACCTGCCAGCAGATTACCCAAATGTAATGACTGCAAAGTACAGTTGTGCACACTTACCATAAATGTAGATGTTAGAGTGTATTCACTATTGCAGTCATTACATTTGGGTAATCTGCTGGCAGGTTGCCCTCAGTCAGCCTGAATTCCAAAGTCTTGGGTCCTGCGTCGGTTGCTGTCTTCTCTTCCATGTCAGGTCGTCAGGGGTATAAAACATGCAGCCGACGCCATTTTCTTCAGTTTTTCTTGCCCCCGATGTCAGGTGCCCCCCAAAAAAAGGTAGCAAAATTATATATTATAATATATATATATATATATATATATATATATATATATATATATATATATATATATATACACACACACACACACACACACACACACACATATGATAGAGAAGGAAAGATAAACTTCAGAATGACAGGGGGATGGCGGGAGGGTAACCTGGACTGCAACAGTGAATACATTCGAACATCTACATTTATGGTAAGTGTACACAACTGTACTATGCTCGTGTTTCACTGTTGCAGTCATTACATTTGTGTAGAATCCCAAAGCTATAATTGGGAGGCTGGAGCAAAACAGCATTAGGTGCGGCTATAATTCCCTGCAGAACTGCAGTGGCAAAGTCTACCCTGGACTTACAGTAGAGAGGCAAATGATAATGCTTTGTAAAGGTGTAAACAGAACTCCAAGTAACAGCCTCTAGAATGTCTTTGGTTGGTGGTACTCTGAGAAAGGCTGCTGAAGTAGCTGCAGCTCTGGTGGAATGAGACCTAATGCCCTTGGGCACAGGTTTACCATGGTGTAAGTAGCAGAAACGGATGCAGTGGCTTATCCACTTTGAAACAGTCTGCTTTGAAATAGCCTTTCCTTCTGATCCTGCAGCATATGACACTAGTAATTGCTCAGTTTTTCTTAAAGCTTTAGTCCTGCTCAAGTAGAATCTTAGCTGTCTGTGTACGTCCAAGGAATGCAGAATTCTCTCCTCTATGTTGTGCAGATTTGGATAAAAAGTTGGCAAATGAATTGTTTGGTTAAGAGCCACACTGGAAACCACCTTAGGCATAAAAGTAGGATTTGTCCTCAGAGACACCCTGTCTGGGTAAAATATAAGAGGCTCTAGAGCCATGAGGGCCTGTAGCTCTGAAACTCTTCTTGCTGAAGTAATTGTTAGCAGAGCTGTTTTCCATGGTAAGAACTTTAGACCAGCGGTAGCAGCTGCTTCAAATGGAGGCAGGGTGAGCTTTTCCAACACATAATTGAGGTCCCATGCAGGTAATGGTGATGATCTAGGAGGCCTTAAATTTTTGGCTCCTCTAAGACACTGCTTTAGTAAAGGATGAGAAAAGATTGGTGGCTCTGTATTGTTGTTGTGGCTCTGTATTGTAATGAGCCGAAATGGCAGAGGCATGGATTTTGATTGATAACGATAGGCCTTTGTCAAGCATCTCAGTTAAGTATTGTAATACCTGTGGAATATTTGGTTCTGCTGTATCAGTTCCTTGTGCTTGATTCCAAGCACAGAATCTCTTCCATTTGTCAGCATAAGATTTTCTAGTACTAGGCCTTCTGGCTTCCAGAATGACATCCATCACAGCTTTACTGAGAGGTATTATTTGTATGACTACATGATTAGCCATGCTGCCAGGTTCAGAGTCTGTAGCTGATTGTGCAGGATTGGATTGTTTTGCTGGGACAGTAGTTGTGGTCTTTGAGGCAAGGTCCAAGCTGGGTATTGAGACAAGTTCCTTAGGATTGGGTACCAGTATTGGCGGGGCCAGTCTGGGGCAATTAATATCATCTTTGGCTTCTCCTGTCTGACTTTTAGGAGGACCTTGGGTAGAAGAGGCAGAGGAGGAAAGGCGTAAACTGATAGGTTTTTCCAACTGAAGGATAAGGCGTCCACTTTCCATGCTTGTCTGTGATAAGTCCTTGTGCAGAATCTTTTCAAATGATAATTTTGAGGAGAGGGCAAATAGATCTATGTCTGGGCTCCCCCATTTCTCTGTTATCATGCTGAAGACTTGTGGATTTAGCTTCCACTCGTGAGGATCCATAAGGTTTCTGCTTAAATTGTCTGCCAGAGTGTTTTGTTTTCCTGGCAGGAATTGAGCTTGGAGATGTATTTGGTAGGTCAAGGCTGTGTCCCACAGTGCCATGGCTAATCTGCAAAGGGGGTATGAGTGTGTGCCCCCTTGCTTGTTTATATACCACATAACTGTGGTGTTGTCCGTCTTTGTCAGTAGTTGTCCTGGATGAAGTAAGTCTTTGAAGGCTGTTAGGGCATTTTGAACAGCTAGCATCTCTTTCTGGTTGATATGTAGATGCATTTGTTTTGGTGTCCATAAGCCCTGAATACATCTTCCTGCCATGTGGGCCCCCCCATGCATAATCTGATGCATCTGTTGTTAAGGTTTGGCTGGCAGGGGGTAGAGTGAAGGGCAGTCCCATCAAACTCGGATATGTCAGTAGTCGGCCGACCAGCACTTGCGAAATGCTTCTGCTTCGGGTACCGCGCGGCAAGACAGACTGAAGAAAATGGCATCGGCTGCATGTTTTATACCCCTGACGACCTGACATCATGGAAGAGAAGACAGCAACTGACGCAGGACCCAAGACTTTGGAATTCAGGCCGATTGAGGGCAACCTGCCAGCAGATTACCCAAATGTAATGACTGCAACAGTGAAACATGAAGAACATCAGTAAAACACAAAGAACATCACGTAATCAGTTTACCCAATTTCAAGTCATCTGCATGCAGACTATAGAACACCTCAGGTGAAAAAGATGCATCTGAAAGATGCAATCCAAACAAGTATGAGGCTAGGACAGAGCCCTGTGGGACACCCTAACTGTAACCAAGGATTTCACCTGTCCAGTTGCTGCATTATACTTGCCATGTCCTATTTGTAAGCTGTGCAGCTATCCATCTTATCAAACGTACATCGATACCTAGTAGTTCTAATTTATTGACCAGTGTTTCATGTATGACCCTGTCAAAAGCTGAAGTTAAGTCTATATAAACTACATCACAGTACAAAATTTCACTCGTACCTATTATATTATTATAGGACATCATGTTACAGGTGGTAACAGATCTACTTTCAACATATGTATACTGATATATGGTTTCAAGTCCCAACCTTTCTAGCTTTGGCAATAACTTATCCAATTATTCCCGTCTCCGTTATTTTCCTCAGCATGACAGTACACTTACGGGTCTATATGACTCTGGGTTTGTCCTACTCTCCTTTCCCTTAATAAGAGCACGTCTCCAGTCTTGAGGAATCTCCCCCATATTGATACAACCTAATAAAGATATAGCTGTACCAAGTTCTTGAAGTCTTCTCACTTCATTATTACTAATTCAGTCTCCTCCCTGTGCTTTGTTTGGAACCAGTTTGCATGCTTTTTTTTTCAATACAATCTAATTTGATTTCAGTATTTCAGATTACCTAAATGCCACTAGGATAACTTATCACCCACTTTTGTGGAGCCAAACTGTATACACAACCAAGATGCTGCTTCTAGAATACTTAAAAGTCCAACCTTTTCCAAGAAGCCACAGATGAAGCCAAAGCCCAAGAAGAGTGGGCTTTGACTCTGCCTGGAACATTTCTACTGTGGTGGGAATAACAAAAGGTAACAGCCTGGGATAACCATTTAGAAAATAGTGTGCATTATCACAGGTTGTCCCCTCTTACATTCAAATGAAACAAAACAATGGATCGGAACTTCTGAGAGAGTTGTATGTGGACTTCCAAGGTACGGAGCATCCTTTCTCCCTCTTTTTTGGGGTTCAGGGAAGAACACAGGGAGATGGTTACTTTGGCTTAAAGTAAACTTGAATACCACTTTTATAGTTATAAAAGGATGATTAGTTCTCAAAGAAACCCTGCCTCTGTAGAAAATGAGAAGTCTGACCCACCATAAGAACTTAAGCCCAGCTAACCTTCTTGCTGAGGTCACAACAATCAGCAAAAAACTGTTTTCCATTTAAGAAGCTCAAGTCAGATGAGATGGTTCAAATGGAGCAAGTGTTAGCTTCTCTAACACAAATAAGACTGCGAGGAGGAACCACTGGTTTTCTTGAAGTTTCTTATGTAATGCTCCTTTAAAAAAATGTTGACATGGAAATGCACTGACAGAACAGACCTGCTGAAATGGCAAACAATTGAACCTTGATAGGGATGCAAGACAGGTCATAGAAAAGGAACTGACAAATACTACAAAACCAAAAACACTACCCCTGAATACATGTTAGTTATGTTGTTGGCACCGACTAGAAAACATTACCCATTTGCTTAATTATGATTTTCTAGCAACAGGCTTTCTTACTTCCATTTACCTGTTGCACATCTTCGGTAAAGAGTTACCTAAAAGGTATTAAGACCCCATCATCCAGGCAGTCAAATGAAGCTGTTTGGGGTCGGGATGCATCAAACGCCCCTGCTGTTCTTCTGTAAAATAAAGTCCAAGAGGAAGCTTCTGGTAATTGCCCCTGGCCAATTCCAAAAGGGAGAACCACTGCTGCCTAGGCCAGAAGGGAATCAATACAATGATCTTGGGGAATTCCTTCTAAATCTTTAGAAGGACCCTGGATATCAATGAAAAGAAATACAGGATCATTTATATCTGTCGCTTGTCTGGTCAGGATGAAGTAAACTCACACTGTGGGCTCTGCACAAGCAGTGTTACTACATACAAACATTTATACAAACTAGTTGTCTCATGCACAGATGTTCACACTCTGACTGTACTCACAGAATGGCACTGAAGCTAGCATGTTACTGCTATTTATATTGCATGTTCAGGTCTTAGAAATGCTTCTTAAAGGTTCAACACGCCTATTATTCTACAATGTCTGTGGATAAGAAAAGAAAAGACATCTGTCTTCGAGGCCTTCTTGCATGGAGTCCTGCAGCAGAATTTTACCTCCTGTCTGAACCATCAGCTGGCAAAAAACGTCTACTTGAACTCCCCGCACATGTATCAACTCTTGAAACACCTCTTGATCTAGTTTCATTCGTGAGGACCTACCTTTGTCCTGCTTTGCTTGTCTGATGTTCAGTTCTGCTCTGATGGAATCCAGAGTGCCTACATAGTGAGAATGTGCTATAAAGCTATATTCCATGCTAACATGGCTAGTCTGTACAGGGGAGTAAGCTCTGGGTCTCCCTTCCTTGTTTACGTATCACATCACTGTGGTATCACCTCTAACAACCTGAAGCTGTCCTGGGGTCCAAAGATGATTCAAGGAGTTTAGTGCCTTGAAAAAAGCAGTCACACTTTTGTTTATATGCACGCGTCTGTCTGTCGTCTCACATACATTGCACTTTTATCCTCACTGATACTGTTTCCAAAGCAAAATACGAGGCTTCCATGGCGACTGCTCTGGAACAAGAGAAACCTGGATTCAGGGATATTTAATGTCTACACCAAGAGCCTTCTCTTCTCACAAATCTCAGAACTGGAATCCTGAAAAGATCATGTGTCTTGGTGCTGGGACAGAGAGACTTCAGATACCATTGTTCTCTTTCTCATGTGGAGTCTTGGCAGAGATACAAGAATCATCATGCCATGAGATCCAGAATCCTCAGGTATTCCCTCACATCAAGTGAAGTCCGAGTGGAAGCCCCCTGGAAGAGATCTAAACATACTTTTTTTTTTCTCCTGTGGAAGAAAACCTTTTAGTATTGAGGCATCTAGCAGACATCCCAGGAGCACAACCCTGTTCATGGAGTCAAAAAGATTTCGGTGTTCTTTTGCAATTCCAGCTTGTATACAAGATCTCTCACGCAAGTGAGAGAGTACTGACATTTTTAAAAAGACACTGCAAAGATAAGAAATTTGTCTAAATATGAAAAAATGTGGATACCCTGTACCCTACAATGCACTACTACGGGAGCTAGACACTTTGTGAATGCTCTTGAAGCAGTGAACAGCCCAAAGAATACAACAGAGAAAGTACAGTTGTGTACACTTACCATAAATGCAGATGCTAGAGTGCATTCACTGTTGCAGTCATCACCTGTGGGTTATCCCTGCTGTGATGGCACTCGGCCGGCCCGAATATCAGAGTCAATGTTTTGTTGTGTCGGCTGCCGTCGCCTGTAGTCTGACGTTAGGTCGTCAGTGCTATAAAACAAGGCAGCCAACATCATTACATAAGTTTTTCTTCCCCTAACCCATCAGAAGCACAAGGAAATAAGGAAAAGTGGTCCTGGTGGCTAAAAACCACCGTGGGAAGCTTATGTCCCCCTATGGGAAGATGTTAAATGGGGGATGGAGGGAGGGAAACCAGGACAGTAACAGTGAATACACTCGAACATCTACATTTATGGCAAGTGTACACAACTGTACTATGCTCATGTTTCACAGTTACAGTCATCACATGTGGGAGGATTCCCAAAACTGAGGAGAAGGCTGGAAGGATAGGTTAGAGTCCTAGGCATGGGTCAGCAGGCCCTGCAGAACTGCAGAGGCAAACTCTGCCCTAGACTTAGAAAAAAAGAGGTAGGTGGTAATGCTTTGTAAAGGTATGGACAGAGGGCCAAGTGGCAGCTTCCAAGATGTCCCTGGTGGGGACTCCTCTGAGGAAGGCTGTGGAAGTGGAGGCTGCCCTATTGGAATGGGTACGGATAGACTTTTGGGGGGGGGGGGGTTCCCATGCAGTCTGTAGTAGAAATGGATACAGTGTGATATCCATTTGGAAATTATTTACTTGGAAATGGGCTTCCCCTCTGCCCCAACGGCAAAGCTAACAAGTAGTTGGTCTGTTTTTCTGAATGGTTTAGTATGGTCCAGATAGTATCCAAGTTGTCTATGCACATCTAGCAAGTGTAGAATTCTTTCCCCCTTGTTTTGAGGGTTGGGAAAGAAGGTGGGCAGATGAATGGCCTGGTTCAGGGTCACATCAGATACCACCTTGGGCATAAAGGAGGGGGTTAGTCCTCACAGAGACCCTGTCTGCATGAAAAATGATGAAGAGCTCAACAGCCATGAGAGCCGGAAGTTCTGATACCCTTCTGGCTAAGGTGACAGCTAGTAGGAAGGCAGTCTTCCAGGAGAGGTATTTCAATTCTGTAGAAGCAGCAGGTTCGAAAGGAGGTAAAGGTTAGTTTTTCTAAAATGTAATAAAGGTCCCAAGGTGGCGTGGGAGGCCTTCTGGGGGGTCTGATATTAGAAGCCCCTCTGAGGAATTGCTTAATCAAAGGATGAGAGAAGGGGGATGGGTCTGAAACATAATGGACGGAAATGGCTGAGGCATGGATTTTAATAGAGAAGAAAGAGAGGCCATTATGGAGCAACTCTGCTAGATAATCCAAGATAAGAGGGATGGAAGGTACTGGCCCCTTTGGACTGGTTCCAGGAGCTGAAGCTTTTCCATTTCCCTGCGTAAGACTTTCTTGTGTTGGGCCCTTCTGGCCTCTGTGATGATGTCTAGGACCTGTCTGCTTAACAGGGACTCCTTGCTAGTCTTTAAAGGTATAAGCCATGCTGAAAGGTTGAGAGTCTAAGTCTGGTTGCAGTATCGTCCCCCTCACCTGGGTCAAGCGGTCTGAGATTAGAGGAAACTGCTTTGGGGGGGCTTTAAAGTCAGGCTGCGCAGTAAGGGGTACCAATGCTGTCTGGGCCAATCTGGAGCAATGAGGATGGCCTTTGGTCTCTCCTCTCTTATTTTGATCAGTACCCTGGGAATAAGGGGCAGAGGAGGGAACGTGTACACGAAGAAGGAGTTCCAGGGGAAGGTCAAGGCATTCACCTTCCATGCTAGGAGGTGATACTCCCTGGTACAGAACTTTTGCAGCTGGTGGTTGAGGTGCGAGGCAAAGAGATCCACTTCCAGAGTCCCCCACCCCTGAGTGATTCGTAGAAAGATTTCCCAGTGGAGCTGCCATTCGTGGGGGTCCATTAAGTTTCTGCTTAGGTGGTCTGCCACGGTGTTGTTGAGCCCTGGTAGGTATTGGGCAATTAGGTGTAGACACATGGAGATGGCTGTAAGCCAGAAGCTGATGGTTAACCTGCACAAGGGGTAAGACTGGGACCTCCCCTGTTTGTTGATATACCACATTACTGTGGTGTGGTCTGTTTTTATAAGGAGAACCCCTGGCCTGAGATGGGGTTTGAAAGATGTCAGAGCCTTTTGTACTTCCATCATTTCTTTCTGACTGATGTGCAAGTGAAGTTGCTGGGCATCCCAAAGACCTTGGGTGCACCTGCCTGCTAGGTGAGTGCCCCAAGCAATGTCTAAGGCATCAGTGGTGATGGTCTGGCCAGAAGGGTGGAGGATGAAGGGAAGACCCTTGTTCCTGGCACAGGCCTCTGCCCACTAGAGAAACTTGGCCCTTAAACATGGGATCAGAGGGAGAGAGGTCTAGGGATTGAGAGTGCTGGCACCAAAGGTTCTTTAAAAGACCACTACGGGAAAGAAATTTAAAAAGATATATTTTTTAACTTTTCCTTAAGATTGGCTCATTGCAACCTGTATGACCAGACAGAAGTAGTTACTACTCATTTTATTCAGTTTGTAACCCTGACCAACCTCCTGGGGGCAGACATCCTGATGAGAGTTTAGAGAAAATCTTTCCTATGATACACTGCGAGTCCACTGTTACTGAGAATACAGTGCCCATAGCTAGGCTGTCATATAAGACATCCATTCACTTAGAATGGAAGAAGAGGAAAGAGCAGCTAACTTTGATGGGCCTCAGTAAAAGTATCATTTACCGTCACACTGTGCCTTTTACAAATGTGTTTCCTTACGATGTGTTACACATTCTGTGAAAAAAATCTTCCAGAACTGCCAACTCATTGCTGAAATAACAGACTTTAGACATTCAACTTTGATCTGCTTGAGTCTTTTTCTCGAGTTACTCCTCCCACGTTCCCACCTGCCCTATAAGAGGTTCACATTTCCTTCCCTGTTCGGCTCGGCTAATTTGAATGACAACACACATCAAACAGAGCTACTTGCAGTCAGCCAGGTGTGCCTCTGAAACTGTTCCCTCATCTCTCTCCTTATTGCTATCATCTGAATAGCACTTTCACAGCAAGTCATGGCAGAAACATGCTTTTAGCAACCATTAATGTAAACCTGTCTAGGTATTACTCTGAACATGCCTATAACATACACAGATAATTAATCTGGGCCACTGACAGATTTAGCTATGACTGCAAATGCATACTCTAACCAAAATGAACATTCATATTCGTCTTAAAAATAAATTGCAGTTCTCTGCATTGTATCCATTAGGCATGCCACTGATGTGTCCTTCTGTTTGTAGTTACTACTGCTGTGTGCACATATTCATTGCTGGTATGATGTGTGCACATATTCATTGCTGGTATGATGATTTTGAAGCCACTTAGTATATCCTTTACTTCATACAATGCAGTGCCTACTTACTGTTCTTGCTCTCTCTCAAAATTGTTTTCTTTTTCGGGTTGTCACAACATGCTATTCTATTCATCAATATACAGAAATTAACAATATATATTAATATATGTATACCAGACTAAATCCAACAGCATGGTGTACACAAGTCATTTCTTCTGCAACAGTAACTATTGCAATTCAATTATGATATGAATTTAGTTCTGAAATCATGGATCAAGCATGAGAGGCCCATCCCATCCCATGAACATTAACAAAGCACAATTTGTAGGATTCTACACAAACACCAACTTGATATGTGTAACAGGGCTGGGTATGGTATGGCTTTGGCTTCATTACATGAAGGGGTACAAAGGGCAAACTTCGGGTTTTAAATAGCTGAGCAAAAACATCAAAGTACTTGCAAGCCATTAAATGTACAAACAGCCCATGGCAACAACAAGGCCTACAAACACAGAAAATAAGACATTCTATAAAGTTAGTATCCAGAGCAATTATGTAGATAACACGCATTTCAACTATCTTACCATCTGCAAGTGCATAACTTGTGAAGCCTGATGAATAACTATGAGTCTGGCTCTCACTGCAGGAAGGGGCAAGCTGAGCTAAAAGATATCATGCTGAGGAGATGACTTAACTTTCTTGGGTGGCGTAAGCCAGGGAACCTTGCTGGCTAGGCTTACGTAGGCCCTTGGGCCGATAGACTAGTACCTACCTAAGAGACCTTGGGACCCAGGTGGACAGTAGTCTCTCCTTTGATAGTCACATCGCCACAGTAGTCAGGAAGTCCTTCTACATGGCGCACCTCATCATACAAGGGTTCTCATCCAGGAAAAAAGAGGTCATTGTTCCCCTCTACTCGTCACTCATTAGACCCATTATAGAGTGTAACGCGCCCCCCCCCCCCACCCCCCAAAGGGCCAATCTCTATACTGGAAGAATGCAAAATTCCTGTAATCAAGGCTGCATAGGTAAAAAAACAAACTCTCCAAAACCAAGAACACAGCATCCATGGGACCTGGCAACATCCCAGGCTGCATTCTACATGAAATACAGCAAGTTAGCACGGAACCTGTCTACCAGGATGTTGGTAATATCAGTTGGTTCTGTATATTTAGTACCATTGTGCTGTAAATCACAGCAGATCTGAGTATTGCCACTGAGATTCTTGACATAGCTAGAGAATGTTTTGGGATTGTCTTTAGAATCAGTGGCGATTTTGTTTTCATAACTAGCTTTGGAGGATTTTATGAGGGATCTCAGCTTCTTACTGAGGCTGACCAGGGAGTTCCTCCAATCATCGAATTTTACTATTTTTTTGCAACAGTTTCTTTCTTCTGTTGTAGAGTTTGTTTATGGCAGGGGACCACCAGATTGGCTTCATTTTTTTTTGGAGGATAGCATCTTGGTTCTGTTAGGGATAGCATGATACATGCACTCATGTAAGTGCTTATAAAGTGCATTTATGTAGGATTCAGCAGTCATACCTCTATTGTCCGTCTGCATGGGTGTTGTGAAGTTTGCCACTTCTGTCTTAAGAAGCGTGAAGTTGGCTTTGGAGAAATTTTTTACAGTGGTTTCCCTAATGGGGGGTAGGGGCGGGATGTGCATGTCTATGCTGATTTGCTTGTGGTCAGATCTGACCAACGAGGAATTGACCTCTGGTGTGGAACACCGGTCGCCCATGTTGGTAATGACCAGGTCTAGGATATTGTTGCCCCTGGTGGGGGTGTGGATAAGTTGATCAAAGGCATTGGAATTTATGAATTCATGCTTTGTGGTTGCTTTTCTTCAGCTGGAACTGGGTCTTTAGTCTAGATGAAGGGAATTAACAACAATCAACAGCTCATTCGGGCCAGTTATGTTAACCCTAGAATTACACACTACAAACTATTATTCAAACTTCAAAAACTAATAATCTGTTCTCAAACTAACCTCACAATGGATGGGGACATCCACCCCTACCCAGGACCAACCCCATGGGAAGCATCCAACCCAATATATAACAACCCCTTCAAGCCCTCAAAGCGTAAACATCTCTACTTCTCTCCTCATCTGCCACCTAAACATTAGAAGCCTACATAGTATAATCCACACTCTTAGCAGTACACTCCCCAGATAAACTATGTCTTACGGAAACCTGGCTTAAGCCAGCCTCCACTGGCAATTAAGTTACTCCTCCAGGTTACAATATAATACGACTGGACCTCGCCTCAAAGAAGGGAGTGGGGGGTAGCTGTCTTATATAAATCTTCAATTAATGTAACTATTTCCAACTCTCCACAAGCTCCTCAAGCTGATAAAGCTGAAATACTCTTTACAAAACTACAAATTAACCAACATAAATCTATAAACATCGGCTGCATTTATATCCCACCTAATAACACCACCAATATCCTTGAAAAATTAACACTCACCAGGAACCGGTAGAAAAAAACCAACCTCGAAGCTGTAGCGGCAAACGAGATCTGAGGTAACTCTCGCCTAGCATTGTGGGATATATGGGGAGCCTCGAGCCGGTGGAACCAACTCTCGAGCTTTTAGAGTGGCCGAGTCGGAGCCGAGGTCGGCTCCGAACCCATCCAGCAAGAATGAAGGCGAGATAGAGAACTTAACATCTATTGTTTTAGGTGACTTTAATATAGACTGGAACATCTGCTCCTCAGACTTCCCTACTACTCACATAACTCTATATGGTTTCTCCCAAGTCATAACCTCCACCACCGGAACTAGTAAGCCCAATAACAAAGAAAGTATACTAGATTGGATTCCCATTAATAACTCTCCTCAAATGTACAAGGCAGGCACCCAACCTGAGGAAATAAGTGATCACCTCCTAACGTATTTACTCAGACAAAAAAATGATATCCTTCAAATACCTAGCTTCAGAACCATCAAGAACAATAAGAGCTTCAATCAAACCAAATTTCAATTAGAACTTCAAACATGTAACTGGAATAGACTAAAACTACTCCCACTAGATGAGACAGTATCACACTTTAACTCCACATTTCTTAACAATCCTTAACAATCATGCACCCACCCGGACCATCAGAACAAAGAAAAAAGTAAAATCATGGCTGTCCAAAGAAAGTACACAAAAAATCATGAATAGAAATAAAGCTTGGTCCTCTTGGAAAACTAATAAAAACCCTAAGGATCAACTTGTAAATAAACAGCTAAGGAATTATGCTAAGAAGTCTACAATGTTAGACAAAAATGACTATTACTGTAACCTGCAACATAAACATCAAAAATCAACCACAAAAATTTTGGTCTAGCTTAAACAATCTTCTCCATCTCCAAAAACCTCCAGAAAATATTGCCAACACCTTCTTTACAGAAACTATGCAATCCCTTGCCAACCAACTAGGCCCCAAATAACCTAGACCCTATTAACCCCATATCCAATACCCCATATCCTTTAACTTTCAACCGGGACCAACAGCACTTATCCGATCCTTAATCAAGGAACTGAAACCCACCACCCTTTCAGCAGACCTAGTCCCGGATGAATATCTTCAAAAGGTTACAAATGTAATAGCATATCCCATCTCAATATTAATTAACAGAACCATCTCTAAAGCATATATCCCCTCCATCTGGAAAATTTCCCATGTAATTCATCTCCATAAAGGGGGTAACTCCAATGATCTATTAAATTACCGGCCCATCGCCATTTTGTCCCCTCTGGCTAAAATTATGGCAAAATGTATCCACAAGCAACTCTATTACCACAATTTGCACAATCTCCTAAGCTCCCTCCCAGCATGGATTTAAACCCCATCATAGTACCACCACACCCCTTCTATTCTTCTCTCAGACAATAAATCAAATCCATATTAATAATATGCTCTCCTCTGCCATCTTTCTTGACCTATCTAAAGCACTTGATATGGTAAACCACCAACTACTCATTCAAACACTAAAACCTCCTGCCACAGACAGCCTAGAAATAAGCTGGTTTCAGTCCTACTTAAGAGGCAGACAACAAGCTGTGCTGTGGAAGGATAGCCTTTCCTCCCTACTGCCAGTCACCCTTGGAGTTCCTCAAGGGTCTATACTAGGACCTCTCTTACTTTTCCATCTTTATTAATGATCTTCATACACTCATCCCCAAAGTAACCTGCATTCAATATGCAAATGACTACCCTAATCTGTACTGCCACCTCCCCCATTAGACCTTAACCCAAAATACTTTCAATGTAGTAGAAAACTGGCTCACTGACAGGAGTCTTCTATTGAATCCAAATAAAACAAAACTGCTACTCTTCATCCCCACCCGAAGAGCTACACTCCCATAATTTACCATAACACCTAATAATGGCACAATAATTTCCCCAGAAAGTAATACAAAACTATTAGGTGTAATTGTTGACAATAACCTTAAGTTTGACACTCACATCGACAAAACCATTAAAACAGTCAACAAAAACCTAGGATCTCTATATAGGAGTAAGGCATTTCTAACCCCAACTGCTAGGACAGTTATTGCCTGAACACATTTACTTTCAACCCTTCTTTATGCCTCCCCAATCTATACAAACCTGAGTAAATCTGACCTCAACAAACTCAATAGCTGCTACAATAACAGCCAGATTTGCCACAGGCTCGGCATATAGAACCCACCACTGTATTAACCTACAATTTCTAGGCTGGTTAGAGTTTCCCTCTCAAATCCAGTATAATCAATTAATAATAGCCCACAAAGTCCACCATCAGCCCGAAAGCATGCCCATACTCAAAAATATAATTACCCCATACAGTAACCTAAAAACTTTCCACTCTGACAAAATGCTGGCACAAACTGTTAAATCGAAAAACTCAGCAGGCGACTCATTATTTTGCAATTCTACTGGAACAATCTGGAATTGGCTCCCTGACGAACTTCCAGCAATCCAGGCTATTAACCAATTTTAAACATCTCTCCTAAATTCCTAAAAAGTCACTGGCTGTGTCCCTGTACTAACCCTGACTAACCAGCTCACCACTCTCTTCACTACCTGGCTATCTGTAAAATAGTCAATGTTTTAGACTTTTGAGACCATCATTCTCATATGTATTGTACTACTGAATCACATGCTACCTTTTTCATCCTTGTACCACTAAAAATGTCTAAGTTCAAACAAGAAAACTAACAATGTTAAGTTTTAAGTATGTATGTATTCCAGGTTTTTAAGTATGCATGTAATCCTACAATTATGTACTGGTATCTATATGTCACTGTATAAAACTGCTACTGTTTAACTTATGTAACTATCCACATGTGGAGCTTTTCTCCTCGGGCCTCCTCTGAAAATGGACCTGTGTCCCATCGGACTATCCCGTTTAACAAATGTAAAATAAATAAATAAATAAATAAATAAAATACAATTCTGAATAGTTCCAAATACTAGAACCCAAACCTTCAGGCATCTGCTAGAAAGCTGAAGATGAGGAATTTCTTCCTTTCAACACGACAATGGCCCCAATCACACATACAAATCAAGAAAAGAAGGGCTGCACCGGAAGAAAATTAAAGTTTTGGGATGGCCCAGCCAGAGACCAGACCTACATCCAATAGCAAATCTGTGGGGTGACCTGAAGAGGGCTGTGTACAGCAGATGCCCTCGCAATCAGACAGATTTGGAGCGCTTTTACAAGGAAGAGTGGGCAATTATTGCCACGTCAAGATGTGCCATGCTGACAGAGTCCTACTCAAGAAGACTGAATACTGTAACTAAATCAAAAGGTGCTTGAACAAAATATTAGTTTAAGGGTGTGCACACTTATGCAGCCAGCGTATTGTATGTTTTTTTATTTTTTTGCCCAACAGATTTGTTAGTTTTTCAATTGAATTGTACAGGTTATAGGTCACATTGAAGGTGGGAATAATTTTGAAGTGATTTATTGTGGTCTCCTTTTTTATATCACAAAAAATTAGCATTTTAACAGGGGTGTGTAGACTTTTAACTGTGTGTGTCTGTGTCTGTGTGTCTGTATCATCATCTTCTTTCGGCTGTTCCCATTAGGGGTCGCCATAGCAGATCATCTGTTTCCATTTCTTCCTGTCCTCTGCATCTTGCTCTGTCACACCAACCACCTGCATGTCCTCTCTCACCACATCCATAAACCTTATCTTAGGCTTTCCTCTTTTCCTGTTACCTGGTAGCTTCATCCGTAGCATCTTTTTCCCAATATACTCAGCATCCCTCCTCAGCACATGTCCAAACCAATGTAATCTTGCCTCTCTGGCTTTGTCTCCAAACCTTCCAACCTGGGCTGCCCTCTAATATACTTATTCCTAATCCTGTCCACCCTCGTCCCACCCAGTGCAAATCTTAACATCCAGCTCAAACTCCTACCTTTTTGTCAATGCCACTGTCTCCAACCCATATAACATAGCTGGTCTCACTACCCTCTTGTAGACCTTCCCTTTCACTCTTACTGGTACTCATCTGTCACACACATGCATACACACACACAAAACCACTAATCTAAATTAAAGACACATTTTATCAATATATATATATTAAGGTGTTTGCCTTACAAACACAAGGTGCAGGGTTTGAGTCTCACAAGGGATAATTGGCTAGGCTTCCAATGGCTCGCAAGGGCAGTTAGTCTAGACCTAACCTATATATATATATATATATATTTTTTTTTTTATTTATTTCAGTTTGATGACCGGGGAGGTCCACTGGGCTCAGGGACCCCATTTTCAGGGAGAAAAGCTACACATTACATAGTGATTATACACAGTTATTCACGTAAAAAATCAAAATTAAATGAGGTAAGAGTACAATTAAATAAGATTGTGTTACACAGTGTGTTCACAGTTACATTCAAAGTAAAGAGAAACGCAATTCAAAATGATTGCGAGTCAGAGAACAACATAAACTATATGGTTTCATGGTGTCAAGTATTTATGAAGGTATGATACAGAGTAGGAACAGGGAATTTATTGAGAAGAAATTCTGGACAATCCAAAAAAAAAAAAAACACAAACAAACAAAGCGGAGGCTGGCCATGATTTAAACCGGCAGGGCAGGACTCGGGATCAGGCTGCTGATCTCGAGACAGTCCCGCCCAAATAGGGACGTCTGGCAACCCTGAGAGGTGGTAGAGGTTAAAGTGGGTTGGATAGGTGTTTACTTTTACTGTTATGTCAGGTTAGGTTTAGGCTCAGAGGCAGAGAAAAGCTTATGGGGAGAGCGGCATAAGGCTATGTGGGGGAGAGAGCAGTTGCATTTCCATTTGGAAGAAAGGTAGGAGTGTAGAAGAGTTTTAAAGGTTTCAAAGCTTTCACAAGTCCTTAGGGAGGATGGCAAGGAATTCCATTTTTTAGCTAAAGAAAAAGATAACAGATACTGCCCAGCAGGATGATTGGGTTTACGGACAGTGATTAGGTTTTGGTGGGATGATCTTGGAGGGGAGTATGGTTGGAGGATATTGGTTGGGCTGGGCACTTAGTACATTACATATATATATATATATATATATATATATATATATATATATATATATATATATATAATGCAAAGGCCTCTGAGGACAGGAACATCAACAAATGAAATGTGATGACAACACTTACTAGTATTACACACTAACATTAACTCATATGTACCACAGGGAAGGGCTATGACTGCATCAAAACAAAGGGGTGCAGAAGGGCAAAGTCTCTGTTGGAAACAGCTGAGCTGTAACATCAAAATACAGGCAAAACCTGGAATTGTACAAATCACCCATGGCAGCACCACTGCATAAAGACAAAGATTATAAGAGTTTCTCTAAAGTTAAAGACAGATCAATTGTACAGATAACACACCTGTCAGATATCTTAGCATCTAAAAGTGCATAACTTGTGATGTCTGATGAATAACTGACTCTGGCTTTCAGTACAGGAAGTGGCAAGCTGAGCTAACTGGTGTCATGCTGAGGAGATTAATTCATTATGCAGACATCATGGCTCCTCAGCGGAACTATAATTGACTGTTCAGCAACAGAAGATGAAGAAGGGGATGTTATGCATATGCATGGGAATCCTAAGTCACAAACAACGGCTGTGGAACTGTTTCACATTATAATGTCTATGCTTTACCCTTGGGGCTATGCACTGCTGCAACAGTGTTCACCAAATGTATTATCTCTTGTCATACAGATTTATAGACTATTTTGTATCAACATTATTCCAAATGTAGATGATTTCCTTCACTTTGCAGAGTCTTATTTACAATGTCCTGAATCTCCCATTTGGGACAAGAAATCCTAGACAGGCTGAGACCCTGCACAGAACATTCATTTTTTTTTACTCCATCACACAGGACTGCATTTCTGGGGTGCCTGCATGACCCTTTCTGTTCAAAGGGGTTTTCTTCTAAAGGACCAGATAAATCTATATTCATATCTATTCCGTGTGTTTTCCAGTCTGACTTGGGGCATGCCTCAGGATTTGGGTTCTCATGGCATCCATAACTCTCATAATACCTCTTGCAAAAATTGACATGATGATAGAATGTTATCTGAAGATTACTAGGTCCCATCATCAACACCCACTGTCTTTTCAATTTCCTTTGTTAGGCTTTCTAAAACGAGAAATCACTTGGTGGAGACATCAAATATCCGAGTTCAGGTCACCCAATTTTCTCCTTGTGCTTCAGAGCAGTCAGTCACAGCAGACACCTCAGACCGCATATGTGGAGCTGTGTGTAGGGGAGTTAAAGTACCAGGTCTCTGGCACAGGAAAGACAAGATAAACCATGAAACAGATGTTAGCTGTTGTAAAAGTTCTCAGCATAGACTATTGTTGCCCCAGGCACTGTTCAATTAGTTACTGACAATAGCACACTGATTGGTTACATAAATGGGGGGGGCAGATGTTAGCCCATTTATACACCAGCAAAGTTAGCATGGGATATAGCTTTATAGCACACTCTTATTCTAGAGGCACCCTGCATAGTATCACAGCAGATTGTGTGGTAGAGAATCTAGCAGAACAAATGCAGACCTTAATGAATGGAAAACAGATCAGGGCTTTTCCCAAAATTAGCTGCATCTGTGGGAAATTCTTCTGGTAGACCTTTTGACTCCGCTAAGCAATTAACTGGAGGAATTCTGTTCTGTGACTCCATGCAAGAAGGCCTGCAAGCCAAATGCCTTTCTGTTTCTTTGGACAGGAATGTTCCTCTATGCTTTTTCACCCTTTCCACCGATAAGTAGGAAACATTGGAGAAACAGATATGTTGAACATAGAATTACCATTCTCTTGAACATGCTCTCCATATGTTCGAAGCAGAGATCCTCCCTATCCCCACTGAAGTGACACTTGGACCAAAGGATGGCTAATAAGTTGTTCAACCATGGGCTGTCATCTATGTGTATGAAGGACAGAGGTACACAGTAAATCACCACCATATGCAAAAAAAAAAAAAAAAAAAAAATTTGTGAGACATTATGGGTGTAGGGTGACAGGGGCCATTACCTTGCTATACACCTATGAGCCTATGGTATGTGGGGTCCTTGTAAACACTGAGGAAGAATTCCCCTCAGCTCACTGTGGTGATGCCCTTCTGGCCCAGGCAACAGTGATTCTCCCTTCTTTTGTAAATGGGCAGGGGCAATTACCACAAGCTTGCACACAATTTGGATTTACTCATCCAAGGACAGGGCTGATTGATACATTCCAAACCACAAAAAAACTATACAAGCCTGACTGAATGACAGGATCTTAATAGCTTTTAGGCACCTGTTTTCTGAGGATGTGTGTCAGGTACTAATGGAGGCAATAGAGCCTGCTAATCAAAAACCATACATAAGCAACTGAAAAAGGTTTCTACTCCATGATAGCAAACCAACCTGCACTTGCGCAGTGCTTGAGTAAGATGGTATCCTATGACTTGTCTTACTCCTCCATCAAGGTTAATTTGCTAGTCATTTCAGAAAGTGTGTCTATGGATCTCTCTTTTTCACTGTATTCTCATGGCAATATGTTTTCAAAAGGAGTGCCACATAAGATTGCCAGAAAACTGCTTGTTCCTCCTTGTGATCATAATATTGTGTTAAATGAAGCTAGTTGTCCTTGGTTCATAACATGGAAGTTACTGTTGCTCATTTGCTCTGACCCCTGCAAGAAGAATGTCAGAGATGCAAGCAGCTAGGATGGGTCAACCCCATCTCTTTTGTCACATTGACAGGGTCTCTGAGAACTAAGCCTTCTTTTATTAGCGAAGCGGTATACAAGTTTAAGCTAACAATCAATGTACTGATTTTCTTTCTAGAATCCTAAAAACACAGGATAAAGGATACTTCTTATTGGGGATGGCTACAGACAACTGTGGTACCATTTTGAAACAACCAACCAATCTTTCATAATTTTTGATCAGATGTTTGTTGCTTGTGAAGGTAATACGGAGGGACAACTTAGGTGAAAACAGACTACTTTCCAAATGGTTATCTATGGCTATTACTTTTGTATCTCACCACAAAAAGTCTTACAGGCATGGTCAAGGCACACTCTACCAGGGCCTTGTCTTCAACTATGGAATTTTTGGAAAGAGTTGGTAGTACAATGAAGTACTCTAGCCACAGCAAATTGGTCCTCTCTGCAAACTTTCTCAAACCTCTATAACATAGATTCCATTTTTTGGGTCTAGGATAAGCTTTGTTGGAATCATTTTTTGGTGACTTGGGGACCGTTGCCCTTCCACCTCCTAGTTGTCCTGGGGCATGGTAGTCTACCCATATCGCTTAGAATAACACAACAATGATTAGTCAGACTTTTACTATAATGGTTCATTTGAAATACTGAGCAGTACTAAGATCTTCATTAGAATCAGTGCTGCAGTAGTCAGTCCCTCTCTCACCCTCCCTCCCACCATCTCCCCCCTTTTTTGGTGTGTTTATTATGCCAGGGTGTGGACATGTACATTTTACCTTCCTAGCAAACTCCACTCGGGGCTTGGCATGCCTCTTTGCAGTAGCAGAAAGATAGGAGAACTAATTATAATTATATAGATAAAACACATATGTAAATCAGCACAACTACAACATAAAAGTAGTAGGAACTACAGATTTTTTTCACATGTAAATAACACAATCTAATTACGAATAAAGGCAGATGTGACAACATCTGCAAGTACTTATAAGCCAAGCACTGCACAAGGTGTCAGTGAGTAGTTTGGGAGAAATTAGGAAATTTAAAAACTCTAAGAGAATTTAGCAAGAGAAAATAAGAGGTCAACACCTGCAACTGACTACATAGAACACACAGCTCTACAAAACACAGACCATCACAATCCACACATAAAAAACACAAACCATACACATGCCTTCACAGAGGCTCTCAATAAAAACTTACCCAAACAGAGACCCCTGAGACAGAAACGCACTCAACCACAACACAACACCAACCACAACTCCAGAACACATAGCTCACTACCACAGTGTGCCCCTAAACTTAAGCCCTTAAAGCAAAACACTTTGCCCATTTGCCCAATGTACTAATCATAGCAGACGCAATTGTGAGGCACACTGATGTCCCACTAACTGGGTTGAACAAGGAGAAGGTGACAGTTGACTGTCTATCAGGTGCCAGGATCCGCCACATAATACATGCACTCAGATCACCCCACAACAAGTACAAATATGATGCAGTCATTGTCCATGTGGGTGTGAATGACCTGAGATGTACCTCCCTGGACAGCATGAAGAGAGATGTGATGGAACTCTTTGGATTATGTGGCCAGGCAGGTATGACCCTAGCCCGGAGCAGTACTCCATCATCTCCCAGAATATTACCACAGTACGAGCAGAAAATGATCGACTTCAACAATTGGCTAAGTTTCTGATGTCATTGTAAGGGGATTCAGTATTTGTCGGCCTGGGATGACATGATCGGCAAACCTCGATGCTTTGCCAGAGACGGCCTGCATCTGTTACCCCTGGGATTCTGGGTACTGGCTAAAGCTATTGCCACCCCTATTATGCCTTTTTAGGCAGTGTTCCAAAGACCAAAATTTCACTGTAACAGATACAAATAAATGCAATCTGAGGGTCATTGTTGCTCAATGCTAGAAGTCTAAATCTCAAGATGCACTCACTTGAAGCTCTCCTCAAAATGGAGAATGTCGATATCTGTGCTGTGAGACCTGCTCTAAGGAGGCAGAAAGCACCCCTGTACTCCCATGCTACAACTCATTCCATACGTTTTGGCCCCAGAATAGAATACGGCTGGAACCCCCAAAGGCGGTAGTGTCTCCATATTCTTAAAGGATACACAAACCTCTAGACTGGTAGCCCAGCAAAATGCATCTAAGATACTCGTGGTACAACTGACACCGAGTAAGATGACAATACAAGTCATACCCTGCTACAGAACCCTAATCATGCACATAGACTCTCACTCCAAGTTCCTAAGCAAGCTGGAATCTATCAAGGTCTAAACCAATACCCTCATACTGGGTGACTGCAACTACCCTTCCATCAAATGGGAACACTATTCAAATACCAATGTACAGGCCCAATGCTTTCTGGAATTTATCAGTTCCAATGCCCTGGACCAGCTCATTCTGACCCCCACTAGAGGAAGCAACATCCTCGACCTGGTTACCAACATGGGAGACCATTGCTCCACACCTATAGTCAAGTCCTCCCTGGTTAAATCTGACCACAAAGTGATCACCATCTCAACTACAACTCCTGCTAAGGTGACTACACTGAAAAACGTCTCTAAAGCAGACTTTGGGCTCCTAAAAACAGAGGTGCCTAATTTCTCGGCACCCGTGCTAATGGAAAATAGCTGCATGACTGCAGACTCATACGCTGCATGACTGCAGACTCATACGCCAATGCACTGTACGAGCATGTACACAAATGCATGGACCCTGCCATACCAAATAGAACTAAGACACTTTCCTTCAAAAAAAAAAAGGAAGCCAATCTGGTGGTCCCCAGCCATCAATAAACTGTACAACAGAAGGAAGAAACTGTTGCAGCAAAACATGAGGTCACAAGACTGGATAACCTCCCATATCAGTCTCAACAAAATGCTGAGATCCCTTATCAAATCACTACTGCCATCTTAAATATTTAGATACTATTACAAGGACATGCATTTGGAGTCTTTCTCCCCGGGCCTCCGCTGAAAACTGGCTTTGTTCCAAGTCGGACTTTCCCGGTTAACGAATGTTAAATAAATAAAATAAAAATGTAACCAAAGAATTATTCCTGTTCTCAAACATGAAATGCAATTGTAAATGTGTGTTCTTTACCATGATTTTATCTTTGAGTAAACTATGTAATGCGGAGCTTTTTTCCCCCCGGGCCTCCACTGAAAACAGGCTCCGTGAGCCCAGTGGACCTCCCTGGTCACCAAAAGTACAGTTTTGTACCTACCATAAATGTAGATGTTCGAGTGCTCATACAGCTGCAGTCATAACAGATAGGTTATCCATTCGTCAAGCGGGTCCTCGGTCGGCCGAATTCCAAAGTCTAGGTCCGGCGTCAGTTGTCGTCGCTTCTTCCCTGACGTCACTGCGGCAGGGGTATAAAAGAGGCAGCCGACTCCATTTTCTTCAGTTTTTCTTGCCCCAGATGTCAGGTGCCCCCAGAAGGAAGGCAAACATAATGTTATGCAAAGATGCAATGTTGATAAATCAAAAATAGTAGTTGCAAGCAAATAAACCATAAAAAAATACCCCAAAAAGGTTATATGAAAAGTGTTTGTCATAAGGCCTGTCCTAAGAGGGGATGGAGGGAGGGAAACCAGGACTGCAGCTGTATGAGCACTCGAACATCTACATTTATGGTAGGTACAAAACTGTACTATGGTTCATCGTGCATACAGCTGCAGTCATAACAGATGGGTAGAATCCCAAAGCTAAGTAAGGGTGGTAGGCACTAAGTGGAACTAGGAGGAGCTAGGATGCCCTGCAGGACTACTGCGGCAAAGCCCGCTCTAGATTTTGAGTATAGTGGGAGGTGATAGTGCTTGGAGAAAGTGTGCACTGAACTCCAGGTGGCTGCTTCCAAAATGTCCTTGGGTAGGGACCCCCCTGAGGAAGGCTGTAGAGGTAGCTGTGGATCTGGTGGAGTGGGATCTGATGCATGCAGGCACAGTTTTTCCATGAAATGAGTAACAAAAGCGTATGCAGTGGGCTATCCATTTTGAAATTGTCTGTTTGGAAATAGCCTTTCCTTGAGCACCTGCAGCATAGGACACAAAGAGTTGCTTAGATTTCCTGAATGGCTTTGTTCTGTCCTAATAGTAACGAAGTTGCCTGTGAATGTCCAAGGAATGTAGTAGTTTTTCTCCTTTGTTTTGTGGATTAGGATAAAAGGTAGGTAAGTGGATAGTCTAATTCAAAGCTACACTGGATACTACCTTTGGCATAAAGGTAGGGTTGGTTCGTAAGGAAACTCTGTCCTGATGGAAAATGATGAATGGCTGCACAGCCATGAGGGCCTGTAGCTCCGAAACCCTGCGTGCTGAGGTGATAGCCAGAAGAAAGGCTGTTTTCCATGACAAGTACTGTAACTCTGTTGAAGAAGCTGGCTCGAAGGGAGGAAGGGTCAGCTTTTCCAATAAGAAGATGAGGTCCCAAGCAGGGACTGGTGGTTTCCTTGGGGGTTTTATATTCTTTGCCCCTCTGAGGAACTGCCTTAAGAGAGGATGAGAGAATAAAGGAGAATCTGTGTTGTATTGTGCAGAAATGGCTGAAGCGTGGATCTTGATGGAGGAGAAGGAAAGTCCATTGTTTAACATCTCAGCTAGGTACTGTAAAATTTGAGGTATATTTATTACCCAAGGATTCTGTCCCTTTTCTTGATTCCAGGCACAAAATCGTTTCCATTTGGCGGAGTAGGCCTTTCTAGTAGAAGGTCTTCTGGCCTCCAAGATGACGTCCCTGCACCTCCTTGGAGAGGAGAAACTGTTGGGGAAATCAAGGAATTCTCCATGCAGCTAGATTTAGAGTTTTGAGATGGCTGTGAAGAGTTTTGTAGTTGTGCTGGGACAACAGAAGAGGGACTAGAGGTAGGTTCCATGGTGGGGAATGTGTCAGGCTCTTCAGGAGCGGAAACCAGTGTTGTCTTGGCCAGTCTGGAGCAATGAGAATCATTTTCAGCCTCTCTGCTCTGGCTTTTAATAGAACTTTGAGCAGCAGAGGAAGAGGTGGGAAGGCATAGACCGTCAATGTTGCCCAATTGAAGGAAAGCGCGTCCACTTTCCAGGCCTGTGGATGATAGGTCCTTGAACAAAATTTTTTCAACTGGCAATTTCTGTGGATAGCAAAGAGATCTATGTCTGGCTGTCCCCATGCCCGAGTTATCTTTCTGAAAACTTGAGGATGCAACTTCCATTCGTGTGGATCTGTCATATTTCTGCTTAGGTTGTCTGCCAGTGTGTTTTCTTCCCTGGCAGGAATTGTGCCAGTAGTTGAATTTGCAATTCCAGTGCTGTGTTCCATAGGGTCATGGCTTGCCTGCACAGGGGGTATGAATGAGTTCCCCAGTTTATGTACCACATCACTGTGGTGTTGTCTGTCCTTATCAATAGCTGGCATGGATGCAGTAGGTCTCTGAAGGTCATAATAGCCTTTTGCACGGCTAGTATTTCCTTTTGGTTGATGTGGAGGTGCTTCTCTTTTTGAGTCCATTTTCCCTGAATGCACTGATCTGTCATGTGTGCTCCCCAGGAATAATCTGAGACGTCTGTTGTGATGATTTGAGTTGCTTGAGGTACACAAAAAGGAAGACCTGTGTTTCTTTGGCAAGCTTGAGCCCACCACAAATTCCTTTTGAAGGCATGGAATGAGTGGTATAATTGCTTCCAAGCTGTGGCTGTGTTGAGACCATAAGTTTTTTTAGGTACCACTGAAGTTTCCTCATATGCAGCTTTGCACATGGGATTAGTATGATGCAAGATGCCATGAATCCCAGAGCCTGCAGGACTTTCCTTGCAGTTAGCCTGGTGTAAGTTGCCATTTTTCTGAATAACTGAGACAGTTGCCCTTCCTTGTCTGGCGTGAGGTAGGCCCATCTGGGTGGTTGTATCCAAGCTGGCACCCAGGAAAATTATTTGTTGAGAGGGTATTAGTTTTGATTTCTTTTTGTTGACTGTGTATCCCAGGAAGTTCAACAGTTTTATTACAAACGCCAGGTGCTGCAGTAGTATGTCCTTGCTGTCCGCTTGGATCAGGCAGTCGTCCAGATATGGGTAGATTTGTATCCCTTGTAGTCTGCAGAAGGCTATTACTGATGCCAGGCATTTCGTGAATACTCTGGGCGCAGTAGATAAGCCAAAGGGCAATGCAGAGAATTGGTAATGGGTTGAACCTGCAAGAAATCTGAGTTATCTTCTGCAATCTTGTCTGATAGGGACATGCAGGTATGCCTCCTTGAGGTCCAATGTTACCAGCCAAGACTCCTTGCCCAGCATCGGAAGAAGCTGCTGTAATGTGAGCATCTTGAATTTTGGCACCTGTAGATATGTGTTTAGGATGGATAGGTCTAAGATAGGTCTCCAATCTTTGTCTTTCCTTGGTACCAGGAATAGTCTGGAATAAAACCCTTGACCTTGTTCTTTTGCAGGTACCTCTTGAATTGCTTTCATGTCCATGAGAGCTGAAATTTGTTTTTGTGCCTCTGCCCTTTGATTTTGTGGCAGGTTTGGCATGCCTCTCATTTTTGGAAGGGTGTGAAAGTGGAACCTGTAGCCTCTGTCTATAATGTCCAGAATCCATTTGCCTTTTGTAACAATACACCAATTTTTTGAGAATGTCAGTTTTCCGCCCAAAGGTGCTGCCATTAAAGCTTTGCTTGGCAGGTTTAGGGGGAAGTCACTCTGTCTGTTTTCTAAAAGACTGATCTATCTTCTCCACCTCTTGGGGTTGGTGCTTGCCACTTTCTGGCTCTGAAAGATCCTTGAGGTTGCCCTCTACCACTTGGACGCCTGTATCTGCCCCTTTGAGGTCTGTCCGTGGCTGGAAAGGACCAATTTTTTGAAGGCCAGTTTCTGCTGAAACGTGGAGGCTGTACCTGCAGGAAATCTTTCACTGTTTGCATTGATTTCGCTTTTTCCTCCATTTTCTTTAGCACCTCCTCAGCTTTAACACCAAACAATACATCTTTTTGAAGAGGTGCATCTAATAATTTAGCTTTGACATGATCTGGTAAGGTTTGCTCTTTGAGCCAAGCATGCCTACGTATAACAGACCCGTAACAGCAGCTCTACATGAGGCCTCTAAAGCATCAAAACCACACTGCAAGGTATGTTTACCCACTTGCTCTGCACCATGCAACAAATCCTGCAACTCTTTTAAATGTGGTTGTTCTGGTTGTGTCATCTTGCTTTTCAGCTGAGATATCAAAAACTGTTGATACTTTAACATATGGAACTGACAGTTTAATGCCCTCATGGTTAAAGTGGCCAAGGTGTACACCTTTTCCCCCACCTTTCTAAAGCTCTGGAATCTCTCTCTGAAGGTAATGTTTTTTTAGCAGTAGAGGCCTTAATTCCCTTGGGACCCTGTGAAATTGTTTCTGGGTCAGCAGTATGGCTTTTATATAGGAACTGGTGAGAATCAGGAACCCGATAATACCTGTTTGGTTTAACAGGAGCTGGAGGCAAAGAATCTGGATTAAGGCTGGCTTCTGTGTACACATCATCCAATATATCTAAAACAGGAGGGATAGCCAGAGGCCTATGCTGGGGGAGCAGAAGAAATTCCCTGAGCCTTTTCTTGGAATCAGAGTAATCTTGGCCTTCCAGTGAAAGTGTTCCCTCAATGTATGCAGGGTTTCCCCAAAAGAGAAGTCCTCAGGGGGGGAGACAGAGGGAACAGACTCCTCTGCATCAGAGTCTTCGAATGGAGAATAGGCATAATCCTGGTCCTCAGATAGTTCTGAGGTAATAGAGGCTTGATCTGAGGAAGGGTAGTCTTCCTCTAATCTGGGCCTTTTGTCAGAGGGGGGGGGGGTTGAGAACCCTTGATAAGAGTAATCAAATCCTCAGCCATTTTAAGCATCTGTTTTTTAGGCATGGTGCCTTGAGAGGGGGTCTGAGGAACCTGTTTTTTGGTTTTCATGGCTGCTTTAGATTTAGTGAAGGCTTTAATAGAGAAGGAGGAAGGCCTGAAGACCCCTTGAGAAATGGCAGGCCTGCCAGGAGTGGCGTCGGTATCTGTAGTAGGAATGGAGGCAGAGGAGCCTGCGACCTCAGGTACTGAAGACACCGGTAATGCATTGTCATCGGTACTCAGGGGCTGCGTAGGCGCCTCGCTGAGTACCGGAGAACCGGTAGTCGGCCTTAGCGTGGTTTCAGTAGGAGGTGCGGACCTCGTATGTCGGTCCTTATCTTTGCGTTTTTTGCTCAAAACTGGAGTCGGAGTATCCGACGACATAATATAATTAAATTTTTTGCCAAAAAAGTGAAGGGCGAACTCCGCCCGACGCTTAATAGTGCGCTTGTTGAATCTAGCACAAAAACGTCAGGCCGAGACGTCGTGGTCGGGGCCTAAGCAAGGTATACAGAGAGAGTGAAATCCTTATGCGGTATTTGCTTCCCACATGAAATGCAATTATTAACTTTGTCTGACATCGGTCTGAGGCAAGAAAAGTTTCAACGGGTACTTAGCTTTCAAGAAGACTTTGGCTGAAATACTTTCGTAAATCTCAGGAGCTGGCCGAC
Source organism: Protopterus annectens (assembly GCF_019279795.1). Lineage (NCBI taxonomy): Eukaryota > Metazoa > Chordata > Ceratodontiformes > Protopteridae > Protopterus > Protopterus annectens. The sequence goes on along the minus strand of NC_056732.1, from coordinate 51,814,996 downwards.
CGGCACTTGCGAACTGCTTCTGCTTCGGGCACCGTGCAGCAAGAAAGACTGGAGAAAATGGCATCGGCTGCCTCTTTTATACCCCTGCCGCACTGACGTCAGGGAAGAAGCGACGACAACCGACGCCGGACCTAGACTTTGGAATTCGGCCGACCGAGGACCCGCCTGACGGCAGGATAACCCATCTGTTATGACTGCAGCTGTATGCACGATGAACATCTGAAAATAAATAAATGTGTGTGTTTTGTTGTAGCCAGCAACCTTTGAGAGGAGAGAAGGGAGAGGAATTGCAATTGTGAGGATCAAGTTCAAGTAGATGCCTTGAAGTCAAATGCAGTGGAGGCATGTGTGAGACACGTATGAAGTGTCACTACTCATGTATTCCCCAGTTAGAGACTATGATGGCCTTTCTAGTTCTAGATTTAGATCACTCTTATGCTTGGCCAATATAATGACATATGCTCCCTTTCTTGGCTGAAAGGTTCAAGGCTTGTAATGCTTTGAGACTTGGTGATACACATGGGTTGGAACACTGGGGGAAATGAACTATTACTGACAAACTGTATAAGAAGAGGTAATATAGAAGCTATTTTTATCAGAAAATTAAAAACACACTGGAAATTGCTTTAATATTGTATTTAGGGACTGGTTACCAAAATAAATGCGGAAAAACTCTCTAAAGGTACAAGAAAGAAAGCAGCAACTCAAGGAAGGTACTGACACTGGAGCTGAACAACCAGGAGAGATGTGCATTTCTCCTATGTCACTCCATAGAAGCAGTTCATTGTGAAAGTAGGGCATCCTATTCCAGTTTTTCCGAAGTCTCTCTCTCTCTGTCTCACACACACACACACACACACACACACACACACACACACACACACACACACACACACACACACACACACACACACACACAATTCAAGGTACATAATTTTTTTCAGTTCTTTGCTGGACATGAACTTTAAACCCCAAACCAGAAAATCGCTGACCATAAACATTAGCATTGCCATCCACTGAAACAATACTGTTTGGTTTTATCTCTGCAATTGGTGGTGTTCCCAGTGGGTGGCAAAATCTCAATTCAAAAGATCAGTATGTCATAAGTACTACTATATTATACACATGAAAAGTCACATTACATAAGAAGGGTAAAAATCTGACCTACTACTTGAAACTATCTGACCCATTCCAATGTGCAACTGCCGTAGTATCCCATCCTTTTGCTGTGACTTCCTGTTCTAGGCAAATGGGAATGCATCAGCAATCTGAATGTGTAGGTTTAATCTACTTTTCTCAGACATGCACATCCCTCCGTGTTCACTGTATATATAGCATCTAAACCCAAACCCTGCTGCTTTAATAACTGTCAGTGTTACTATAATGGATCCCATTGTACCCGAAAACATACACACATACACAGTGGACAAGTAGGTGTACAGAACCTCTTTGCACAGTCAGTCCTCTGCATCACTCAGGCATTATATACAAACCTTTTTTAGTAGTCTGAAATAAAGCTTTTTGCCTTTCTGCTAGCTTTGTCTTCAAAGCTATACCCAATATTTGATAAATTTACATAAAAGGATGCTTATAATCCACTCCATTAGGCATCAACTAAAAGTCAGCAGTAAAATTCTTGACTTTTAATCCAAAACAATTATTTTATTACAGTACAACAATCACCATGCCATCAATAAGAAAAATATTTAAATGCCAAAAACTGGTAAACCTTAAACCTGTGCCTCATAGTACAGAAGATATAGTCACATGACGCAACAGCATCAGCAATAAGTATGCCAAAAAATGAAACATGAGTAACATAGCAGCCAATATCAGTAGTCAATGTTCGTCTTTTCGGCTTTTCCCGGTTAGGGGTTGCCGCAGCGGAACTCCGGTCCACTAATGATTGGCAGTAAATTTTTATGGTGCCGAGTTGCCAGCCCGACGCCCAACCTTCAGCGAAGACAAGCCCATTCATGCATGTCTTTTGGAGGCCACTCGACCGTGGGGAGGACATGCAGACTCCACACAGAAGACAGTCCAGCCGAGAATCAAACAGGAGAACCTCTTGCTGAGAGGCAACAACGCTACCACTGTACCACGACGGCTTCAATATCAGTAGTCAATACAAATACAAATTTACATACACGTAGCCCTTCTCAAACTGGTGAAATCCTAAATTCTTGGCTTATTATTTTCCGTCCATATAACTTGTATACCACAAAGCAAAACAATGAAGCAGAAAGTAGAAAAACATGCTTATTGCAAAAGGAGAAAAACATCCCAGTGTATTAGTAGTCTTCTTGTAAAGTTATGCTACAAATCGTTTACTTTCCACACTGGCTCTTGTTTCTTGAAATAAGAACAGTTTCTCTCTTTTCTCTGCTCTTTTCCTCTGGAAAATGGAATAAAAGATGGCCCCCATCTCTATGCTGCTAGACCGCTACATACTGCCTATGTCAATGATCACCTTTGTACATGTCACCACTTTCCACATCTGTGATCCTTTCCCTTAAATAGATTGCTGCTACCCACGCACTTGAGTGCATTTTGGGCTTCTTCTATCTTTTTCTATGTTTTTGGTCTGTTCTTAACACAATTTCCTTAACAGCAGGAGGTTCAAGAATCACAAACTAAGAAACCCTTTGTATTTATATCCTAGAGGCTGGCAAAAGCTGTGCATTCTTTGACTGGAGGGAATAATTCAGTGCAATATACATTACAGGACCCCTCAGGGTAAAAAATTGGTGAGGGTTTACAGATAGCTTGACAGAATACTGTCTTTCAAGCTGTATGTCTCAACATTTACAATGACAATGATTTATAATGATCCATTTTATTACAATGACAGCAGTCTGCCAAGGAGGTCAGTGTGTCCATTCCCCTTTTATACGGTCTACTGATATTTCAGATAACGATGCTGAGCAACAATAGTCATACAACCCCTCCTTTCAAAGGAGTCCAGTTGTCCAACTACATGGATGCTCATCCATGTGGCTCTATCCTCATGGTCAACAAGGGGAGCTTCCATACAGTCCTGTTTCGTTACTGCTTGCTCCTTCATCTCAATATTTTTATCAGGTTAAGTCCAGTAAAGCATCAATATGGCTTACCAGAACGTCTGTAAGCCTCCAGATACTTTTAACCGAAGTGACTGTGTAGGTCGCTGTCCCTTTCAGCCTTTTGGAAACCATAAAGTCTTCTTCAGTTACATCAGGAACCTACGTGGCAAAGCCCCGGTGTGTTCCAAATTAGTACGCAACAGTATCGCTTACACTGATCCTATTGACTTAGCCAACCTGATAGCAGATAGGTTCAGTGCAAACTTCAGCTCCGTCCCCACCAAGGCCCTTTCTACATTCCCGATACTTGTCTCGCACTCGCATCTCCGTAGATCAAGTGTTACAATCCCTATCCAAGGCAAAGAACACAGCTTCCATGGGGACCTGATAGTATCCCAGGATGTATTCTGCAACATCTCCAACAAGAACTGGCTTCGCAACTGAGCACCTTTTTCAACCACAGAATAAGTAGTCGATGGAGAAGCCATTGTCACCCCCGCACACAAGGTGGTAGTGCCCGCTGACCTAAGAAACTGCACCTCATCTAACTATCAGCTGAATAGTAAGCGGAGCCATGGCGGATATTATATGGGATGTACTTGAATGGAATTGAGCAAAGCACTTGAACCTACCCAGTTTGGATTAAGCGTCAAGGGAAGAATTTTCATGTTGAAAGTTTTTTTTTTATTTTATACTGGGACCCCAGCATGAGGAGAAGTAGTACAAACAGCTTACTTTGAGTCCTGGGACCCTTACTGTTTGGTATTTATTTCTCAGAGGTACAGGTAAAGACAAACGGCCTGTGGCTGACCAGGTTTGCCAAAAACTGTAAGTTGGGTGCTGTCACTGACTCCCCAAATGATGTTAACATTCTGAAATAGGGTCTCACATCAGCTAATGACTGGTGCTAAAGTCATGGCCTCAACCTAAATGCAAAAAAATGCATCATCATACCATTCAGCAAAAACACGACCACTACAGATTACCACATCAACGGCAAACTCCTAAGCACACAACCTGTGGTGAGATACGAGGGCATTGAGACTGATAACCTCACACTGGACCATCACAGTAGCAGTGGTCAGAAAAGCCTTTTACTTGGTTCATGTCATAAGTAAAGGGGTTGCATCCAGAAAAAAAAAAAACAGGTTATTACCTCTCTATACTCCTCCGTCATTAGAGCAGTAATTGAGTATAATGCCCCGTTTGGGGTGTACCTCTCCAAACATCTGCACCAACTGGAAAGGCCACTGAAATATCTCACAAAGCGAATCCATGGCCTCCAACACCTGTCCTATGCAGACAGGGTCAAATCACTATTACTCTACTCTGTATTGTATAGATTGCTCCAAGGTGATCTGAGCCTTGCCTACAGGGCAATCTCAGACCCTGCTGTAATACAGATGCTCCATATCTGTAAGTCTAACTCCTCACACATTACCTGCTAAAAAGCCCTGAACCTAATATGTGACTTTAACCAAACCTGCTGGAGAGACAGGTTCATCTCCCGGAGGTTGCCTCATCTCTGGAATAGACTTCCCTTACACGTCCAACAGAGCACCTTGCTGAATCCTCTTCAAGCACAACTGAGTGGATGGGAAACCACAAACATGTCACAGGGGTTCCACCCGTGTCCCTCATTGACTGACTGGCTTATTTTTGGGGATAAACTCGTGGCTAGGCTTGTAAGTGCTCCAGGGCCACTAGCCTAGTAACCTCCTAACTGATGCCTTCCAAGTCCGCAAAAGCCCTCATGTCAGAGGCAATCACTTAGCGGCATCCATCAGGGGCCCTCATGAATTTTTATTTAATTTGCTCCAGCATGTATCCTCTACAGAACCCACCATGCCCAAAAAAAAAAAAAAAATAGCACATGGTAAACAGGGACACGAACTGACTAAGTTCAACACTTGAATTGGTGGGTAGGTCAGACAAAGAAAAAGCAGTTACTATCTGTCCAATATCTCTTTGCTTGTTGTAGCTAGGTACTGACTCAGAAAAATCAACAGCATCAAACAGAGCAAGCAATGCATCGATTTACAAGGGAAAAATGCTTGCGCACAATCCAATTTTATAGGCACGAAGGGTAGCTAGGGGAAAAACTGAAATCCTACACTTACACAGCAGATTTCATCTATCTTACTAATTTTTTTTTTCTTATATAAATTTTGTGTCATAGTACTACTACTTATATAGACAAAGAAAAAAAGTATCTGCAACCTACAATCAGAGAAGCTATATTGTACAGATAAGGCCAGATTCAGAACGTTGGTGTGCGCTAAAATAAACAGTAGACAAACTAAGACAATAGCTTCAGCACATGTAAACAGACTGCTAGTTTTAAACAGACTTCATATCTATCAACCACTTAGTGCAAAAAAGCAAGACAAAGACAGGCCAAATGGGAGTCCAAAGAACCAAAAATAGGAATTTTTTTTAACTGTTGCTATTAACATAGAAAGTTGCTAGCCAAAAATGTTTTCTGTAAGCATTGAATTTTCTGAACAAGTCCCCACCTCCAATGTATGCCATTATTAAGTGATTTCAATCTTCAGAACTTTAGAGTTATTTGTCAGAAAAAAAATAATTTTTATAAGGAATAGACAAATATGGAGATTCTGCCCATCGCATTTAGAGTCAACAGCCGAAGACAGCAGAAATGCAAGCAATTGGTAGCAGTGGCAAACAGCAAAAAGATGCAGTCAAGGAAAAAAATATATAGTTTTCATGGTATGCCTGAGGCTGGAAGTCTATCATTTAGTTTCAAATTTTATATCCTTCAAAAAACTCATGCAAACTCGAATCTCGTTATTCTGTCAACCCTCAAACTTTACTTTATAACAGCAACATAACATTTTATCCCCATTATAATAGGTTTTGTCCAGGTTTATTGCTTTAAGACTTGGCCCCGTAGTTCTTCAGACACTTTGAGATAAGAGGTTCTGAGGAATGCAAACCTCTGTTAACTGCTGCTCCCTCAGAATGATCACAAACACTCTTCCCAAGCAAGGGATACACAAACGCTCTCTCAGTCACGCATAGATACACTCAGAAATACAATTCATGTTTCACTCGCACAAACATGCTTACACTCACATACGCAGACAGAAACAAAGACTATAACACAAACACAGACATGCATACTTATCTTTATTTTTGCAATTTCATACATTACTCTCTCACTCCATAATCAGCCAAAACACTACTAACTGCCCCACGATCTCACTCGAACTCCCATACACGCATACACTCACACTCAGAAATACACACACACTTCTGTTTTTTCCCTTAAATTTCTTTTCCTTAGTTTTTAACCAGCGTAAAATAATGGAAATGTTACTTTTATTACAGAGTTCCATGGCAGTCAGCAGCTGAACAGTCACTAACCACCCTGGCATTGTTGTACACAATACAGATTTTCTCAGACTGCCCAGAATTTAACCTTATAAGATAGGTCTGTACTCTTAAAAAGGGGTTTGCCCGGGTAATGACTATGGACTTCAACCGCAAATCAGTAGCACACATTTGAGTTTTACACTCATCTCTCCGCTAGTGCACGGAAAAGCAAATCTTGAGATCTGAGCAACTAACTGTATAACAGCAAAATTTCAAATGTGACCTTATGTCCTATTACTTATTCCTTATCCTGTTTGCTTGAGCTAAGCTGTAGATGGGTAATTGTAGCAGAAAAAAGACACAAGCATTACACAGGTGCAAGAACCTTAAAAAAAACTACGCTACCTAAATTTCAAAGTCTGTCCAGACAGAACTCTTAACAGCATTAGGGCAAGGACTAGTATAGCAATTATGACTACGATCGATGCATGTAACTGCAAGTAAAGTAGTTATCAACAAAGGAAGGTAATTTTTTCCATAAACTGAAACTAAACTTAACTACAGATAACTCAAATCACTGTATGCAGCAGAAAAATGAAGCTTACCAATTTCGGAGAAAAAAAATATATCACACTGTTGAACACTGGTTCACGGATACAAAAGTAATCATTCAAGAAAATAAGTACATCTGGCAACTACACTTAGAAGAATAGTTCCCAGAGCAGTTCAATAGCGCATTTTTATTGGATGCTGAAGGGACTGCTAGCACATACAATGCATACTTAATTAATGGAGTCGTTTCATGGGCGAAAAGAACGAAAAGGGTGGTGTGTGGGTGGTCCTTTGCCAGCAACAGAGGAAAGAGTGGAAAATAGTAAAGGGCGTTATTAGTAAGCCATTCCAGTGTCCTTGTAGTTTCAACAGCTCTGCGAGATTGTAGTAAGCTTAAGGATGGCTCACTGTACCGGAGATGTAACAACGGGAGTGAAAGAGGCATTCAAAATAGGGATTTAATGCAGCAAGCTTACTTTTTTCAGTGGTACCATCAAAAAATAGGGAAGATAAGCATTTTAGAACTGAGGAAACAAGCAAAGAAGCACGTAGTTGTCCTTTAAGTACCACTGAAGCCTGGGCAGAGGAATGAGAAGGATGCAAGATGCCATGTATCCCAGGGCTTGCAGGAACTCCCTCACAGTGAGGTGACTTCTGGAAGCCAGCTGGGTAAAGTAGAGAGGCAGGAAGATCTGCTCTTCTGGGGATAGAAAGGCCATTTGGGATGCTGCGTCTAGCATAGCTCCCAAAAAAGTGATCTTCCTGGTGGGGTTTTGTTTTGATTTCTTCTCATTGATGGCGAACCCTAGAGAAGCGAGAAGAGATTTGACAAAGAGAAGATCCTGGAGCAGCTTTTCTTTGCACTCTGCCTGAATGAGGCAATCGTCCAGGTAAGGGTAAATCTGTATACTTCTCTGTCTGCAAAATGCTACGGCCAGGGGCAAGCATTTGGTGAATACTCTGGGAGAGGAGAAGTAGATAAGACAAAGGGCACCGCAGAGAACTGAATGTGTTGTGAGCCTGCTCAGAAGTGCAGGAATCTTCTGCATGATTCCCAGATGTGGATGTGGAGGTAGGCATCTTTTAGGTCTCGGGTCACTAGCCAGGCATTTTTTGCTAGCACAGGCAGTAGCTGCTGCAAAGTTAGCCTTTTGAATCTGGGGACCATCAGAGAGGTGTTCAGAATGGACAGATCCAGGATGGGGTGCCAAGTGCCCTCTTTTCTGAGAACAAGGAATAGTCTGGAATAAAAGCCTTTGCCTGTCTGATCTGAGGGGACAGGTTCTACTGCCCCCTGCAATATGAGAGTTTGGACCCGTTTCAATGCCTCTGCCCACTGATTTGGAGGTAAATCTGGGTACCTTCTTGGAATTGGAGTTTGCTGAAAGAGAATTTGTATCCCTGAGAAATTATCTTTAAGACCCATTGGTCCTTTGTTACAGAAAGCCAATCATCTTTGAAGAGGAAGCGCCTTCCTCCTAGTTTTTGGTGAGTGAAGGGAGGGCAAAGGGTGGAGGGGGAGTCATTGTGATAGTTTGCCATAAGAGGTTGGCTTAGAACTCCCTGCCTTAGAGAAGGAAGTGGTCCATTGTTTGCTACTCGGCTGGCCCTGGGATAGGGGCCTGGAGGGTCCGCCCCTGCGGGGCTTACCTTGGGCCCTGTCTGATAGGTGCAGGGAAGGCCCAGTGCTTAGAGGGAAAGTTCCTGCTGAATCTGGAAGGTTGAACTTGAAATAAATCTTTTCAGTTCTTTGCTGGACATGAACTTTAAACCCCAAACCAGAAAATCGCTGACCATAAACATTAGCATTGCCATCCACTGAAACAATACTGTTTGGTTTTATCTCTGCAATTGGTGGTGTTCCCAGTGGGTGGCAAAATCTCAATTCAAAAGATCAGTATGTCATAAGTACTACTATATTATACACATGAAAAGTCACATTACATAAGAAGGGTAAAAATCTGACCTACTACTTGAAACTATCTGACCCATTCCAATGTGCAACTGCCGTAGTATCCCATCCTTTTGCTGTGACTTCCTGTTCTAGGCAAATGGGAATGCATCAGCAATCTGAATGTGTAGGTTTAATCTACTTTTCTCAGACATGCACATCCCTCCGTGTTCACTGTATATATAGCATCTAAACCCAAACCCTGCTGCTTTAATAACTGTCAGTGTTACTATAATGGATCCCATTGTACCCGAAAACATACACACATACACAGTGGACAAGTAGGTGTACAGAACCTCTTTGCACAGTCAGTCCTCTGCATCACTCAGGCATTATATACAAACCTTTTTTAGTAGTCTGAAATAAAGCTTTTTGCCTTTCTGCTAGCCTTGTCTTCAAAGCTATACCCAATATTTGATAAATTTACATAAAAGGATGCTTATAATCCACTCCATTAGGCATCAACTAAAAGTCAGCAGTAAAATTCTTGACTTTTAATCCAAAACAATTATTTTATTACAGTACAACAATCACCATGCCATCAATAAGAAAAATATTTAAATGCCAAAAACTGGTAAACCTTAAACCTGTGCCTCATAGTACAGAAGATATAGTCACATGACGCAACAGCATCAGCAATAAGTATGCCAAAAAATGAAACATGAGTAACATAGCAGCCAATATCAGTAGTCAATGTTCGTCTTTTCGGCTTTTCCCGGTTAGGGGTTGCCGCAGCGGAACTCCGGTCCACTAATGATTGGCAGTAAATTTTTATGGTGCCGAGTTGCCAGCCCGACGCCCAACCTTCAGCGAAGACAAGCCCATTCATGCATGTCTTTTGGAGGCCACTCGACCGTGGGAGGACATGCAGACTCCACACAGAAGACAGTCCAGCCGAGAATCAAACAGGAGAACCTCTTGCTGAGAGGCAACAACGCTACCACTGTACCACGACGGCTTCAATATCAGTAGTCAATACAAATACAAATTTACATACACGTAGCCCTTCTCAAACTGGTGAAATCCTAAATTCTTGGCTTATTATTTTCCGTCCATATAACTTGTATACCACAAAGCAAAACAATGAAGCAGAAAGTAGAAAAACATGCTTATTGCAAAAGGAGAAAAACATCCCAGTGTATTAGTAGTCTTCTTGTAAAGTTATGCTACAAATCGTTTACTTTCCACACTGGCTCTTGTTTCTTGAAATAAGAACAGTTTCTCTCTTTTCTCTGCTCTTTTCCTCTGGAAAATGGAATAAAAGATGGCCCCCATCTCTATGCTGCTAGACCGCTACATACTGCCTATGTCAATGATCACCTTTGTACATGTCACCACTTTCCACATCTGTGATCCTTTCCTTAAATAGATTGCTGCTACCCACGCACTTGAGTGCATTTTGGGCTTCTTCTATCTTTTTCTATGTTTTTGGTCTGTTCTTAACACAATTTCCTTAACAGCAGGAGGTTCAAGAATCACAAACTAAGAAACCCTTTGTATTTATATCCTAGAGGCTGGCAAAAGCTGTGCATTCTTTGACTGGAGGGAATAATTCAGTGCAATATACATTACAGGACCCCTCAGGGTAAAAAATTGGTGAGGGTTTACAGATAGCTTGACAGAATACTGTCTTTCAAGCTGTATGTCTCAACATTTACAATGACAATGATTTATAATGATCCATTTTATTACAATGACAGCAGTCTGCCAAGGAGGTCAGTGTGTCCATTCCCCTTTTATCACGGTCTACTGATATTTCAGATAACGATGCTGAGCAACAATAGTCATACAACCCTCCTTTCAAAGGAGTCCAGTTGTCCAACTACATGGATGCTCATCCATGTGGCTCTATCCTCATGGTCAACAAGGGAGCTTCCATACAGTCCTGTTTCGTTACTGCTTGCTCCTTCATCTCAATATTTTTATCAGGTTAAGTCCAGTAAAGCATCAATATGGCTTACCAGAACTTCTGTAAGCCTCCAGATACTTTTAACGAAGTGACTGTGTAGGTCGCTGTCCCTTTCAGCCTTTTGGAAACCATAAAGTCTTCTTCAGTTACATCAGGAACCTACGTGGCAAAGCCCCGGTGTGTTCCAAATTAGTACGCAACAGTATCGCTTACACTGATCCTATTGACTTAGCCAACCTGATAGCAGATAGGTTCAGTGCAAACTTCAGCTCCGTCCCCACCAAGGCCCTTTCTACATTCCCGATACTTGTCTCGCACTCGCATCTCCGTAGATCAAGTGTTACAATCCCTATCCAAGGCAAAGAACACAGCTTCCATGGGGACCTGATAGTATCCCAGGATGTATTCTGCAACATCTCCAACAAGAACTGGCTTCGCAACTGAGCACCTTTTTCAACCACAGAATAAGTAGTCGCTTCATGCCAGCAGAATGGAGAACCGCCATTGTCACCCCATTGCACAAAGGTGGTGCCACCCATGAGACAGGACTGTACTACTACTGACCTGACAGCGATAGGTAAAATTATGGCAAGGCGTATTATTATGGATGTCCGATGAACTAGGACACAGGCAATCTCATGCACTTAGACCTGCTGGATTTGGTTAGTCAAGGGAAAGATTTGATTTTGCAAGTTGAAGTAGGTTATACTTTGCTTATACTGGGACCAAAGGGAAACTGAGTGGTGCAAAAACACTTTACTTACTGAAGCAAGAGACCACACAATCCCCCGCCGGCATCATCATTGAAAAGCAACACAACTTGGCATGAATCCTCCTATCTCATCGGGGGTGTGTCCAGGGGTTTACGCCCTGGTCAAAATAGGCACCTCTAACTACGATAGCAGATCTGTCACTACTGGGGTTACACAGGAATCTGTCCTGGGACCCTTACTGTTTGGTATTTATTTCTCAGAGGTACAGGTAAAGACAAACGGCCTGTGGCTGACCAGGTTTGCCAAAAACTGTAAGTTGGGTGCTGTCACTGACTCCCCATCAGCTAATGACTGGTGCTAAAGTCATGGCCTCAACCTAAATGCAAAAAAATGCATCATCATACCATTCAGCAAAAACACGACCACTACAGATTACCACATCAACGGCAAACTCCTAAGCACACAACCTGTGGTGAGATACGAGGGCATTGAGACTGATAACCTCACACTGGACCATCACAGTAGCAGTGGTCAGAAAAGCCTTTTACTTGGTTCATGTCATAAGTAAAGGGGTTGCATCCAGAAAAAAAAAAAACAGGTTATTACCTCTCTATACTCCTCCGTCATTAGAGCAGTAATTGAGTATAATGCCCCGTTTGGGGTGTACCTCTCAAACATCTGCACCAACTGGAAAGGCCACTGAAATATCTCACAAAGCGAATCCATGGCCTCCAACACCTGTCCTATGCAGACAGGGTCAAATCACTATTACTCTACTCTGTATTGTATAGATTGCTCCAAGGTGATCTGAGCCTTGCCTACAGGGCAATCTCAGACCCTGCTGTAATACAGATGCTCCATATCTGTAAGTCTAACTCCTCACACATTACCTGCTAAAAAGCCCTGAACCTAATATGTGACTTTAACCAAACCTGCTGGAGAGACAGGTTCATCTCCCGGAGGTTGCCTCATCTCTGGAATAGACTTCCCTTACACGTCCAACAGAGCACCTTGCTGAATCCTCTTCAAGCACAACTGAGTGGATGGGAAACCACAAACATGTCACAGGGGTTCCACCCGTGTCCCTCATTGACTGACTGGCTTATTTTTGGGGATAAACTCGTGGCTAGGCTTGTAAGTGCTCCAGGGCCACTAGCCTAGTAACCTCCTAACTGATGCCTTCCAAGTCCGCAAAAGCCCTCATGTCAGAGGCAATCACTTAGCGGCATCCATCAGGGGCCCTCATGAATTTTTATTTAATTTGCTCCAGCATGTATCCTCTACAGAACCCACCATGCCCAAAAAAAAAAAAAAAATAGCACATGGTAAACAGGGACACGAACTGACTAAGTTCAACACTTGAATTGGTGGGTAGGTCAGACAAAGAAAAAGCAGTTACTATCTGTCCAATATCTCTTTGCTTGTTGTAGCTAGGTACTGACTCAGAAAATCAACAGCATCAAACAGAGCAAGCAATGCATCGATTTACAAGGGAAAAATGCTTGCGCACAATCCAATTTTATAGGCACGAAGGGTAGCTAGGGGAAAAACTGAAATCCTACACTTACACAGCAGATTTCATCTATCTTACTAATTTTTTTTTTCTTATATAAATTTTGTGTCATAGTACTACTACTTATATAGACAAAGAAAAAAAGTATCTGCAACCTACAATCAGAGAAGCTATATTGTACAGATAAGGCCAGATTCAGAACGTTGGTGTGCGCTAAAATAAACAGTAGACAAACTAAGACAATAGCTTCAGCACATGTAAACAGACTGCTAGTTTTAAACAGACTTCATATCTATCAACCACTTAGTGCAAAAAAGCAAGACAAAGACAGGCCAAATGGGAGTCCAAAGAACCAAAAATAGGAATTTTTTTTAACTGTTGCTATTAACATAGAAAGTTGCTAGCCAAAAATGTTTTCTGTAAGCATTGAATTTTCTGAACAAGTCCCCACCTCCAATGTATGCCATTATTAAGTGATTTCAATCTTCAGAACTTTAGAGTTATTTGTCAGAAAAAAAATAATTTTTATAAGGAATAGACAAATATGGAGATTCTGCCCATCGCATTTAGAGTCAACAGCCGAAGACAGCAGAAATGCAAGCAATTGGTAGCAGTGGCAAACAGCAAAAAGATGCAGTCAAGGAAAAAAATATATAGTTTTCATGGTATGCCTGAGGCTGGAAGTCTATCATTTAGTTTCAAATTTTATATCCTTCAAAAAACTCATGCAAACTCGAATCTCGTTATTCTGTCAACCCTCAAACTTTACTTTATAACAGCAACATAACATTTTATCCCCATTATAATAGGTTTTGTCCAGGTTTATTGCTTTAAGACTTGGCCCCGTAGTTCTTCAGACACTTTGAGATAAGAGGTTCTGAGGAATGCAAACCTCTGTTAACTGCTGCTCCCTCAGAATGATCACAAACACTCTTCCCAAGCAAGGGATACACAAACGCTCTCTCAGTCACGCATAGATACACTCAGAAATACAATTCATGTTTCACTCGCACAAACATGCTTACACTCACATACGCAGACAGAAACAAAGACTATAACACAAACACAGACATGCATACTTATCTTTATTTTGCAATTTCATACATTACTCTCTCACTCCATAATCAGCCAAAACACTACTAACTGCCCCACGATCTCACTCGAACTCCCATACACGCATACACTCACACTCAGAAATACACACACACTTCTGTTTTTCCTTAAATTTCTTTTCCTTAGTTTTTAACCAGCGTAAAATAATGGAAATGTTACTTTTATTACAGAGTTCCATGGCAGTCAGCAGCTGAACAGTCACTAACCACCCTGGCATTGTTGTACACAATACAGATTTTCTCAGACTGCCCAGAATTTAACCTTATAAGATAGGTCTGTACTCTTAAAAAGGGGTTTGCCCGGGTAATGACTATGGACTTCAACCGCAAATCAGTAGCACACATTTGAGTTTTACACTCATCTCTCCGCTAGTGCACGGAAAAGCAAATCTTGAGATCTGAGCAACTAACTGTATAACAGCAAAATTTCAAATGTGACCTTATGTCCTATTACTTATTCCTTATCCTGTTTGCTTGAGCTAAGCTGTAGATGGGTAATTGTAGCAGAAAAAAGACACAAGCATTACACAGGTGCAAGAACCTTAAAAAAAACTACGCTACCTAAATTTCAAAGTCTGTCCAGACAGAACTCTTAACAGCATTAGGGCAAGGACTAGTATAGCAATTATGACTACGATCGATGCATGTAACTGCAAGTAAAGTAGTTATCAACAAAGGAAGGTAATTTTTTCCATAAACTGAAACTAAACTTAACTACAGATAACTCAAATCACTGTATGCAGCAGAAAAATGAAGCTTACCAATTTCGGAGAAAAAAAATATATCACACTGTTGAACACTGGTTCACGGATACAAAAGTAATCATTCAAGAAAATAAGTACATCTGGCAACTACACTTAGAAGAATAGTTCCCAGAGCAGTTCAATAGCGCATTTTTATTGGATGCTGAAGGGACTGCTAGCACATACAATGCATACTTAATTAATGGAGTCGTTTCATGGGCGAAAAGAACGAAAAGGGTGGTGTGTGGGTGGTCCTTTGCCAGCAACAGAGGAAAGAGTGGAAAATAGTAAAGGGCGTTATTAGTAAGCCATTCCAGTGTCCTTGTAGTTTCAACAGCTCTGCGAGATTGTAGTAAGCTTAAGGATGGCTCACTGTACCGGAGATGTAACAACGGGAGTGAAAGAGGCATTCAAAATAGGGATTTAATGCAGCAAGCTTACTTTTTTCAGTGGTACCATCAAAAAATAGGGAAGATAAGCATTTTAGAACTGAGGAAACAAGCAAAGAAGCACGTAGTTGTCCTTTAAGTACCACTGAAGCCTGGGCAGAGGAATGAGAAGGATGCAAGATGCCATGTATCCCAGGGCTTGCAGGAACTCCCTCACAGTGAGGTGACTTCTGGAAGCCAGCTGGGTAAAGTAGAGAGGCAGGAAGATCTGCTCTTCTGGGGATAGAAAGGCCATTTGGGATGCTGCGTCTAGCATAGCTCCCAAAAAAGTGATCTTCCTGGTGGGGTTTTGTTTTGATTTCTTCTCATTGATGGCGAACCCTAGAGAAGCGAGAAGAGATTTGACAAAGAGAAGATCCTGGAGCAGCTTTTCTTTGCACTCTGCCTGAATGAGGCAATCGTCCAGGTAAGGGTAAATCTGTATACTTCTCTGTCTGCAAAATGCTACGCCAGGGGCAAGCATTTGGTGAATACTCTGGGAGAGGAGAAGTAGATAAGACAAAGGGCACCGCAGAGAACTGAATGTGTTGTGAGCCTGCTCAGAAGTGCAGGAATCTTCTGCATGATTCCCAGATGTGGATGTGGAGGTAGGCATCTTTTAGGTCTCGGGTCACTAGCCAGGCATTTTTTGCTAGCACAGGCAGTAGCTGCTGCAAAGTTAGCCTTTTGAATCTGGGGACCATCAGAGAGGTGTTCAGAATGGACAGATCCAGGATGGGGTGCCAAGTGCCCTCTTTTCTGAGAACAAGGAATAGTCTGGAATAAAAGCCTTTGCCTGTCTGATCTGAGGGGACAGGTTCTACTGCCCCCTGCAATATGAGAGTTTGGACCCGTTTCAATGCCTCTGCCCACTGATTTGGAGGTAAATCTGGGTACCTTCTTGGAATTGGAGTTTGCTGAAAGAGAATTTGTATCCCTGAGAAATTATCTTTAAGACCCATTGGTCCTTTGTTACAGAAAGCCAATCATCTTTGAAGAGGAAGCGCCTTCCTCCTAGTTTTTGGTGAGTGAAGGGAGGGCAAAGGGTGGAGGGGGAGTCATTGTGATAGTTTGCCATAAGAGGTTGGCTTAGAACTCCCTGCCTTAGAGAAGGAAGTGGTCCATTGTTTGCTACTCGGCTGGCCCTGGGATAGGGGCCTGGAGGGTCCGCCCCTGCGGGGCTTACCTTGGGCCCTGTCTGATAGGTGCAGGGAAGGCCCAGTGCTTAGAGGGAAAGTTCCTGCTGAATCTGGAAGGTTGAACTTGAAATAAATCTTTTACTGTTTGCATAGATTTTGCTTTGTCTTCCATCTTTTTAGCACCTCTTCTGCTTTTTCCCCAAACAGGCATTCCTTTTCTAGGGGTGCATCAATAAATTTAGACTTGACTTGATCAGGGAGAGGTTGTTTCTTCAGCCACATAGGTCTCCTAATAACAGACCCTGTCACTGCTGCCCTGCTAGAGGCTTCTAGGGCATTACATCCACATTGCAATGAGTGCTTGGCCATTTGACAAGCTGAGTGCAGTAAATCTAACTCTTTTGAACTGGCACTGTCAGGAAAGGTCGCAATCTTCTGTTTTAATTATTCCAAAGTGTGTTGCTGATATTTTAACATATGGACCTGACAACAGAGTGCTCTGATACCCAAGGTTGCAAAGTGTGAATACTTTACCCCATCTGTCCAGAGCTCTGGAATCCTTGTCAGAAGGAAGAGGATTCTTGGCAGAACTAGTCTTAGCTCCTTTAGGTCCCTGTGTAATAACCTCTGGGTCTGCAGCAGGATTTCTGTACAGGTATTTGTGAGAATCTGGTACCCTGTAGTACCTGTCAGGTTTACTGGGAGCAGGAGGGAGGATGTCAGGGGCTAAGCTGGATTCATGGAAAACATCATCCACCACTTCTAAAATAGGGGAGATGGCCAGGGGTCTGTGCTGGGGCAAATCCAGAAACTTTCTAAGTCTTTTCTTAGACTGTGGGAAGTCCTGAGATTCCCACTGGAAATATTCCCAGAGGGAGTGAAGGGTTTCCCCAAAGGAAAGGTCCTCTGGAGGGGATGGATTCCTCTGCATCAGAGTCCTCATAAGCAGTTAAGGGATGTTGTTCCTCTTCAAAAACTGAATAATCAGATTCCTCAGAATCCTGTTCTGTCATTTTCTGGAGAAGGGAGCCTTTTCCTTTTAGAAGAAGCAGCTTGACTACCCTGGATAAGGGAGATGAGATCCTTCGCCATTTTAAGCATTTGTGCTTGAGGTGGTGGAGCAGTAGCAAGACGGTGGCTAGAAGCAAATTTCCTAGGAGTGGCCTGGCTTCTAGGTCTGAGAGAATCCATCGGTCTAACAAAAATGGTAGTCGGATGTGAAGACATCGTTTTTTTGTCCAGAATCGGTAGTGCAAAAGGCCTCCTCGGAAGCCGGTGCCTGCCTCGTGGCTCCGGACCCAACCGAGGCAGAGACAGCCAAAGGCTCAGAAGACAAAGAAGATTTCTGCAACATAACGGACTCCGAAAAGGTCTCGGTAGAGGCCTGCATAGATATAGAATCGGGCATCAGGGGCTGTGAACGCGCCTCACTGAATTCCGGAGAACTGATGACCTGCTTAGCTGAAGCATCATTGGAAAGCTTATCCTTGTGTGGTCTGTCTCCATCTTTATCTCGTACATTTTTGCGGAATGTCTACAGATTGTTGGCTGATGGATGCCACATCAGAATGCGAAGACAGAACACGAAAATAACGGTCTACAAAAACCAGCTCTTTAACCACTGCGCTAGCAAGCCTCTCATGGTATGGCCCTAAATAAGTGACGCAGTAAGAATGGAAGTCTCTGTGTAGGATCTGCATTCCACAGGCGAGACAAATGTTAACTTTTTCGGACATCAGTTAGTGCAAGAAAAAAGGATCCCCAATGGGGTACTTAGCTTTAGACATTTTCAGCTGAAATTCAACTTCTGGTAGCGACCGACCGGCACTCGTGTAAACTGCTTCTGCTACGGGCTCCACGGCAAGAAAGACTGATGTAATGACATCAGCTGCTTGCTTAATAGCACTGACAATCTGACATCAGACTACAGGCGACGGCAGCCGATGCAAAAAAAAATTGACTGGTATTCGGGCCAGCTGAGGGTTACCACAGCAGGGATAACCCACAGGTGATGACTGCAACAGTGAAACATGAAGAACATCTGATAATGTGATCCAGACACACAAAACCTTAGGGAAACACCTAAAATCTGGATAAATAGGAAATGTGATAAGCATCTTTCGCATAAAATTGCCAAAAAAACTCAAATAAGGAATAAGGGGTAAACAGGTTGTGAAGTGAAAACATTTTAAACTAGTGCAATGTTGCATACCAGTTTGGGAAACCCCTGTAACTCATCTCCAAACATTTTATTTCTTTCTTTAGCATCAAAGGCATTCCTGAAAAGGGACTTCCAAGGTGGCTGCACATTGAGTAACAGCTTGTTTATAACAGCTCTCCCAGTGTGACAACAGAAACTTACCAGAGAAGGTCAGACGACTTGTTTATGGGTAAATTTCAGTAAGTACACTGCCTGGATGCCAGGAATAAAGAAATACAAAAGACCTGGAAAAAAATCAGCTACAAAAAGTGAGGAAGAAACACTGACTGGGGAAAGTTGTTCAGCAAAAAACAATGCAACCTTCAGACATGTCTTCCAAAAACCTACAGGAAGATACAAGACAACTGCATACAGACCTGGTTAAACTAAACACACTGATGGAGTATATGTCAACACAAACATCAAAAAGCTGGAAACAAATGGAAGCAGCTTTAAAAAGATATTCAAATGAGATGATAAACCTGCAAAAATCAGAGGCTGAAATGAAGAAAAAGGCTGGCTGAATATGTCTCAGGAAGAGATGTTTCAAAAAATAGAATTAGAGGACAGAGCACGTAGGGGAAAACCTGAAATTTTCATTTATAACAGAGAAGCTGGAAGGAACAGATTGCATTAATTTTATGAAAGCACAAAAGCATCTGGACTGGTATTCCACATGGTTAAAAGGGCACATTGCGTGCATGCACCAAACCTAGCTGAAAAAAAAGGCAACCTAGACCTTTAACAGTAAAAATACAACCCTACCAGCAAGAAGAGTTGATTCTGAAAAAAACTGTGGCAGAAGGACAAAATACTAAAAGTGGGAGACAGCCGAGTGTTTGTGGAGAATAATTACTCACTGTAAACCAGGTAGAACAGGAGTAAATTCATTCCACTATTCCAGGAATGTCAAGACGCTGGTGTGAGATTCAAACTGCTGTATCCAGCTGTCTTTAAATTATTCTTCCCTGGAGGGACAAAATCATTTTTTGATTAAGTGTAAGCTAAGGAGGAAATACAAAAGTTTGTCCAATAAAAAGTGAGCTGTGAAATAGGAGAGTCTGCTTCTAGTTCTTCTGGTAAGAAAGTCCACAGAGAGATAGTACATGTGAAACCTTTTCCAGTATTTCAATGGAAAATGTTGGAGACTAGAAAGAGACCAAGAGAGTTGACCAGAAGAATAGAGAGTATGTTAGAATTTAAGCAGAGACAGGATCTGGGCGATGGAGAAAAACAGTAATAAAACCAGTAATGTGGGATTACAATGCAATAATTATATTTCTGAGATATGATAGAACAAGAAAATATGGAAATATTGGACTTTTTCAATATTTCTTGGATTTGTGGGGGACTCTATATAAAGTATATGCCCTACTTCAGGTCATTAATGTTTTCAAAAATGCTTTGGGGAGGGGAACTGAGGAGAGAAAGCCAAGTAAAAAAAAAAACATTTTCTTTTAACAGTACTGTATTTGTGGTGTATGGTTTTCTTTGCACACTACTTTTAAGAACAATGGGGATTGTAAACGGCTGTTTTTCTTTTTCTTCTCTTTCTTCTACAGTTTTGAGAAATATAGGCAATGCAATGTAAAAAAGGTCCGATTAAAAAAGCATGGTAAACTTAAAATTAATGCACTTTTTTTCACTCTTGCATGAGGAAATGACTGCATTATGGACCTTAGATTGATCAGTTTTAAAAGAGAGCAAGTAAATGAAAGAATATTGGATTAAGAGGCCTTTTTTTTCTAGCAAATGCATGTACACTTAGTAGCAATTCTGCAGCTGGTCTTAATGTTTCCATGGAAACAATCTGATAAAGAGAAACTGGCTGGCTGGTTCTCATGTCTCCATGGAGACAATCTGGTAAAAACAAAACTGGAGACCGTCTGGTGGAAGGGGGTTGGCTGAGGGCAAAGAAAAAAAAAGGAGATAAATTGGCAAGGACATAAAGTTCTCTGAAATAAATCAGGGGTTTTCCCAGCTGGGAGGGCTTTAAAGATAAGACAAAACCAATTAGACATGAAGTTTCCTCAGCATTTGTTTTAAATACAATGGGAATACTAATATAAAGTACAGTTTTGTACCTACCATAAATGTAGATGTCCGAACAGGATAGCATCTGCAGTCATAACAAATGGGTTGTCCTGTCGTCAGGCAGCCCTTCGGTCGGCCGGATTCCAAAGTCTGGGTCCGGCTTCGGCTGATGTCGCACTTCACCCGACGTCATCTCTGCTGGTCTTCGGGTATAAAGGCATCAGCCGATGCCATTTTTCTCAGTGTTTCTTGCCCCAGATGCCAGTTGCCCTCTTGGAAAGCTAAATTTTGGATAAATGCCAATGTTTCCAAAATAGTAGAAGGCAAACACAAAAAATAAGCATGTATGTACATATATACAAACAAATACACCATAAGAGACTCCCCCCCAGCTAGCTATTAGGAGGGTAAATACCCTAGGAGTACCACAGAGGGGAAGGAGGGTGGGTAATCCTGACTGCAGATGCTATCCTGTTCGGACATCTACATTTATGGTAGGTACAAAACTGTACTATGTCCTTCAAGGATGCATCTGCAGTCATAACAAATGGGTAGAATACCATAGCCAAACTAGGGGAGGAGGAAGAAGAATTATGGTGTAGTTAGGATCCCTTGCAATACAGCAGTGGCAAACCCTGCTCGGGATCTAGAGTATAGAGGTAAATTATAATGCTTGGCAAATGTATGCACGGAAATCCAAGTAGCCGCCTCAATAATGTCCTTGGTTGCCACTCCTCGTAAGAAAGCTGTGGTAGTGGCTGTAGCCCTTGTAGAATGAGGTCTTATGTTCTGTGGAACTGGTTTTCCATGGTAGGAGTAACAGAATCTTATGCAATTTCCTATCCATTTGGAGATTGTCTGTTTGGAAATTGCTTTTCCTTCCCTTCCTGTTGCATAGGCTACTAAAAGCTGGTCAGTTTTTCTGTTACTTTTGGTTCTGTCCAGGTAGTAGCGTAACTGTCTATGTACATCCAAGGTATGCAGCAGCCTTTCCCGCCTGTTCTGTGGATTGGGAAAGAAGGTAGGTAGGTGGATTGCCTGGTTTAAAGACACTCTGGATACCACCTTAGGCATAAATGTAGGATTAGTTCTCATGGACACTCTATCTTGATGGAAGATTAGGAAGGGTTGTACTGCCATTAAGGCCTGTAGTTCGAAACCCTCCTTGCTGAAGTACTTGCCAGTAGGAAAGCAGTTTTCCATGATAGGTGTTGAAGATCTGCTGTTGCTGCTGGTTCAAATGGAGGGAGTGTCAATTTTTCTAGCACAAAGTTCAAGTCCCATGCTGGTAATGGTGGTTTCCTAGGAGGTTTTACATTCTTGATCCCTCTGAGGAATTGCCTGAGTAGAGGATGTGAAAAGACAGGTGGATCGAAGCTGTATTCTGCGGAAATAGCTGATGCATGTATCTTGATGGAGGAATAGGACAGGCCCGTATGTAGAAGCTCTGCCAAGTACTCCAGGATGTTAGCAATATCTATGTTCGACACATCTTTTCCTCTTTCAGTACTCCAAATGACAAACCTTTTCCATTTTCCTGCATAGTTCCTTCTTGTTGAAGGTCTGCGGGCTTCAAGGATAATGTCTTTAACCCTTTGGGATAAGTCTGGGTTAGTTGCTGTTATGTGATGTTCCAGGCAGTCAGTTGCAAGGTTTTTAGGTTTGGGTGCATGATGTTGTAGTTGTTCTGAGTTAACATCAAAGGCATCAGGGGTATTGACCACATTCTCCCCTGAGACATGCTCCTCAGCAAAGGATACCAGTGTTGTCTTGGCCAATTCGGAGCTATCAAAATTATCCTTGGACGTTCCTCTTTGATTTTCAGTAGTACCTTGTGCATCAAAGGAAGAGGTGGAAATGCATAGGCTGTCAGGCCTTTCCAACTGAAGGATAGAGAGTCCACCTTCCATGCAAGTGGGTGGCATGTCCTTGTGCAGAATTTTTTGAGCTGGTGATTGAGTGGGGATGCGAATAGGTCTATTTGTGGCATTCCCCATTTCTTTGTGATGGCCTTGAAGATGTCCGGGTGTAGCATCCATTCGTGAGCATCCGAGGTGGTTCTGCTTAACATGTCTGCTAGGGTGTTTTCTTTTCCCGGCACAAATATTGCCTGTAACTGGATGTTGTAGCTCAGAGCCATATTCCAAAGGTCCAGAGTCATTCTGCATAGGGGGTATGAATGAGTGCCTCCCTGTTTGTTGATGTACCACATGACTGTGGTGTTGTCTGTCCTTATCATTAAACGGCCTTCTTTGAGGAATGGTCTGAATTTCTGGATTGCTAGTTTTACTGCCAGCATTTCTTTTTGGTTTATGTGCAGGTGCAGCTGGTCTGGAGTCCACAATCCTTGTATGCACTTGTTCAACATGTGCGCCCCCCAGCCTAGGTCTGAGGCGTCCGTTGTGATGGTTTGGTTTGCTTGAAAGTTGTGGAAGGGCATGCCTGGGTTTGACTGGCATTGCTTGAGCCCACCATAGGAACTCTTGTTTCAGGCATGGGATTAGTGGGATTTCGGTTTCTAAGCTGTGCCTGTGTTGAGACCATAAATTCTTTAGGTACCACTGTAGCTTTCTCATATGCAGTCTGGCATGGGGGACCAGGATTATGCATGATGCCATGAAGCCCAAGGCCTGCAGTACTTTTCTTGCTGTTAGTTTGTTCTGCTTTGTTAATGCCAAGAAGTAAAGAGGGAGTTGTTCTTGTTTTTCTGCAGTTAGGAATGCCATTTGTTTTACTGTGTCCAATTCCGCACCCAAGAATGTTCTTGTCTGGGATGGTATGTCTTGACTTTTTAAATTGACTGTGTATCCCAGGGCTTGTAGTAAGCAAATGACTCTTTGTAAATCTGTTGTCAGCTTGCTTTTGTTGTCCGCTTGTAACAGGCAGTCATCCAGGTATGGATAAATTTGGATTCCCTGTAGCCTGCAATGAGCGATTACTGATGCCAGGCATTTTGTGAATACTCTGGGCAGTAGATAAGCCAAAGGGCAATGCTGAGAATTGATAATGCTCTGATCCTGCAAGAAATCTGAGGTATCTTCTGCAATTTGGTCGTATGGGGACGTGCAGGTATGCCTCCTTGAGATCTAGAGTTACCAGCCAACACTCCTTGCCCAGCATGGGAAGAAGTTGCTGTAGGGTCAGCATTTTGAATTTTGGGACAATGATGTATGTGTTTAAGGCGGACAGGTCGAGAATAGGTCTCCAACTTTTCTCTTTTCTTGGTACTAGGAAGAGTCTGGAGTAGAATCCTTTGCCCTGTTGTGTTATTGGTACTCTTTCCACAGCTCTCATCTTTGTTAATTGAGCTATCTGCTTTAGAGCTTCTGTTTTGATTTGGAGGTAGGTTTGGCATTCCTCTTTTTACTGGTAAGGTGTGGAAGTGGAACCTGTAGCCTTGGTCTATGGTTTGCAAAATCCACTTGTCTTTTGTGATATAGTGCCAATTTTTGAAAATAAGGCTAACTTTCCGCCTAAAGGTGCTGCTATTTGCTCCCTGGTAGGCGGTGTCAGAGCCAAGTCACTGTGATTGTCCTGTTGCAGTGGCTGTGGTTGTGTCTGTGCCTCGCTGGTTATTGCCTTGCCACTGGCGTCCTCTATAGGCACCTCCTCTGGATTGATTTCTGCCTCTAGAGCGTCTATTCCTGCCTCTGAGATTTTGAGGAGTCTGGAAAGGACCAATTTTGGCAGGCCAGTTCCTGCTAAACCTTGGGGCTGAACCTGTAAGAAATCCTTAACTGTTTGTACAGATTTTGCCTTCTCTTCCATTTTCTTCATTACTTGCTGAGCAGGGGTACCAAATAGACTGGCCTTATCCATAGGAGCATCTAACAGCTTTGCTTTAACATGATCCGGCAAGACCTGTTCTTTCAACCATGCATGCCTTCTTATCACTGTGCCAGTCATGGCTGATCTAAATGAAGCCTCCAGTGCATCATAGCCACATTTTAAAGAATGGTTACTAACCTGCTGAATGTTATTCACCATTTCTAAAACATATTTCTTATCTAAGGAGTCATCAGAGGACAGCTTCTTAGTTAACTGATCAAGCATAAACTCTTGGTATTGGATCATGTGAAACTTTTAGTTATGTACTCACCATAACTTCAGATGTTTGGGATCCATCTCGCCTACATTCTGACTGATGGGTTCGGAGCCGATCCCTCGGCTCCGACTCGGCACGCTTATGCCAAAGAGCGAAGTCTCTTATTGGCTGAGCTTATTATATCCCAGGATGCACCACTACCAGTCCCCCAGATCTAGTTTGTCCGCATACATGCACACATGCACGCACTGATTATATAACATCGTCAGATGAAACAAGATAAAAACAGTAGAACTCAAACCGTTCAATCTCTTCTGATCTCCAAGGCAGGGGGAAGGAGGGTGGGTATTAGGAATGTAGGCGAGATGGATCCCAAACATCTGAAGTTATGGTGAGTACATAACTAAAAGATGTTATGTGATCCTATCTCGCCTACATTCTGACTGATGGGACAGCGTCCCTAGCACCTGAATCCTGGGTGGCTCACTGGAAAACACTCCTGAGTACAGTGGAACCAAATGATGCTCGCCCTTTAGATGCCACATCCAATTTATAGTGGGAAATGAAAGTGTGCGGATTGGACCAAGTAGCCGCAGCACAAATCTCAGAAATGGCGAGCTTGGAATGAAAAGCTATAGAAGTCGCCATAGCTCTGGTAGAGTGAGCTTTGATAGATGTTGTAAGTTGCTTATTCGAAGAGGAATAAGCCTGAGTTATACAATCTCTAATCCATTTGGAGATAGTAGCTTTTGTGATGGTTTTACCCAATTTATTGTCTGAGAAGGACACAAACAACTGGTCTGATACGAATTTGCTGAGTCCTGTCTAAATAGAAGCGCAATTGCCTGTGAACATCCAATTTATGGAGAGTGTATTCTGCTTCATTGGAGAATTTTGGAAAGAAAACTGGTAGCTCTAGAGATTGTTGGAGACAGAGATTAGAACAGACCTTTGGGACAAAAGATGGATTAGGCCTAAGTGATACTCTATCCTTGTGAAAAATCAAGTACGGTGGTTTGATAGATAGGGCTTGAAGCTCTGAAACTCTCCTTGCAGAGGTAATTGCAACTAAGAAGGCAGTTTTCCAAGACAGATATTTTAACTCACATGTAGCAGCCGGTTCGAAAGGGGAAAATGTTAATGCACGAAGCACCAAATCAAGATCCCACGGAGCAGGATGAAAAACTGGGGGTCTTAACAGGCCCGCACCTTTAATGAAAGTTTTGCATAATCTGCTGCTCATCAATGGAGGATCCATGGATTCGTGAAATTTAGAGATAGCCGCTAGTTGGACTTTAATAGTAGAGACAGAAGATCCTTGATTAAACAGGGATGTTAAGAATTTCAAAACCTCTGGGATTGGAGCAGTGATAGGGTCTAAGCCCTGAGTTGAGCCAGATAGCAAACCTCTTCCACTTACTGAGGTACAATTTCTTAGTGGTGGGTTTGTGGGCCGAAGATAAAATGTGAATAACTTCCGGGTCTAATGTGTGATTTCTGACTAAAGTCGGAAGTGGAGGAGCCAAGCTGTCAACTTCAAGGAGTGAAGGGACTGATGTTGTCGTCCGACTGATGAATTAGCAGATCGGAGTTAGATCTAAAGTCCAAGGATCGTCCACCGCATGTTTCTTCAGGTAGGAAACCATACCTGACGAGGCCAGTCTTGAGCAATCAGTATCATTGTGGACCCCAATTGAGAAGCTTTCTGAATGACTTTGGAGAGAAGTGGAATCGGAGGAAAGGCATAAAGTAGCCCTGTTGGCCAAGGTTGTGCTAGAGCATCCATAGCTACTTCCCCCTGATGTGGAGTCAAGGAGAAGAACCTTTTGCACTTTGTGTTTTGTGGTGTTGCAAACAGGTCGCAGCACGGTCCCCATCTCCTGAAAACCTGAGCTGCTACTGTTTCGTTTAGGGACCACTCGTGAGGAGAGAGAATTGTCCTGCTTAATCTGTCTGCCAATATATTTGATTTCCCCGGAATGTGGGTCGCTACCAAGAAACGGCTGGTAGCTACAGCCCATTCCCACACCCTCATGGCGTCTCTGCAAAGGGGGTAAGATCTGGTCCCTCCTTGTTTGTTTAGATACCAGACCACCGACATGTTGTCTGTGTGGATGGCGATTATGCCCTGAGGGAGAAACTTGTGTAAGGCCTGTAGGGACAGAAGTACAGCCCTCATCTCCAATACACTGATGTGGAGAAAAGTTTCGTCTGGAAGCCAGGAGCCCTGAACTAACCTGCCCAGACAATGCCCCCCCCCACCCTGTCTGGGAGGCATCTGTCGTCAGGGTGACCACTGGAGAGGGAATAACACAAGGACTTCCCTGATTTAGATTGGATGTCTGAAGCCACCAGCGAAGGTCCGTTTGCATGTTTCTGTAATCATAATGGGGTGATTGAGGGGAAGATCCTGAAAGGACCATTGAGTCGATAATAGCCACTGAAGAATCCTCATGTGCAATCTTGCCAGAGGAACTAGAAGAACCGTGGCAGACATTGAACCTAAAACTTGTAGGACCATCCTGGCTGGGGCCTTGGATCTTGAAATCAGGGCTTGAACTTGGCCTTGTAAAGTTTGGATCCTTTCGGTAGGAAGAAAAACGCGCATCAATTTTGAGTCTATCTCTGCTCCTATGAGCAGCAAGACAGACTTTAACCAATTGAATGTAATTCCCAGGGTAGCACCCAGGGAGATGGTGGCTTTGAGGTTGTCCATTAGTAGATGACTGGTGGTGGCAGTCAGGAGCCAGTCGTCCAGATAGGGAAACACTTGGAATCCAAGACTCCTCAGGTGAGCCGTTACTACTGCCAAACATTTGGTGAACACCCTGGGGGCTGTGGTGAGACCAAAGGGCAGAGCACAAAATTGGAAATGACTGTCTCCCAGGCTGAAGCGCAGATACTTCCTGGACGCCCGATGTATCGGTATGTGATAATAGGCGTCCTTGAGATCTATGGAGCACATCCAAACATCCTACTCCAACAATGGGAGAATGGATTGTGCGTGACCATTGAATTTGGATTTCGTGGATTGGTTTAGTCTGCTGAGATCCAATATTGGTCTCAGGTCCCCTGTCTTTTGGCACTAAAAAGAACCTTGAGTAATTTCGGATCCGATCTGGTCTGTGGGGACGGTTGGATGACTCCTTTTCTAGCAGCTTTAAAGCTTCTGCGGCTGCAATTTTCCTTTGACTGGGTGGTGGGTCCGGGATTTTTTTGGACGGTGGTGGTGAGTGTGTGAAGGGGATGGTGTAACCTCCGGCAATAATCCGAAGCACCCATCTGACCTGAGTGATTGACTCCCAGGCTTTTAGGTGCTTGGCAAGCGGCACCCGACTGGCTCGAGCAGCACAGCCGGGCAATCCCTCATGAAGTGTGGGAGGCTGAAGAGCCACGAAAGGACTCCGGTCTCCAGAATTGCGGGGCCCTCTGCGCCTCTGGGACGGCGTCTCCCAGAAAAATTTCCCGTCCTCTGCCTCTGGAAGGGAATCTTCCTGCTGTTGATGGAAAAACTTACGTGATTTGCGGAACCACATCTTCCCACCTCCTTTAGCCTTGGGATAAGGCCAAAGGAGTGGAATAACGTGCACCTCGGCAGATAAAGTTTTTCCTTCTTGCTCACAGCGGGTAAGAGTGTCTTTAACCTTAGGTCCAAATAAAGAGGACCCATCAAAGGGCGTCGTGAAGGAAGACTTGAAGGCCTCCGCAAAAGCGACACAAACGAGCCAGGCTTGTCTCCGTGAGCCACGCCTGTGCCTGCGCTCTACCCGCCTTGCCGCATGAAATGAGCCTCATGGACGAGTTAGAAATTGAAGCAAGGATAGCCAACTGAGAGCTAACCGACTGGGCTAGCTGCTCAGGTAGGTTACCTGAGAGGGAATCTGACAGCTCCTTGACCAGATCCCTCTGAAGCCTGGTAAAATGTGCCAAATAAATCAGGGACCTTAAAGTAAAGGCTGCTGAAGTCAGGGTACGCTTCCCGTACCGGTCCATGCTCCTAGACTCCTTATTAGGAGGATGGACGGACGTTGAAGCCTCTGCCACGTCCTGTTGTGTAGCAGATGCCACCACCATGGCATCTACAGCCACGCCTTTAGTGAGGAACTCCTTCTCGGGTGGGGCAGACAAAAATTTGTTAGGACGAGAAGGGACTGGTTCCACGGTATCTGGATGTTCCCACGCCCTCTGACAAACTAAATCCAGGAGCTCGTCAAAGGGCGGAGACACCCAGGAGGCGGAGGGCTGAGCCCAAGGCCTTGAGGAGCACTGACTCATCAGCAGAGGGGGGTTTGGATATCCAGCCGCCTCGTTGTTTGAGGATCTCTAAGATGTCTGCAAATGAGACATCATCAGAGGGCGACTTGGGACCCCTCCGCATCATCAAGATCAGTGTCCGATGTAATAGACTCGGGGAGTCCACGTGCTTCCTCTTGCACGATCTCTTCCTTGGGGTTCCTCTGAAGACAACTCGAAGAACCCTCAGGAGGAGGGGAACCCCAATGGGGTAACCTCAGGCCCAGGGGCTCTGCTGCCTAAGGACAGGGGAACTGCCAAAGACCCAGTCTCCGCCCAGGGAAGGTGCGGTAAAGCGGAGAGATGGCAAGAAGACTTGGCCAAGGCACTCCTCATAGCTCTGAAAGCCGGACCCCAGAATCCTGGGAGTGTCCGGTCCCCGAGCCATGATAGCAGACGGAAGTCCCTGGCAGGAAGCACCGAGAGGAGGCTCGGAACCGACAGCATAGGTCCCAAACATCACCCCAGGTCCAGCCGAAGAAGTCCGTGTACCAAACTCGGACCCGAAGGCGGGTTGGAGTAAGGGTCGGAGCCGACCCTAAGATCTCCACCGGCTCCAACAGCACCTGCTCACGGAGCGGCGGTCGGAGGAGGAATAGCAATGACATGGGCATGGGCCATCGGCTCCGAAGCCAACTGGGTCGGAGCGAAACAAATTTTGAAAGACTGGGGACTGGAACAGTCTTTGGAGCACCCTGTCTATGTCGAATCTGACATCCTCGATGACCTAGAGGATACTGAGCGGGTTGAGATGGCCTCTCCAACGGCCCCAAGGGGCTAGGGGACCGGCTCGGCGACTCGATGACTATCGGCGCGAAGGAATACCCACACTAGTTTCCATCGGTGCGAGGAGGACTTGGCGCCGAGGAGGAAGTGTCTGGCGGACAACCTTTGTCGGCTCGAGACCAGTGGAGCCGACAAAGGTGACCCGCCTCTCGATGCCACAGCCATCGGCTCCGAAGCCAGAGGAGTCGAGACTGGTGGCATCGAGGCAGACCGTTCGCCTCGGCTCAAGTCCTTGGAGCGAAGGAGAAACCTGCCTATGTCTTTTGGCGGTCGGATCCGACGGACTGGTCGGAGCCGCCCTTTCTTTAGCGGGAGAAGGAGAGGATGCTAAAGCTTCTTCGAAGGAGGGTTTTACAAGACCTTTTAATATGAGCTTATTTTTCCACTCTTGGAGGACCCTCGAGGAAAAAGCGTGACACACGCTGCAGGATTCCTGCAAATGCTTTGCACCCAAACAATAAACACAGAGAGAGTGGTCATCTGTGATCGACATTTTAAAGTTGCACTTGGTGCACTTTTTAAAGCCTGAAGGCCTAGGTACCTGAGACATTCCGGTGAATTAAAGTCCAAAACACAGTACAAACACTGTAAATTATTAAGAAATTCTCTCTTCTTTGACCTTTTTTAACAAGAAAGATAAACTATCCACAGTATAAAGGATCCGAGATCCCTAACAAAACAGAAGTCACCTACAATCAAAAGACCGGGAAAGGCCTTTACACACAAGAGGCACTCCTAGTCAACACTCACAACACAAGAATTTACTAAGTAAATTCCACCAAACTCACTCAAAACACAAGAATAGCTGTTAAAACAGCTTTTGTTGAAGAAAATAGAAATTCTGGGAAAACTAGTGAAATTAATCACTACTTAGCTCAGCCAGCTCGAGACCACGTCTTCACTTGTTAGCGGCAAACGAGATCTGGGGGACTGGTAGTGGTGCATCCTGGGATATAATAAGCTCAGCCAATAAGAGACTTCGCTCTTTGGCATAAGCGTGCCGAGTCGGAGCCGAGGGATCGGCTCCGAACCCATCAGTCAGAATGTAGGCGAGATAGGATCACATAACATCTGACAGTTTAAAGCTCTAGCTGAGAGAGTAGCAGAGGTGTAAACTTTTTTCCCCCATCTCTCTAAGGACCTGGATTCCCTTTCAGAAGGGAGGGGGTTTTTTGCTGAGGTCAAAGCTACTGCCTTAGGCCCCTGGGATATAGTCTCAGGATCGGCAAGTGGGGCCTTGTATAGGAGGTGATGAGTGTCTGGCACCCTGTAAAATCTATCTGGTTTGGCAGGGGCTGGAGGTAAAGTATCAGGAGCAGTGCAAACATCATTAAATGCATCATCCACAACAGGCAGAACTGGAGGTATAGCTAAGGGCCTATGTTGTGGTAAGTGCAGAAAGGTCCTAAGCCTTTTTCTTGAATCTGAGAAATCTTGTCCCTGCCATTGGAATTGTTCTCTCATGGCATGTAAAGTTTCCCCAAAGGAAAATTCCTCTGGTGGAGAGGCAGATGGAATGGATTCTTCAGCATCAGAATCTTCATAAGTAGAAAAAGGAGCCTCTGGCTGATCTGTAATGTCTGAGTCATCCGAAGAATCATCAGAGGACACTGGCTCGGTGGGCTCTGCTCTAGGTCTCTTTTCTGGAGGCTGAGAGGCCCTGTCTGGGTGAGATTGGGATCCCCTAATTAAGGAGATTAAATCCTCTGCCAGAGTAAGCATTTGTGAACTAGAAGTGGGCCTGTGTGAGGGGCCTTAACAGGCACTGATTTAACAGTTTTGGCTGCTTTAGCCCTGGCAAAGGCCTTTATAGACATGGCTGCAGGAGGCCTAGCAGCACCACGTGCTGGGGTAGAGACATCCAAAGGGATGGTGTCTGATAATTCACTAGGAACCACAGTAGTAGGCAAAACTTCAGAGGCCGATTCAACTAAGGTAGCAGGAGCCTCAGTAGTAGTCATGGATTCGGCTGAAGATTGACCCGTTTTCGGTTTCGCCGAAACCGAGACACTCGCTTGCTTAACAGTGGTTTCGGCCGAAACCGCGGACCGAGTGTCGGTCTTTTCTTCGTTTTTAACAATTTGGGTAGTCGGAGGATCCGACGGCATAATGTATGCAAAATCTGAGCCGAAAAACTGTTCAGCAAACTCCGACCGACGCCTAAGCGTTCGTCGGTTGAAGGAAGCACAGTGGTCTGGGCCTAAACAAGGTAGGCAGTAAGAGTGGAAATCTTTATGAGGTATTTGTTTCCCACAAGTTAAACAGTTATTTACTTTTTCTGACATCGGCTGAGGCAAGAGAGTCCCCAATGGGGTACTTAGCTTTTTAGAAGTCTTCGAAGTAGTATTCGGTAGTAGTAATCTCTGGATCTGACCGACCGGCACTTGCGAACAGCTTCTGCTTGAGCGCCACGCAAGAAAGACTGAGGAAAATGGTGTCGGCTGATGCCTTTATACCCGAAGACCAGCAGAGATGACGTCGGGTGAAGTGCGACATCAGCCGAAGCCGGACCCAGACTTTGGAATCCGGCCGACCGAAGGGCTGCCTGACGACAGGACAACCCATTTGTTATGACTGCAGATGCATCCTTGAAGGACATCCAGGAGTTTTGTTTTCCTTTTTTTTTCTTTTTTTCCCCTTCAAATGAAAAAGAATATTGAACATAAGGCTTTGTTTCCTGGTAAACAAGGTACCTTAACCAGTTTTGTGTCTGGTTTGGAAGTCACTAGAAGACAATTTGATAAAGAATCAAAAAGCACAAAGTCAGTGTGCTAAACAGTCACAGCCCTTAAGGCCAAACAACATGCCAGACACACTTGTAATAGGTGACTCCATAGTCAGACACACTGACGTCCCGCTCACCAGACTGAACAAGGAAAAGGTCACAGTAAGCTGCCTGTCGGGAGCTAGAATCCGCCACATAACACAAGCACTCAGGTCACTCCACAGCAAGTACAAATATGACTCAGTCATTGTACATGCCGGTGTGAACGACCTGAGATGTACCTCCCTGGACTACATGAAAAGAGTCATAGAGGAGCTCTCTGATTATGTAGCCCAGGCCGGTATGACCCTGACCCTGAGCAGCATCTTACCCTCACCAAGAATGATGCCACAGTACAAAGACAAAATGATCAGTTTTAACAACTGGCTTAATTACTGGTGTCATTCTAAGGGGATCCAATGTCTGTCTGCTTGGGATGACATGCTTGACAAGCCACGCTGCTTCGCAAGGGATGGCTTGCACCTGTCACCCTGGGCTTCGGATATTGGCCAAGGCTCTTGCCACCCCCATAGTGCCTTTTTTAGGCAAGGCTCAAATGACAAACCTACCTCCCTAGAAATACACAAGTGGAAAAAAACTAAGGGTAATGCTGCTCAATGCCAGAAGTCTAAACCTCAAGATGCATGCCCTCGAAGCCCTCCTCAGTATGGAGAACATCGATGTCTGTGCAGTGACTGAAACCTGGTTCAAGGCTCCTGAGAGCACCCCAGCACTATCAGGTTTTAACTCATATCATGCTTTCCGGCCCCAAAACTTGGACCGAACCACAAAAGGAGGGGGAGTATCCATATTCATCAAAGATACCCACACATCCAGGTTAGTGGCAACACACGAAGCATCGGAGACCATCCAGGTGCAACTAACCATAGGCAAAACTGCCTTACAGTTTGTAGCATGCTACAGACCACCCTCTCAAACTCAGGAACCCCACACAGCCTTCCTGAAGACACTGGAGAGTATGAATGTCTCTCCAAATACCATCATTTTGGGAGACTTCAACTACCCAAACATAGACTGGGAACATTACTCAAGCCCAAACACCCTAGCCCAAAGGTTCCTAGAATTCATAAACTCAAATGCAATGGAACAACTAGTCACCATTCCCACAAGAGGAGGCAATATACTAGACCTGATCATCACAAACATGGGGACAAAATGCTCCACACCGGAAGTATATCCCTCTTTGGTAAGATCAGACCATAAATTAATCTCACTGGAAATCCACATCCCGCCCCCACCCCCTGCACAAAAGACCACAGTGAAGAACTTCTCAAAAGCCAACTTCACACTTCTTAAGACTGAAGTGGTATCCTTCAAGGCCCCTGGGCCAGTGGAAACCACAACCCACATTGCTGAATCCTTTGCAAATGCCTTCTACGGGCACCTTCAAGAATGCATGGATCATACAATCCCAAATAAAACCAAGACCCATTCCCCCAAAGGCAGGCGCCCAGTCTGGTGGACCCCAGCCATAAACAAACTTTACAACAGGAGGAGGAAGCTACTACATGACAGAGCAAAATCCCTAAAAGGGAAGGCATCTCTGATCAGTACTAGCAAAAAACTACGATCACTCAAAATCATCCAAGGCCAACTTTGAGAGAAAAATCGCAAAAGACACAAAAGACAATCACAAGGCCTTCTTTAGCTATGTTAGAAACCTGGGTGGAAACTCCCAGATATGCTCAGAGTTAGTCCAAAATGACACAAAATACACTGAACCCACTGACATTGCCAACATTCTGGCAGACAGGTTCAGTGCAAATTTCTCCTCCCCCTCCCTCCCAAAAGGAGAAATAACTATCCCAGCAGAGTGTAGCCTCCCTAGCATCTCAGATGCCCAGGTGAGAGCCGCCCTCTCTAAAGCTAAAAACACAGCATCAATGGGACCGGACGGTGTCTCAGGGTGTGTGCTACATGAACTCCAAGAGGAACTAAACCCGCACATAAGGCTGCTGTTTAATCTTAGCCTTACTACCGGATACGTACCCAAAGAGTGGTGTACGGCAACAGTGGTCCCACTTCACAAAGGCGGTGCTTCTACGGACCCTGGAAATTACCGCCCCATAAGCTTGACGAGCCTGGTCTGCAAAGCTATGGAGAGGATCATTATGGAACTCAAAAACAAAGACATTGGGGACCTACAGACACTGGATCCTACCCAATTTGGCTTTGTCAAGGGCAGATCCTGCCTTTTGAATTTGGTCAACTTTTTTGAAACGGTCACTAAGGCCATTGATGAGGGTAAGGCAGTTCACACAGCCTACCTTGACCTTGCAAAAGCCTTTGACACAATACCCCACTCGGGCATCATAGACAAACTCACCAGCTTAAATGTAAACCCATATGTCACAAGATGGGTTGCAAACTGGCTCAAGGACAGAACCCACAGGGTCAGAGTTGCTGGAGCTATGTCAGACTCTAAGCCAGTCACAAGCGGTGTCCCACAGGGCTCAGTCCTGGGACCCCTCTTGTTCGGCATTTATTTTTCCGAGGTACAGGCAAACATAGGAGGATTGTGGTTGACAAAGTTCGCAGATGACTGCAAACTGGGCGCCATAATTGATACTCCAGCGGACACAAACATCCTTCAGAGAGGCCTCATAGAAACGGATAATTGGTGCCAGAGCCATGGCCTTAAGCTGAACGCCAAAAAATGTATAGTCATACCCTTTGGGAAAAACAAGGTACCCACAAATTACCACATAGGTGGTAATCCATTAAGTACGGAAGAGGTAATCAGGGACCTAGGGACCCAGGTTGACATTAACCTCTCATTTGACACTCATTGCCAAAGTGGTTAGGAAGACCTTCTATATTGCCCACCTTATCATGAAGGGTTTCACATCTAGATCAAGAGAGGTCATTGCGCCCCTGTACTCTTCTCTTATCAGGCCAATGATGGAGTACAATGCCCCATTTGGGATGCATCTCACCCGACACCTGCAGCAGTTGGAAAGACCCCAAAAGTTCCTCACCAAGAGGATAAAGGGTCTTAAACATATGTCATATGCTGCCTGACTGAAAAAACTCCAGCTCTATTCAGTCGCATACCACCTACTCAGAGGTGATCTGTGCCTGATGTACAAGGCCATGTCCAATCCGGAATTAATGGACATGCTCCACCTCAGAAAATCCAAATCCATCAGAGCCACGAGAGCAACAGACTTAAACCTCAACACCGAAATAAATAGGACGTGCTGGAGGGACAGATTCATAACCCAGAGGCTCCCTACACTCTGGAACAAAATCCCAGTCCATGTTAGGCAGAGCCCCTCACTGACTCTATTCAAGAGAAATCTTGACGAGTGGATGGGAGATCGTAGGTTTACCCCGGGGGTCATCTCTGTGTCACTACTAGACAGAAGCACAGCAAACTAAACCCTAAAAGGGCGTAGTATTCTCATCCTAAGGGGTGGTGAAAGCCACACATACTCTGGCTAGGCTTATAAATGCCCTAGGGCAGATAACCTATGACCCTAAGAGAAATGTCTTGGAGAAAGTGTTTACTGAAAGCATTCAAGTGTTTTCTCATCTGGGAGAGCTATAAAGATAGACAAAATCAAACAGCACTTATTAATAGCACAGGTTGTACCATGAGTCGTAGCATGACTAACCTTTCTTTCTGGTTAACTCTAGCCTGTCTGTGCGGCTATCAACTATCATCAAAGGAATTTGTGAGAGTCAGGTACTCTGTAGTACCTGTCAGATTTCCTGGGAACTGGAGGCAAAGTGTCTGGGGTAAGGCTGGATTCCAAGAAAACATCACCTATAATCTCCAGAACAGCAGGGATAGCTAGAGGCCTGTGTTGAGGCAGGTTTAAAAATTCCCTCTTTTTGGATTGAAAATAGTCCTGGCTTTCCCAGCGGAAATGCTCCCTAAGGGTATGCAAGGTTTCACCAAAAAAAAAATATTCTGGAGGGGAAGCAGAGGGAATGGTATCCTCTGCATCAGAATCCTCATAAGTAGATAAGGGTAAATCCTGGTAGTCAGAAGGAACAGAGATATCAGATTCCTGATCAGAAGAATCAGAAAAAAAATCAGTTCTAGGTCTCAGGGAGGAAGGCTGGCTTCCTCTAATTAAGGTAATAAGGTCTTCAGCCATTCTAATCATTTGTTTTTGAGGCATATGGGCCAGAGAATGCACTTTGGTCATCTGTTTTCTACGCTTAGTGCGAGCTTTAGGCCTGAGGAATTCGGTATTCTTAGCATGAAATGAAGCAGTCTGTTTGATATAAAAATCGATAGGCCTGAATACACCCTCAGAAGCCGGTGCCTGCACAGCGGCTCCAGATCCATCCAAGGTAGAGACATCTGCAGGCTCTATAGTCGAAGAAGCATCTCACGGCATACCGGACTCTAAATGGGTCTCAGTAGAGGCCTGCGAATCTGTAGTAGCAGTTATCAGGGGCTACGAAAGCGCCCGAGTACCAGCGGACTGGTGACTAGCTTATCGGAAGCATCGTCAGCAGTTTGGACCTATGCAGTCTGTCTCTGTCATTATCCTTACTTTTTTGGAAGATCGGTAGTCAGATGACTTAAAGCCATTTTGGAGTACGGAGATAGAGAACAAAAGTATTTAGCTACAAAAATAGCCCGATGATGAATAGCTCGGGTGTTGAACAAGGCACAAACCAAACAGTGAGGGACGTTGTGGTCAGGGACTAAACAGTTGACACAGTAAGAATGAAAATCTCTAGGAGGTATTTGCTTTCTACAGGCAAGACAACTGTTAATTTTTTCTGACATCATTTAGAGCAACAAAAAAGTATCCCCAACAGGGTGATTATCTTTTTGAAGACTGAAACGCAAACGAAAATTTCAGGAGTCGGGAGACCAGCACTTGCGCACTGCTTCGGGCACCGCATGGCAAGAAAGACTGATGCAATTGCGTCGGCTGCATGTTTTATACCCCTGACAACCTGACGTCATGGAAGAAGCGATAGCATCTCATGCACAAATCCGAAGACTCTGGTATTCAGGCTGGCTGAGGGCTACCTGCAGGCAGATAACCCAAATGTGATGACTGCAACAGTGAAACACGAAGAACATCTTTTGTTCTTATTAGGACGCAAAAACTTCAATATTTGAAGATTTACATAGTTCTATGTGCTATTAAGTTAATAGGTTTTGGGGGGTTGGGGGTGCTTCTGCTATTTGAGGGCTTTCAAAAAACAACAAGTTAAACAAGATGTGGCATAGGCTCAAATGGCCATGGCAAGAAACAAATGTATAAAAGACCAACCTGGCGTACAGTATATGCATGTAACATAAAGCTGGAACTAGACATTTAACAAAAAAGCATTTATACATAAAAGCTGCTAATAACTACACAAGAAAATGCTTTCCGTTATGTCTTTCAGTCTGAATGGTCCTACAGATAAATAAATAAAAAGAAAGAGCAGTGAACTACATTAAAAAATGTAGAGTGCAAATAGCTATGTTACAGGAGACGCACCTGAAAAAAACTGAACATGTGAATTTAATAAAGAAAGGCTTTCTGGACGGCTATTCAGTGGAAAACCTGGGGCAACGGAAAACAACAGTACTTATACTAACTGGACGAGGAGCTCCAATAATGATAGAAGAGGGGAAAAAAAAGATAATAACGGAAGATACATAATACTAAGGGGCTACTGGCAAGGGAGGAGGATTGCACTGGCATCCATTTACATTCCACCTAAAACTGCTACAATCGAGCTTAAGAAAATTCTGGGAGAAATAATCAGCTTTCAGCAAGGAATATTACTTACAGGTGGAGAATGGAATTTGGTTTGCAACAGTGAAGATGTGTCTGGGGAGCCTAGAAGGGAAAATATAACAAAGGAGGGTAGCTTTTTGAAGAATTTTATGAAAATGTTTCACATGGAAGATGTGAATTCAGTAACAGGAGTTCAGAGTAAATTTACATATATTCTCCAAAATACAAAAACTGGGCTAGGCTAGATGGAATTTATATCTCAAAGAACATGTACATTTAATTAAAGGTCTTGAAACGCACCCAATAACTATTTCAGATAAAGTGCCAATAATAACTAAAATAAAAATGCAAGGTAATGAAATAAAAATGAGACACTAGCTCTTCCCCGCCTATCGGCTGAAGAGAGAAATTTAAGGAATGGGTTTTGTAATTAATTTTGGAACTACTAGAGAAGATAGAGATTTCTTCTGAAAATATAGCTAGGGAGTGGGATAAAAGTGAAAAAGAAGTTATGTCCTTACCATAACGTTCCATGTGAGTTGTTCATCTCGCCTTTTTGTTCTTACACGTGGGTTCGGAGCCGATCCCTCGGCTTCGAGTCAGCCGCTTTTCAAGCTCAGACTCTCAGAGAAGCTAGAGACCTAGTGTAT
This sequence comes from Protopterus annectens, assembly GCF_019279795.1. Lineage (NCBI taxonomy): Eukaryota > Metazoa > Chordata > Ceratodontiformes > Protopteridae > Protopterus > Protopterus annectens. The sequence continues at coordinate 51,776,043 of NC_056732.1, read as the reverse complement.
ATCCCATGATGCTCTACTGTAAATCCCCAGATCTAGTATGCTGCAACCAAAGACAGCCTACAGGAAGAAGAGATCTATAGTGCCTACCTATCTAGATAGCTATAAGTTTGAAGAAGGAAGAAACAGTCTGTTCAAGAAGACAGGCTGACAAAACTCGACCAATCCACCAAGGCAGCCATCTTTCTCAACCGGACGGGGAAGGTGGGCGGGAATGTAAGAACAAAAAGGCGAGATTAACAACTCACATGGAACGTTATTGGTAAGGACATAACTTCTTTATGTGAAGTTGTTCTATCTCGCCATTTTGTTCTTACACGTGGGTAGCGTCCCAAGCACCCTAATCCTGGGTGGCTCACGGGAGAACATTCCTGAGCACAGTGGAAACAAAGGAAGTCCTGTCCCTGGAGGTCCTGTCCACTTTGTAATGAGTGATAAACGTGTGAGGTTTTGACCACGTGGCAGCTGCACAGATGGTATCCAAGGGCAGACGAGCTGCATGAGCTAATGACGTAGAAACATCCTGGGTAGAAAGTACAGTTTTGTACCTACCATAAATGTAGATGTCCGAACTGGATAGCATCTGCAGTCATAACAACTGGGTTGTCCTGTCGTCAGGCAGCCCTTCAGTCGGCCGGATTCCAAAGTCCGGGTCCGGCTTCGGCTGATGTCGCACTTCACCCGACGTCATCTCTGCTGGTCTTCGGGTATAAAGGCATCAGCCGACGCCATTTTCTTCAGTGTTTCTTGCCCCAGATGCCAGTTGCCCTCCCTGGAAGGCTAAATTTTGGATAAATGCCAATGTTTGCAAAAAGATAGAAGGCAAACTCAGAAAATAAGCATGTATGTACATATATACAAACAAATACACCATAAGAGACTCCCCCCACCAGCTAGCTATTAGGAGGGTAAATACCCTAGGAGTACCACAGAGGGGAAGGAGGGAGGGTAATCCTGACTGCAGATGCTATCCAGTTCGGACATCTACATTTATGGTAGGTACAAAACTGTACTATGTCCTTCATGGATGCATCTGCAGTCATAACAACTGGGTAGAATACCATAGCCAACTAAGGGGGGAGGAAAAAATAGATTATGGTGTGGTTAGGATCCCTTGCAGTACAGCAGTGGCAAACCCTGCTTGGGATCTGGAGTACAAAGGTAAATTATAATGCTTGGCAAATGTATGCACGGAGGTCCAAGTAGCCGCCTCAATAATGTCCTTGGTTGCCACTCCTCGTAAGAAGGCTGTGGTAGTGGCTGTTGCCCTTGTAGAATGAGGCCTTATGTTCTGTGGAATTGGTTTTCCATGGAAGGAGTAACAGAATCGTATGCAATTTCCTATCCATTTGGAGATTGTCTTTTTGGAAATAGGTTTTCCTTCTCTTCCTGTTGCATAGGCTACAAAAAGCTGGTCAGTTTTTCTGTTACTTTTTGTTCTGTCCAGGTAGTAGCGTAACTGTCTATGTACATCCAAGGTATGCAGCATTCTTTCCCTCTGTTTTGAGGGTTGGGGAAGAAGGTAGGTAGGTGGATTGCCTGGTTTAAAGACACTCTGGATACCACCTTAGGCATAAATGTAGGATTAGTCCTCATGGACACTCTATCTTGGTGGAAGATTAGGAAGGGCTGTACTGCCATTAGGGCCTGAAGTTCAGACACCCTCCTTGCTGAGGTTATTGCCAGTAGGAAAGCAGTTTTCCACGATAGATGCTGTAGCTCTGCTGTTGCTGCTGGCTCAAAAGGTGCGAGTGTCAGCTTTTCTAGTACAAAGTTCAAATCCCAAGCTGGCAATGGTGGTTTCCTAGGGGGTTTTACAATCTTGATCCCTCTGAGGAACTGCCTGAGTAAAGGATGTGAAAAGACAGGTGGATCAAAGCTGTATTCTGCTGAAATAGCTGATGCATGTATCTTGATGGAGGAGCAGGACAGGCCTGTATGCAGAAGTTCTGCCAAATACTCCAGAATGTTAGCCATATCTATATTTGACACATCCTTTCCTCTTTCAGCACTCCAAATGACAAATCTTTTCCATTTTCCTGCATAGTTCCTTCTTGTTGAAGGTCTGCGGGCTTCAAGGATAATGTCTTTCACCCTTTGGGAAAGTTCTGGATTAGTTGTTGCTATGTAATGTTCCATGCAGTCAGTTGCAACGTTTTTGGTTTGGATGCATGATGTTGTAGTTGTTCTGAGTTAACATCAAAGGCCTCAGGGGTATTGACCACATCTTGTCCCGAGACATGCTCCTTAGCAATGGGTACCAGTGTTGTCTTGGCCAGTTTGGAGCTATCAGGATTATCGTTGGACGCTCCTCCTTGATTTTTAGTAATACCTTGTGTAGCAAGGGAAGAGGTGGGAATGCATATGCTGTCAGACCTTTCCAGCTGAAGGAGAGCGAGTCCACTTTCCATGCAAGTGGGTGGAATGTCCTTGTGCAGAATTTTTTGAGCTGGTGATTGAGAGGGGAAGCGAATAGATCTATCTGTGGCATTCCCCATTTCTTTGAGATGGTCTTGAAGATGTCCGGGTGTAGCATCCATTCGTGAGCATCCGAGGTGGTTCTGCTTAACATGTCTGCTAGAGTATTCTCCTTTCCTGGTACGAATATTGCCTGTAACTGGATGTTGTAGCCGAGTGCCAGGTTCCAAAGGTTCAAGGTCATTCTGCACAGGGGGTATGAATGAGTGCCTCCCTGTTTGTTGATGTACCACATGACAGTGGTGTTGTCTGTCCTTATCATCAATTGGCCTTCTTTGAGGAATGGTCTGAAGTTTTGGATTGCCAGTTTTACTGCCAGCATTTCTTTTAGGTTGATGTGCAGGTGAAGCTGGTCCCAAGGTCCATAATCCTTGTACGCATTTGCCCAGCATGTGAGCCCCCCATCCTAGGTCTGAGGCGTCTGTTGTGATGGTTTGGCTTGCTTGATAGTTGTGAAAGGGTAGGCCTGGGTTTGACTGGCATGCTTGAGCCCACCATAGGAACTCCTGTTTTAGGCATGGTATTAGTGGAATTTCTGCTTCTAGGCTGTGCCTGTGTTGGGACCATAAATTCTTTAGGTACCACTGTAGTTTTCTCATATGTAGCCTGGCATGTGGAACTAAGATTATGCATGATGCCATGAAGCCCAGGGCCTGCAGAACTTTTCTTGCTGTTAGCTTGTTCCGTCTTGTTAGTGCCAAGAAGTAAAGAGGGAGTTCTTTTGTTTTTCTGTAGTTAGGAATGCCATTTGTTTTACTGTGTCCAATTCAGCCCAAGAATGTCCTTGTTTGGGATGGTATCAGCCTTGACTTTTGTAAATTGACTGTGTATCCCAGAGCTTGTAGCAAGTAAATGACCCTTTGTAAATCTGTTGTCAGCTTGCTTGGGTTGTCCCTTGTAGCAGACAGTCGTCCAGGTATGGATAAATTTGAATTCCCTGTAGTCTGCAGTGGGCGATCACTGATGCCAGGCATTTTGTGAATACTCTGGGCAGTAGATAAGCCAAAGGGCAATGCTGAGAATTGATAGTGCTCTGATCCTGCAAGAAATCTGAGGTATCTTCTGCAAATTGGTCGGATGGGGACGTGCAGGTATGCCTCCTTGAGATCTAGAGTTACCAGCCAACACTCCTTGCCCAGCATGGGAAGAAGTTGCTGTAGAGTCAGCATTTTGAATTTTGGGACAATGATGTATGTATTTAAGGTGGACAGGTCGAGAATAGGTCTCCAACTTTTTCCTTTCTTGGAACTAGGAATAGTCTGGAGTAAAATCCTTTGCCTTGTTCTGTTCTTGGAACTCTTTCCACAGCTCTCATCTTTGTTAATTGCATTATCTGTTGTAGAGCTTCTGTTTTTTGATTTGAAGGCAGGTTTGGCATTCCTCTTTTGACTGGTAAAGTGTGGAAGTGGAACCGGTAACCTTGGTCTATGGTTTGCAAAATCCACTTGTCTTTTGTGATATAGTGCCAGTTCTTTGAAAATAAGGTTAATTTTCCGCCTAATGGTGCTGCTATTTGTTCCCTGGTAGGCGGAGTTAGAATCAAGTCACTGTTGTTGTGCTGTTGTAGTGGTAGTGGCTGTGTCTGTGCCTCTGTTATTACCTTGCCACTGTCGTCCTCTGTAGGCACCCCTTCTGGATTGATTTCTGCCTCTGGAACGTCTATTCCTGCCCCTTTGGGATCTTGTGGAGTCAGGAAAGGACCAGTTTTTGGCTGAACCTGCAAGAAATCTTTTACTGTTTGGACAGATTTTGCCTTTTCTTCCATTTTCTTCATTACCTGCTGGGCAGGCGTACCAAACAAACTGGCCTTATCCATAGGAGCATCTAATAACTTAGCTTTAACATGATCCGGTAAGACCTGTTCCTTCAGCCATGCATGTCTTCTTATCACTGTGCCAGTCATGGCTGATCTAAATGAAGCCTCCAGTGCATCATAGCCACATTTCAGTGAATGGTTACTAACCTGTTGTATGTTATTTACCATCTCTAATACATATTTCTTATCTATAGAGTCATCAGAGGATAGCTTTTAGTTAACTGATCAAGCATAAACTCTTGGTATTGTATCATGTGAAACTGACAGTTTAAAGCTCTGGCTGAGAGAGTAGCTGAGGTGTAAACCTTTTAGCCCCATCTGTCTAGAGACCTGGCTTCCCTTTCAGAAGGAATAGGATTTTTTGCTGTGGTCGAGGCTACTGCCTTAGGCCCCTGGGATATAGTTTCGGGGTCTGCAAGTGGGGCCTTGTATAGGTGATGATGGGTGTCTGGTACCCTGTAAAATCTATCTGGTTTGGCAGGGGCTGGAGGTAAAGAATCTGGTGCAGTGCAGACATCATTAAAAGCATCGTCCACAACAGATAGGACAGGAGGTATAGCTAAGGGCCTATGTTGTGGAAGGTGCAGAAAGGTCCTAAGTCTTTTTCTGGAATCTGAGTAATCCTGTTGCTGCCATTGGAAATGTTCTCGCATGGCATGCAAGGTTTCCCCAAAGGAGAATTCTTCTGGTGGAGAAGCAGCTGGAATAGATTCTTCAGCATCTGAGTCTTCATAATTGGAGAAATGAGCCTCTGGCTGGTCTGTAATATCTGAGTCATCCGCAGAATCATCAGAGGACCCAGGCTCTGGGGGCTCTGCTCTAGGTCTCTTCTCTGGGGGCTGCGAGGCCCTGTCTGGGTGAGATTGAGATCCCCTAATTAAGGTTATTAAATCTTCTGCCAGAGTAAGCATTTGTGCACTAGAAGTGGGCCTGGTTGAGGGGGGCTTAATAGGCACTGATTTAGTAGACTTGGCTGCTTTAGCCCTGGCAAAGGCCTTAATTGACATGGCTGCAGGAGGCCTAGCAGCACCACGTGCTGGGGTAGAGACATCCAAAGGGATGGTGTCTGATAAGTCACTAGGAACCACTGTAGTAAGTAAAATATCTGAGGTCGATTCAAGTAATGTAGCAGGAACCTCAGAAGTAGTCATAGATTCAGCTGTGCTTTGATCAGTTTTCTCGGTTTCGGCTGAAACCGAGACACTCGCGGTTTGCTTAACCATGGTTTCGGCCGAAACCGTGGACCGCGAGTGTCGGTCTTTTTCTTTGCGTTTTTTAAGAATTTGGGAAGTCAGAGGATCCGACGGCATAATGTACGCAAAATCAGAACCGAAAAACTGTTCAGCAAACTCCGACCGACGCCTAAGCGTTCGTCGGTTGAATGAAGCACAGGCCGAACAGGCTGCTACGTCGTGGTGTGGGCCTAGACAAGGCAAACAGTAAGAGTGGAAATCTTTATGAGGTATTTGTTTCCCACAAGTTAAACAGTTATTGACTTTTTCTGACATTGGCTGAGGCAAGAAAGAGTCCCCAACGGGGTACTTAGCTTTTAGAAGTCTTCGAAGTAGTATTCGGTAGTAGTAATCTCTGGATCCGACCGACCGGCACTTGCGAACAGCTTCTGCTTGGCCACGGCAAGAAAGACTGAAGAAAATGGCGTCGGCTGATGCCTTTATACCCGAAGACCAGCAGAGATGACGTCGGGTGAAGTGCGACATCAGCCGAAGCCGGACCCGGACTTTGGAATCCGGCCGACTGAAGGGTTGCCTGACTACAGGACAACCCAGTTGTTATGACTGCAGATGCATCCATGAAGGACATCGGGCTTTAACGTTAGTCGGCAATGGCTGATTAGTGGAGGAATAAATGAATTTAATGCAGTCAGAAAGCCACTTGGATAATGTGATTTTTGATACTGCAAAACCTTTCTTATGCTCTGCGTAAGAGACAGAGAGTTGATCCGACTGTCTGAAATATTTCGTTCTATCCAGGTAGAATCTCAATTGTCTGTGTACATCAAGCTTGTGTAACATATATTCCAGTCTGTTGGTATGGTGTCTAAAAACGGTTGGAAGCTCAATGGACTGATTTAAGTTAGTTTCTGAACAGACCTTGGGGAGAAAGGTAGGGTTAGTCCTGAGAGACACCCTATCAGGGTGAAAAATCAAATATGGGGGCTTGGAGGACAAGGCCTGAAGTTCGGAGACCCTACGTGCAGATGTAATGGCTACCAGAAATATAGTTTTCCAAGACAGAAACTTTAAGTGACATGATGAGGCAGGTTCGAAGAGGGCGAGCATCAATTGGGATAAAACCAGATTCAAATTCCAGGGAGACAGGGTGTCGGATAGGTGGTCTGAGGTGGTGGGTCCCTTTTAAGAAGGCCTTACATAGTCTATGGGGCATGATGTTAGACCCGTTAAACCATACATGAAAATTGGAAATAGCAGCCAATTGAACTCTGATGGTGGCAGCTGCTGCGCCATAATGGACCAAGGAAGACAAGAACTCTAAGATGGTATGAATAGGTGCCACATAAGGGTCAATGTCATGATGAAAAGCCCAGTGAACAAATCGTTTCCATTTGCTATTATATAGCTTCCTGGTAGACAGTTTATGAGAGGAAACTATAATATGTTGGACCACGGGAGACAAATCTTGAGACCTGGCTAATATGGGAATTGGAGCAGCTAAGCTGTCAGTTTTAGGGAGATGAGGAAGGGATGAAGAACTCCCGACGAACGAGTCAGAAGATCTGGCACTGGGTCCAGGATCCATGGTTCTTCCACTTGTTACTTCTGCAGGAAGGGGAACCAAATCTGACGAGGCCAAGACGGGGCTATCAAAATCACAGTCCTTCCCAGACTTCTGGCTTTCTGTATGAATTTGGGAATTGGCGGGAAGGCATATAGGAGGCCCGGGGGCCAATCGTGTACGAGCGCATCCCTTGGGTTGTTCCCCAGTGGGGGATAAAGGGCAAAGTAGCTGCTGCATTTGGCATTCATCGCAGATGCAAATAGATCGCAGCAAGGCTGGCCCCATCTGCAGAAAATCTTGTCTGCCACCTGTTGTTTGAGAGACCAGTCGTGAGGCAACAGCGTGGCCCTGCTTAGCTTGTCTGCTATCACACTGGATGACCCCGGGATGTGCGATGCTATCAGAAAGCATCCGGTGGATACAGTCCATTGACAAATTCTTATGGTCTCTCGGCATAAGGGATACGATCTGGTTCCCCTTGCTTGTTGATGTACCAGACTACCGACATGTTGTCCGTCTGGATAGCAAGTGTACCTGGAGGAAGAGAGTCGTGAAAGTGTTGCAACGCCAGGAACACCACTCTCAGCTCTAGGACATTTATATGCAAATGTGATTCCATGTTTGACCAAGTGCCATGGACACTCTTTCCCTGAAATAGCCCCCCCCCCACCCTATCAGGGAAGCATCCGTGGTCACTGTGGCTGTGGGTTGGGGAAAAACAAAGGGATGTTCAATTATCACTTGGTCGCTGTTCAACCACCAATTGAGATCCTTCTTGCAAAGATTCGTTAACCGGATCTCGTGTGACATGGGCAGTCGTTGGTAAGACCATTGTGCGAAGAGTAGCCACTGGAGTATCCACATGTGCATGCGCCCTAGCGGGACTGCTATCAGTGTGTCTGCCACTGTGCCTAATAGCTGCAGTATTTGGGACGCAGGAGCTTTGTTCTGGACCAACAGACTGGACAATTGATTTTTTAGAGATACAATGTAAATATTAACTACAATACTAACTTAACTAAGAACTAGCTTTTTACAGGATATATATCAGTATATATAACTAAATACCTATAGATTATAAAATGAAGAAAGGAGAGCACACACACACACACACACACACACACACACACACACACACACACACACACACACACACAAGGGCTGACAGAGCCCTGTCACGCCCAAACAGATGAGAGGCCTAAAAAGACCTGAAGAGAAATACTTCAAAAAATTTAACTAGAGCTAAACAAACAGGCTACAGTCCAATACTATAGAATAACACTTCTAATTTAACAATATATGATACTACCATTCAGAAAAATCTTCTATAAATATAGAAAAAATAAGTCACTGGCCTGAGCTTCCTCCGACGAGCTGTAGATCCATTGCAGCGGCAAACTAGATCTGGGGATTTACAGTAGAGCATCATGGGATATACACTAGGTCTCGAGCTTCTCGGAGTGTGAGCTTGAAAAGCAGCTGACTCGGAGTCGAGGGATTGGCTCTGAACCCACGTGCAAGAACAAAATGCCGAGATAGAACAACTTCACATCTGGAGTTTAGAACTAGGGTGGAAATAAAGGAAAGGGAGATATGAATAATAAGTAACCAGAATTATTCAGAAGGACTGACAAATGTTAAAGTATTACAAAATAGGGGGAAATCTCTCAGAACAAAAAAAGCAGCAACTGCAGAATGCTAAACAGAAAATAAGGGATCAGCTTGATAATATGCACAAGTTTAGAAAGAGTGCCATCAAGCAACTGTTTTTTGATAATTCTAGAGCACAAAAACATTTAGCATAACGACTCGGGCAACAGAAAGTGGAAAGGGCCAAGCTTAGGTAGCCCATAACAAGGAAGATCAGAAGAGATCCTGTAGAAGTATTAGAAATATTTCGAACATTTTATGAAAGTTTGTATAAAACGGAGTGTTAGATTAGGGACTTCCATTTTAAAGCAGTTATCACACATTAGACAGACCAAAAGGTAAAATGCGTTTCATTTAAAAGACAGTTACTCTGAAAGAAATAACAACCTTGCTGGTTAAACATGAGAGAGAACAATTCCCAAGGGAAGGCTACAGACTGTTCTTTTTCTTTTCTCTTTCTCAAGGGAAGAATCAAGAAAATGTTAAATAATGGGACAGCTAGACCCCTGAAAGACTACAAAATAAGATAAGGCCTGAGAACCCAGGCTAAGGTGGTGTGTAAAGCATTACAGGGTTTTAGTATTAAGATCTACTTCAGATACAGTTGGGGAAGTGTTAGTTTGACCTGACATACAGAAAAGATTACTCTACAATACAAACACTCGAGCAAGAGTACAGAAGACAGGTCAAACAAAGACGGTTTCAGTTTACATTATTCAGGACAATCAGAATAACGTGCAGAAATTTTGGATATATCTAGCAGCACTGTTACTAAACCAGCATTTCTACAGAATACTGTTTATCAGCACTGTTAATGAAGACAGTATTCGGATACTGTGAACATCTAATAAAGCCTTATTACATAAACTAGAGTCTAATTATGGTGGCTGCCAAAAAAGCAGCTACTAGAAAATGTAAATCAAAGTCTACACCAACTTTACTAGAAGCAGTGAATATAGCAACAGAGATGAAACAAATGGAATTGGGATCTTTAGAAAATGGACAGAGCAAACTACATAGAAAAAAATGGGAATTGCGGGAAGAATACAATCAGAGAATTAACGGAGTTTAAGAGATAGGATTTGAATGAGACATGTAATGCTTAACTGACAATGACTGGATAGATTACAAGTGATGCATGTTTGCAACTACAGTTATTTCAATGGTGTCTGTGATATATAATGTTTGCAACTAAAGTGGTGTCAATGTTGTTTTTCATTTATATAAATGTAAGATTGCTTATGTCATACATGATAATTTAATAAAGATGTTTATTGAAAGAGAGAAAAAAAAGCAGTAGTCCAGGTTCTTTCCATGTCATCAAAAGCTGGACCCCCCCCCCAAAGAGGGAAGGGAGCTTGGAACAGAGATGGACAATGTCAGGACAGAGTTCACTTCCAACTTCGATGAGACAGCTCCCAAAACCAAAGCAGGAGCCAAGCTGCTCCGTGCCAAAGCCCTGAGGTGCAGAGAAGGCTCTGAAAAAATAACGCCCGAATTTTGCCCCTCGGAGCTGACAAGACAGCTTCGGCTCCCAGAGGTCTCTGGTTCTGAGTGGACCAAAAACCTTAAAGCAGAAACCATCTCAAAGGAAAAAGAAGTCGCTGGAACTGACTGCAGTCGGCAGTGGAAGATTCAAAGCCAATAACTCAGACTTTCAACAAAGTCAGAAGAGAAATAAAGGGTGGCATTAAGGAAGGTTCTGATACAAACTAAGGAACCACACAAACCACTTCGAATTCCGAAAGATATGGCAACTCGAATATAGGAACCAACAAACCAAAACGAAAAATCCACAATAGGATAAATGTCCACTTTATTCTACCACATGAAAACCAAGCCAAACACGATACATAAAAAGTTGTTACCCTAGGTTTTGTCTTAATACTAAAGACTAAAGACTGAAGAAGTCTTTAGTATTAAGACGAAACCTAGGTTAACAACTTTTTGTGTATCGTGTTTGACTTCGAAGTGATTAAGGAAGGTTCTGCTCTGAAGCCTGAGGGGGTCAGAGCCAAAGAAACAGCAGACAGCCCTTTTGTCCAGAGAATTTTATTGACCAGCCTCTCCATGTCATCTTCTGTTAAATTTTTGGTAGAGTGGGTAGACATCACAAAGGGAAACCCAGGTCTTTCAAGACAGGGTCGATGGACAGAGAATATGCAGTCCTGTGCATGGATATGAAGGATTTGTCCATTTTAGATGTCTGTGCCGAAGTGGTCTGAACCGAGGAAGGGGTCAGACCTTGAAATCTTGGTGCCAAGGAATCTAAAAATCCCCACCGGAGAAGGTGCCAAAGGTTTTGGCATCAAAACAGATTTAGTCAGAGCCAAAGAGAGCATTGGTACCAAAGCCTTTGTATAAGAGTTTGACTTTTCCGATGTACTCGGCACTGAAACTTCTTCCAAAACCATGGCGAAACACAAGAAGAAAAAGAGGAAGACGATGGAGAAGAGACATTGTTTCTTGGCATTTGCTACTCCACATAAGGCCTCACTTAAGGCAAAGGGTAGCATACCCTTCAGGATTAACTTTGTTTTGTCTTTCGACGAGATCCCTATGGCTAAAACTGTGACAGACAGAACAGTCCTATTGCAGATGCAAAGGACCTAAGTAGAAAATTATTGATGATGGGCAACAGAAGTCAGACTTTTGTGGTTGCACCCTGACTGAGCTTTAGGCTTGTCTGCCATAACTGAAAGCACAAAACAGAAAAGCACACTCACTCACGCTGATCGAAGATGTAACTGTCAAGCACCCAAAGGAAGACAGTAAAACATTTTTTAAAGCACACTCACTCACTCTTATCGAAGATGTAACTGTCAAACACCCACAGGAAGACAGTAAAACATTTTTTAAAGTGCACACACTCTCTCACGCTTATCGAAGATGTAACTGTCAAACACCCTCAGGAAGACAGTAAAACATTTTTTAAAGCACACTCACTCACTCACGCTTATCGAAGATGTAACTGTCAAACACCCAAAGGAAGACAGTAAAACATTTTTTAAAGCACACTCACTCACACTTATCGAAGATGTAACTGTCAAACACCCACAGGAAGACAGTAAAACAAAAGTGCACACACTCTCTCACGCTCATCGAAGATGTAACTGTCAAACACCCAAAGGAAGACAGTAAAACATTTTTTTAAGAAAGGAAGACCACCAACGATGACAGTAGTGATATACGACAGTGTACAAGGGAGAATGAAAGGATGAGAGGGAATTAACTATGATAGTGGGAAATACATCATAGTGCACAGGCAGGAAAAAGACAGACAACTATGATAGTGGGAACAAGAAGAGAGAAGCTAAACTGGCAGAAAAAAAGGGATAAAGAGAAAAGTTAACTAAGAAAAAATAACACTAAAGATTGAATTCGCTCAAGAGCAGTTGGTGAACGCATCCGTCTACAAAAGCGGCAAATTAGATTTGAGGTAAATGGGAAAGAAGCATTATGGGTTAGGGTATAGCTAAAGAGTTTTAGGTCTTAGCGAGCTGTTGGTAATGGCAGAGTCAGTTCCGATGCTCGGAACCGGACCCACACGTCAAGGATTGAATGAAAATTGACGTCAGATCATGTTCCTGTGAAGCATCCATTCATGGGGTTGTGTTTTGGACCTGCAGAGAGTGTGTCTGCCAAAACATTCATGTTGGAAGGAATGTATACTGCTTGAAGGGGGTTGTATGCAATTTTACCGCCAGCTCCCACACCTGTAAAGCTAGTCTGCACAGGAGTAAGACCTGGTCTCCCCTGCTTATTTACATACCAGAGTACTGTCATGTTGTCTGTTAGAACTTCTAAGGGCCCCAAGGGTAAGGAGAGACTGAAAGGCCTGACATGCCAAGAGTTGTGCTCTCATTTCTTTTACACTGATGTGATCTTTTCTTTGCAAGCGTGACCAAGTGCCTTATGCTTTCATGGCACTGAAAGCTGCTCCCCAGCCTGTGTCTGAAGCGTCTGTGTACATTTCAGATACTGGTGGAAGAGGATGGAGTGGGAGCTCTGGATTGGTAGAGAGTTGTTGAATCCACCAAGTTATTCCTTCTTCGGGCAGGGGAGTAGGGGAATTTGGAACTCTAGTGGCTGTGAGTGCTGTGACCACACGGACTTCAGGCACCACTGCCATTTCCTCGTGTGCATTTTTACCAGAGGGAGCAATGGGATGGTGGAAGTCAAAGCCCAAGGTCCTGAAAACGTTCCTGGCTGAAATGTGGGACAATTATTTATTTATTTATTTTACATTTGTTGACCGGGCTAGTCTAAATGGATATGTTTATTTTCAGTAGAGGCTCGATGAGATAAGCTCCAAGACAGAGACAAGAAAAACAACAAAAAATGAATAATAGCAACAGTCTTGTATACAATGCATATTCCAGGTTAAAACAGAAAATTCAGCAAGGACAAAAAAAATCCTAACGGTGCAAGAATGCATGTACAATACAACATACAGGTACAATACATAAAAAAAAGACGGTTAATTGTATTAAAATGTATTAAAATAAAGAAATTCCCTCAGTAAAAAGTATCCACAGAGGTTGGACATAGTGTAGCTTTAGAGGGAGGATGTATTTAGTCAATAAGGAATGTAAAGCAGTTCATGAGTAGTATGGGACAGGCAGAGCTAAGTTTGAACAGATAGATAGATGCCTAGTCAGGTTTAGTACAGGGGCATACCCAGTGTGTTCTAAGGAAATGTTGGTCTGTTTTTGAAGAGTGATAAAGAGGGAAGTGAGGAAAGGTCACTGGGGAGAAGATTCCAGGATTTTCCGACCGCATTGGAAAAGAAAGAATCCCCAGCCTTGTTGTTAGGTTTAGAGGTGTGTACAAGAAGTTTGTGTGATTTGTATATGGGGTGATGAGGGCAGATAGAATAGGAGTACTGGAAGGTTTACAAAGAGTTTCACGGGCAATGGTTAGTTGGTGGAATTTAATCAGATGTTGTAGTTTCCAGCCATCCTAGCTGCTTTATATTAATGCAATGGTAGGTTCTAAAAGGGTTGCCTGTAGCAAATCTGGCAATGTTATTGTAGGACATTTCCAATTTGCTGAGGTTATTTTTAAATAGCTTAGTAAAAATGGGCAAGGCACAGAGGAATGTAGAGATTAGATGAGTGTGACCTATAGTTGTTCTGGCTGTAGGCGATAGGAAGGGTTTAATCCTATAGAGAGAGCCACGTTTTTTGACAGTTTTTATAGTATTGTTGATATGGATGTCAAAGTTCAGATTGTTGTCAATGGTGATGCCCAGTAGTTTGGTGGTTGGGTCTGGTGATATAATGGTACCACTGGTGGATGTAACTGAGAAATCAAAAGGAGAGGACTTGTGAGTAGGATTGAAGAGGAGGGGTTTAGTTTTTTTGGGGTTCAAAAGAAGGCAATGCTGTGTGAACCATTGTTCAACTGTGTTAAATACCTTCTGGGTAAGAGAGTGAATTTCAAAAGTGGATTTAGCTGAGCATATAAGTGTGGAGTCATCAGCATATTGTATGCATGTGGCTTGGGGGATGGCTAGATGAAGGTAATTAATAAATATGGAGAAGAGGAGAGGTCCTAGTATGGACCCTTGAGGGACACCTAGGGTAATGGGTTGGAGGGAAGATGGAGTCTTATGCCAAAGTACAGCCTGTTGTCTTTTATCTAGGTAGGACTGGAACCATTTTATGGAAGGTGCATCTAATGACAGGGATTTGAGTACGTTGATGAGAATCTGGTGATTTACCATGTCAAATGCTTTAGACAGGTCAATTAATAGTGCAGAGGAAAGATTATTAAGGTTGCAGTTTTTGTTTATGCAATCAGTACAGGAAAGGAGGGCAGTGATAGTGCTGTGTGAAGGTCTGAAACCATATTGACAGCTGGAAAGTAAGTTATTTTGGGTTAAGTGGTCAAGTAATTGCCTGTGGATGCATTTCTCCATGACCTTTGCCAAAGGAGAAAGAAGGGCAATGGGGCGGTAGTTAGAGAGTTCAATGGAGTGTCCACCTTTATGGAGGGGGATAATATGAGAGACTTTCCATAAGCTAGGGATGTGAACTTCGGTAATAGTTCTATTGATCAGAATGGAAATGGGATATGCTATAGCTTTGGTTGACAGCTGTAGAAATTCAGCAGGTAGCTGGTCTGCTGAGGGAGAGCACGGATTTAGTTTTTGTATAAGGATTACAATATATGTTGTTGGGACAGGTTGAAAATGAAAAGGAGGGGGTGAGGTTGAGTTATAGGAAGGTAAAGTAAAGCTATTAGGTGATAGCTGACTAGCTAGTGTTTGGATAGCATTAGTAAAAAAGGTATTGAAGGTATCTGCTGTATGTATGGGATAATTATGGTCAGTATTTTGAGGGTTCGGTGTGGTGGATTGACCTGGATGGAGTAATTGGTTAATGCTAGTCCAAACTTTGTGGGTTGTTTTGGTTAGTTTGTTGAAATTATAGGTAGTAATTTATTTTATCAGAGAGTATAGCTTTCTTAGTGTCATTTCTTAACTGTCTAAAGGTTTGTTGGTCTACAGGGTTTTTAGTCATTCTCCATTTGGCCCAATATTTATTTCTAAGATGCATTTTGTGTTTGGTTTCTTTTGAAAGCCATGGGGCAGACTTGGTTTTAATTCTAATTAATCTGGTTGGAGCATGGTGGTTAAGAATGGCAAGGAAGTTAGAGTTAAAATATTTAATGGCTTCTTCTAAAGGGAGGTGT
Organism: Protopterus annectens; assembly: GCF_019279795.1. NCBI lineage: Eukaryota > Metazoa > Chordata > Ceratodontiformes > Protopteridae > Protopterus > Protopterus annectens. The sequence goes on along the minus strand of NC_056732.1, from coordinate 51,760,646 downwards.
CTTAAGGGAGACCAATTGCAAGCTCTTAGTTCCTTTTTGAATAGATCAGGGTTAAAGTTCTTTTTGGACAAATGAAAGAGACTTTTAAAGAAGGCAGTTAACTCTTGGGCTTCTGGGTGGGGAGAGAGGACTTCTTGAGGTCTTTTTGAAACCTGCATTCCAGGAAAATCTGGTCCTGTGTTGGAGTGAGGGCTGACTTCTAGTAACTTATTGTGAATCCCTGGGAAAGAAGGATGCAGACTGCATGGCTGAGGTCCTGCTGTAGAAACTCTGGACTATCTGCTTGGAAAAGAAGATCATCCACATATGGGAAGATCTGGATGCCCTGCAGTCTGAAGAATGCCACCACTGGTGCCAGACACTTTGTGAAAACCCTTGGAGTGGTAGAGAGTCCAAAGGGCAAGGCAGAAAACTGAAAGTGTCCAGAGGCTACAGAGAATCTTACACATTTCCTGTATCTGGGGTGGACAGGAATATGAAGATAGGCATCCTTTATGTCTATTGAGGACATAAGGCTGGAGATAAGATCAGGGAGAATAAGTTTTGTGAAGTGAGCATCCTGAAAGAGGATGCATTCAGGTAGGTGCTTAGGAAAGAGATGTCTAAAATGGGTCTCCAGGGGCCTTCCTTCCTTGCTACTAGGAATGATCTGGAATAGAATCTCTTTCCTCCTTGATGGGTGGAGCCATGTTGGATGGTGCCTTGATCGAAAAGTGTTTGCAGCACCGGTGGGAACAATGGTAGTTGCTCTTTATTATGATTGAAAGTACCCAAGAGTCTTGAGTAATGTTCTCCCAAGCATGACTTGAGAGGGAGGGGAGAAGGAAAAAAGGGGAGGGGGCAAGTAGGCAGATTAACCCTGGTTTGTCTGGGAAAGGTTGTTTTGAAGATGGAGTTATGAAGTCCAAAAGGATTGCTGCTTCTTTCCAGATCTCTTGGTCTTGTGTTGAGCAGGTCTTGACTGCCTCCTGACAAAGGCTGGTTTAGAAGGATAATTTCGCTGTAATTTTGGGACAGGAGAAACTAGGCGGTGTTTTAGGTCTTTCATCATCTTCCCCCTTCTCTTGCAAGGTTTTGAAGAGTTCAGAAGCCATAGTGCCAAACAGAGCTTCATTGTCCAGGGGATCATCCAACAATTTGGATTTAATATCCTCTGACAAAGATTGCAGTCTAAGCCAAACAAATCTAAGTACAGACCCAGAGGCAGCTGCCCTAGTGAAGGCCTCTACAGAATCATAGCTACATTTGATCGAGTGCCTGGTGACCTGGGAGGTACTAGCCAGCAGGGATGCAGCTAGGGTCTTGTTTTCAGATTCGGGTAGTTCTCAGAAATAATTTTAGACAGCTGTGATAACAACTCTAATACACTCTAAGATGAATTTTGTCATATTGGTTTGGTAGTAGATTGCCCTAAATGCAAGGGTGTCGGATGTATAAACTTTCTTGCATAATCTCTCCAAATGCCTGCTGTCTTTGTCAGAAGGTAGCAGGGAGGTAGAGGGAAGAGGCTGTGAGGGCTTGTCAGAGGACAGAGTGATGACTGATGGATCAGCTCAGGCTGCTCTGAGTAAATACTTACAATCTGCAGGCACCTTATAAAATCTGTTTTTTTTTTTTTTTAAGGTGCCAGAGGTTGTGAGTCAGGAGTCTTGCTAGAGGATTCAAAGGCATCTAAGAAGGCCTGAAGGATAGGGGGAATAGCAGAGGGATTGGGAATGTCCACTTGCAGTAGGTCATAACGTTTTTGGATATCTATCATTTCTGTGCTTTCCCACTTGAAACGTTCCTGCATCCTGGTAAAAGTGTCACTGAAGGCAATCTCCTCTGCTGGGGAATTGGTCCCATTAGAATCTTCCTTAGGGAAAGCAGAGTCCAGTGCGGAGGGGATTTGGGTTGAGTAAGCTAGAGGCTTTATCAGATAAGTAATCCTCTTCAGAAGACAATTCTTCCCTGACCCTCTTTGAGAAGCAGCAGGCCATGGGGATGTAGGGAATGTAACTCTGGGGGGGGGGGGGAATATCGCAAGTAGGGGAAGCATCTTCTTTTTACTGGGCATATCCATTCTGTGGAGTGATGGCAGGCCGGATGCAGGCCTACACTAAATGTCTGAATCCACTCCTCTCACACTAGGATGGTCAGAATCCCTTGTGGGCCTTCAGAACAATAAGTGGGGCTCTCCTTGGACATCTGAAGTGGATGCCTGCAGTACCTCTGAGGACATGCTGCTATCCTGTTCCAAGGCAACCTCCATTATGGCTTCACCCAGTGGTTCAGACAACTGCCGTGAGCGAATCTCTGGACTAGTAATTATCTTACGAGAGATGTCTGGCCCTGGAGGTGCATCCAAGGTTTCGGGCCTGTGTTTCTTGGCCTTCCACTTCACCAACAACTTGCCTTCTGAGGCTGAGGGACCCTCATTCATTTGGTGAGGAGTTTCAGTTGCTGATTTTCTAGATATATGGAAAGCTAATTAAGCCTACAACATAAGATTTTCGGGACCAACAACTGGCAGATGGGCAAGCCTTATGGTCATGGGAAGGCCCAACACACAAAAGGCACTGTTGAAGGCTGTTCTTATACGGACTCTGATGTCCACATTCACATTCGCCCTTCTTAGATGACATTACACTTAAGAGACTATGAAAAGTAAGAAAAGGATTCCCCAACCAGGAACTTATCTGAGCAAAAGTTTCTTCAGCGGTCAGACCGTATGTACGGGAAGCACATTGTGTCCGGCAGCAACGTTGCTCTGAGGATGGTGCATGCGTATGTCACTTTTGTGGCCTACATCTGATAGGCTACATGCAAAGTACCACACAACCTAGGCACCAAAGACTCCTGTATACTGACCAACATCGGGTCGCTTGGCAGGCAATCTCCCTTGCGTAAAGAATACTGCAAGAGCAGAATAGAAGGGCATTCACAACTGCCTGGGTCAGACAGACGTCACCATAATGATCTTGGAGGATTCCTTCTGAATCTTCAGAAGTACCCAGGATATCATTGTGAATGGTGGAAAAGCATACAGGAACATTCCTGTCCAAGGAAAAGAATAGGCATCTGTCTTCCAGGCCTTTCTGCATGGAGTCTTGGAGCAGAATCTTGACAGCTGACTGTTCAGAACGGAGGCAAACAAGGTCTACTTGAAGAACACCATACAGAAGTATAAAATCTTGGAAAACCCCCTGATCCAATTTCCATTTGTGAGAGTCTGCCCTTGTCCTGTTCAGTTTGTCTGCCACACAGTTTTGCTCTGACAGAAGGCAGGATATTTATAGAGTGCGTCTGTGCTGTGAAACTATATCCCAAGCCAACACAGTAACAACTTAAAGAGGTCCCAAGGACCAAAGATAATTCAGACAGCGGAGTGCTTTGATAAATATAAGAGATGCTTTCCCTTATGTGTTTGTATCTGTCCTTGTTGACCCAAACACCTGGCACTTTTATCCCTCCTGACACTGCAAAGTCCAAAGCATCTGTAAGGACTGACTGCTTCAGAGCAAAGAGGGAGAAGGGGAGACCTGGATTAATGGAAATCTATTGTCTCCACCAAACAGCCCCAGCACTGGTATTTGGAAAAACAATGGCTATTGGTGCTGGGACCAAAGACTTCAGATAACACCGGCAAGACAACACGAGAAAGATAAAATGGTATCAGGAGAATCACAGATGCCATGGGACCCCAAATCCTGAGGTATCTGTTAGGTGTGAGCAAAGTTTGAGTTAAAAACCTATGGAATAGATCTAAACCTAGTTTTCCTATGGAAGAAAACAAAAAAAGACTTCTGGATGTTCTCCTGAAATCCCAACTTCTGTAAGACATCTCATGCCTGTGAGAGAATGATTTGACAATTTGAAAAAGACTGTGTAAAGAAAAACAAATAGTTAAATATGGCAAAATGTGGACACTCTAGCCTGCAATGAGCTATAACTGAAGCTAGACATTTTGTGAACACTCTTGGTACACAGGACAGTCCAAACGGTAAGGCAGAGAACAGATAAATGTGATAAGGTAAGGAAGGGAAAGTACAGCTGTGTACACTTAGCATAAATGTAGATGTTAAAGTGTATTCACTGTTGCAGTCATCACACTTGGGTTATCTGCCTGCAGGTAGCCATCAGTCGGCCCAAATACCAGAGACTTAGTATTTCTGCGTTGGCTGCTGTCGCTCCAGGACTAATGTCAGGTCGTCAGGGATATAAAAACAGGCAGCTGACGCCATTACATCAGTTTTTCTTGCCGCAAATGTTAGGAGCCCCCCCCATAGGGAGCTAGGCTATGGTGGGAAACTCACCCCCAGTAAAAAGTAAATACCAATACCAATATCCCTGTAAGGGGAGAGTAATATACAGAGAGGAGAAAGAGAGGGAGCTGGAGGGAGGGAAAAGTACAGTTTTGTACCTACCATAAATGTAGATGTTCGAAGATCCACATTGCTGCAGTCCTTACATATGGGTAGTCCGCTGTCCTCGGTCGGCCCGAATACCAAAGTATAAGGCTGACGTCGGTCAAGGCGCTTAGAACTGACATCAGAACGTCAGGGTACAAAAGCGCATGACCGACGTCATATCCTCAGTCTTTTCTTGCCCCAGATGTCAGAAGGCCCTAAAAAGAAAGGCTAAAACCAAAAGACAGCAAAAAACCAACCAACCACCCCTGCACTAATCCTATTTACAATATTTACAATATTCACAACCCAAACCACACAACCGCCTCTAACTACAGAGGGGAAGGAGGGAGGGTAAATTGGACTGCAGCAATGTGGATCTTCGAACATCTACATTTATGGTAGGTACAAAACTGTACTATGTTCTTCATCTCACATTGCTGCAGTCCTTACATATGGGTAGAATCCCAAAGCAGAGGTAAGGGAGGATGGCAAAACTATAAAGCATTAGGAGCTGCCAAAATGCCCTGTAAAATTGCAGTGGCAAAACCAGCCCTAGATTTAGAGTAAAGTGGAAGGTGGTAATGCTTAGAGAAAGTATGCACTGAACTCCAAGTAGCTGCCTCCAAAATATCTTTAGTTGCCACCCCTTAAAAAGCTGTAGAAGTGGCAGTAGCCCTAGTGGAATGAGGCCTAATCCCAGCTGGAATCTCCTTACCATGATGGGAATAACAGAAAGCAATACAAAACCCAATCCACTTAGAAATAGTTTGTTTTGAAACAGGATTGCCCTGAGAACCCAAAGCAAATGAAACAAATAACTGCTGAGACTGCCTGAACCCTTTAGTTCTGCTCAAATAATAACGCAACTGCCTGTGTATATCCAAAGTGTGCAAAATCTTTTCCCCTTTATTCTGGGGGTTTGCATAAAAAGTAGGCAAATGAATAGTTTGGTTTAAAGCCACACTAGAAACCACTTTCGGCATAAAGGAAGGATTAGTACGCAAAGATACCCTATCCTTATGGAAAATTAAGAAAGGCTCAACCGCCATAAGGGCCTGTAATTCAGAAACCCTTCTCGCAGAGGTAATGGCCAACAAAAAAGCAGTCTTCCATGATAAATATTTCAACTCGGCAGTAGCTGCAGGCTCAAAAGGTTGTAGAGTGAGTTTCTCCAACACAAAATTGAGATCCCAAGCAGGAGTAGGAGCTCTACGTGGGGGTCTTATATTCTTTGCCCCTCTAAGGAATTGCTTAAACAAAGGATGAGAAAACAATGGTGGGTCACAGTCATAGTGAGCAGAAATTGCTGCAGCATGAACCTTAATAGAGGAGAAGGACAAACCTTTGTCCAGCAACTCAGTAAGATATTGAAGAGCCACACTTAAATTAGGCTTAGAAACATCAAATTCCTTTGCTGTACTCCAAAATAAAACCTCCTCCATTTATCTGCGTACACTTTCCTTGTACTAGGCCTTCTGGCCTCCAAAATAACATTCAAAACTTGCTGTGGAAGCTGAGACCCTCCAGGGTTTAAAACAGAATATGCCAGGCTGTTAGATGTAGAGAGTGAAGTTTGACATTGAGTAAATGACTGTTCTCCTGAGACAGCAGGTGTGGAATCGAAGGCAAAGGCCATGGAGGCTCCGTACCAGACTTCTCAGTAATGGGTACCAGTGCTGTCGAGGCCAATCTGGAGCTATTAAAATCATCTTTGGCTTGTCCTGTCTGACCTTCAGGAGTACCTTTGGGAGGAGAGGCAGAGGTGGAAAGGCATACACATGAAGATTGCTCCAATTGAATGAGAGAGCATCCACTTTCCAAGCTGTGGGATGAAACCTTTTTGTGCAAAACTTTGGCAGCTGGTAGTTTAGTGGAGAAGCGAACAGATCTATGTCTGGAGTTCCCCATAACACTGTCAATTTCTGAAATACATGAGGATCCAATTTCCACTCGTGGGGATCCATAATTTGTCTGCTCAACACATCTGCTAAGGAGTTCTGTGCTCCCGGCAGAAACCTTGCCTGAAGATTTAGCTGTAAACTGAGAGCAGTCTCCCACAAAATCATTGCTTGTCTGCATAGAGGATAAGAATCGTTCCCCCTTGCTTGTTGATGTACCACATGACAGTTGTGTTGTCTGTTAGAACCAACACCTGCCCTGGAAGAAGTAAATCCTTGAAAGCTATTAATGCAAATTGGACTGCTAACATCTCCTTCAAGTTGATATGCAGATGTTGAAGTCTGGCAGGCCACGTGTCTTGTACCCACTTTCCATTTAGATGAGCTCCCCAAGCTTTGTCTGAGGCATCTGTCGTTAGAATCTGACTCGCCTCTGGCCGGGTCACAGAGAGTCCCTTGTTTAGGTGACATTCCTGAGCCCACCACAAAAATTCCTTTTGAATGCAAGGTATTATCTGAATGACAGTGTCCATATCTTGGCAGTGCTGTGTCCATACATTTTGAGATACCATTGTAGCTTCCTCATATGCAGTTTGGCATTGGGAAGTACCAGAATACAAGATGCCATGAACCCCAAGGCTTGAAGGACTGTCCTTGCAGTCAGCCTGGACTGATGAGACAATTGATGGAAGTAAAGAGAAATATTCTTTTGTTTGTCCGGGGTCAAAAAAGGCCATCTGGGATGCTGTATTCAGTCTCACACCCAGAAAGCACATGTCCTGAGAGGGCACTAGACTGGACTTTATTTCGTTCACAGAATACCCCAGGCATCTTAGCACTGCTATCACATACTGTAAATGATGAAGAAGTTCGTCCTTTCCTTGGGCCAGAATCAGGCAATCGTCCAAATAAGGATAAATCTGTATTCCTCTTAGCCTGAAGAAAGCTATCACTGGAGCCAGAACCTTCGTGAACACTCTGGGCGCAGTAGATAAGCCAAAGGGCAATGCAGAGAACTGATAATGAGAAGTCCCAGCCAGCAGATACTTTCTGCAACTGAGCCTGATAGGAACATGAAGGTAAGCCGCCTTGAGATCCAGAGTCACCATCCAGTGATCTTTGCCCAGCAGAGGTAAAAGCTGTTGTAACGTCAACATTTTGAACTTGGGAATGTCCAGATATGTGTCGAGGATAGATAAATCCAAGATTGGTCTCCACGTGTTCCCTTTCTTTGGTACTAGGAACAGGCGAGAATAAAATCCTAGGCCCACTTCTGGCAGAGGGACCGGTTGTATGGCCCTTATTTGAAGAAGCAGAGAAATTTGCTTGTGAGCCTCTAGTCTTTGCTGAGGAGGAACGTCCGGCATGCCTTTGAAAGGAGGCAAGGTATGGAAATAAAACTTGTAACCTCGGTGTATGATATCCAATACCCATTTGTCTTGGGTAATCAAATTCCAATTTTCCTTGAAGAGTGCCAACCTTCCTCCCAAAGGAGCTGCCAGGCAAGAAGGATCTGGCAGCTGAAAAGGTAGGTCATTGGGCCTGTTTACGAAAGGACTGGCCCCTGCCCTCACCCGAAGATTGTGCAGGTGAACTCCCTGTTCTAGGTCTGAAAGAACTCTGAGCTCTGCCCCTACCACGTCTAGATCTACCCCTAGACTGAGAATCATAAGAAGGATACGTCCACCCCTTAGCAGGCCAATTCCTACTAAACTTTGGAGGCTGTACTTGCAAAAAATCTTTAACAGCCTGCATGGACTTAGCCTTGTCTTCCATCTTCTTCAAGACTGACTCCACAGGTGAACCAAACACATCAGACTGTAAAGGAGCATCCAAAATCCTTGTCTTAACATGGTCAGATAAATTCTGATCCCTCAGCCATGCGTGCCTGCGAAGAACTGAACCAGTGGCAGCCACTCTAGACGAGGCCTGTACAGCATCAAAACCACCTTGTAAAGAATGCTTACCCACCTGCTCTGAAACATGCACCAAATCTTGTAATTCTTTACACTCAATGCCTTCCGCCAGAGCATCCACCTTAGACTTCAATTGAGAAAGAAGATAGTTTTGATATTTCAACATATGAAACTGGCAATTCAAAGCCCTCATAGCCAGGGTAGAAGATGTATAGACTTTCTTTCCCCATCTATCCAAAGCTCTGGCCTCTTTATCTGGAGGAACCGGATTTTTTACAACAGAGGCCTTGACCCCCTTAGGTCCCTGACTAACAGTTTCTGGGTCCGCCCTAGGACTCTTATAAAGATATTTATGAGCCTCAGGCACCCTGTAATACCTATCTGGTTTAACAGGAGCAGGAGGCAGAGAATCAGGATTAAGTGAAGCCTCTGCAAACACATCTTCCACAACATCCAGAACAGGAGGTATAGCCAAGGGCCTATGCTGGGGTAAAAGCAAAAATTCCCTAAGCCTTTTCCTGGAATCAGAGAAGTCCTGACCTTCCCATTTAAAATGTTCCCTCATGGAATGAAGAGTCTCTGAAAAGAAAAATCCTCTGGAGGAGAAGCAGAAGGAGTCGAATCATCTGCATCAGAATCAGAATAAGGAGAGTACTCCTGCAAGTCTTCAGCCGAAGACTCAGAAACATCCGAAGCCTGCTCAAAACTCCCCAACTCTGGCTCCACCCTAGGCCTCTTATCAGGAGGGGGCAAAGAACCTCTAATCAGAGTAATCAAATCTTCTGCCAATTTAAGCATGTGCTTCTTGGGCACAGACCCTGCTGCACTAGGAGTGACCCCAACAGAAGCTAAACCTGGCCTGCCTCTGGGAGAAGCCTTGGAAACAGAAGGAGAGGGCCTAACCACCCTAGGAAGGGAGGGGAGTACAGTAACCTGGGAAGCCCCTTCAGCCTGACCTGCCTCCTGAGAGGCCACATCCTGCAAAATCAAAGTCTCCCCCTGGGACTCCAGAGAAGCCTCCGTGGAACCACGGTTCCACTGGCGCCTCTAAAGAACCGGCGTCCGAACGGACGACTCTTCTTGCCTGGGTTTAACTGCTTTGTCTTTGCGCTTCTTGAAGAAGCGGGCGGAGAATCCGGCGGCATATTATAATTGCACCGCTTCGAAGACCAGCCTAGCACAATCCAACCTTCGCAATAGTGCGCTTATTGAATCTAGCACAAAAGCGACACCAAACAACGTCGTGCTCAGGCCCCAAACAAGGAATACACAAAGAATGATAATCCCTATGCGGTATCTGCTTCCCACAAGAAATACAGTTATTCACTTTTTCTGACATCCGGTAAAACACTGAGGCAAGAAAAAAACAAAATATTCCCCAACGGGGTACTTAGCCAACTTTGATTCGGTCTGAAACTCCGAACTCGAAAAATTTCAGAACGCATGAGCGGCACTTGCAACGCTGCTTCTGCATCGGACCATGCGGCAAAAAAGACTGAGGATATGACGTCGGTCATGCGCTTTTGTACCCTGACGTTCTGATGTCAGTTCTAAGCGCCTTGACCGACGTCAGCCTTATACTTTGGTATTCGGGCCGACCGAGGACAGCGGACTACCCATATGTAAGGACTGCAGCAATGTGAGATGAACATACAGGACTGCAACAGTGAATACACTCCAACATCTACATTTATGTACACAACTGTACTATGTTCTTCGTGTTTCACTGTTGCAGTCATCACATTTGGGTTGATTCCCAAAGTTGAAGAAGGGGTGGAGGCAATCAGGAAGAGTTCGGACTGGCTAGCATGCCCTGCAGGACTGCTGTTGCAAAGCCCACCCTGGATTTGGAAAAGATAGGCAGGTGGTAATGCTTGGTGAAATGTGTGTACAGAACTCCAGGTAGCAGCTTCCAGATGTCCCATGGTGTTTGTAGCAGAAATAGTGTGCTATCCATTTGGAAACTGTCTGTTTTGAAATGGTCTTGCCCTCTGCCCCTGGTGCAAAACTGAGTAGTAACTGGTCAGACTTCCTGAAGGGCTTAGTCCTAGCCAGGTAGAATCTGAGTCATCTCTGCATGTCCAAGGAGTACAGGATCCTTTCCCCTTTATTTTGAGGATTAGGGAAGAAGGTTGGCAAATGGAGAGATTGGTTGAGAGCCACACTGGAGACCACTTTAGGCATAAAAGAAGGATTAGTCCTGAGGGAGGCCCTGTCAGCATGAAAATAATGAAGGGTTCCACAGCCATAAGTGTTTGTAGCTCAGACACTCTTTAGCTGAAGGGATGGCCAGAAGCAAGGCCGTTTTCCAAGACAGGAATTTAACTCTGCTGATGCTGCAGGCTCAAAGGGGGGTAGCGTGAGCTTTTCCAGTACAAAGTTAAGGTCCCAAGCAGGGTTGGGTGCTCTCCTTGGTGGCCTTGCCCCTCGCAGGAACTGTCTGATGAGAGGGTGAGGGAAGAGAGGTGGCTCAATGTTGTAATGAGCCAAGATGGCAGAGGCATGGATCTTAATGGAGAAGGAAAGGCCTCTGTGGAGTAGCTCTGCTAGGTAATCCAGGGTTAGAGGTAGGGAGGGCAGTGCTGTGTCCTCTCCTTTAGACTGAATACAGGAGCAATACCTTTTCCACTTATCAGCATAGGATTTCCTTGTACTGGGTCTTCTGGCTTCAAGAATAAAATCCAGCACCTGCTTGCTTAGGCTGGTCATTGGGGGGGGGGGGGTTCAAGGAATAAGCCAGGCTGCAAGATACAGAGTTGGCAGTTGCGAATTCAAGATCTGTCCCTCCTGCTGAGTGAGGAGGGCTGGGCTCTGGAGTAGGTGACAGGCTGCGCAGTAGTGGGTGCCAGTGCTGGGGTGGCCAGTCTGGGGCAATCAGGATTGTCCTTGGTCTGTCCTGTCTTATCTTGAGTAATATTCTTGAGAGAAGGGACAGAGGGAGAAAATGCACGGATTGAGAGGTTTTCCCACTTGAAGGATAGGGCATCCACTTTCCAGGCCCTGCTGTGAGGTGTCCTGGTGCAGAATTTGCTGAGCAGGTGATTGCAGGGGGAGGCAAAGAGGTCCAACTCTGGGGTCCCCCATTTTTGGATTAGAAGGCTGAAGGTGCTGGGCTCTAAATGCCACTCGTGCGAGTCTAGGAGATTTCTGCTGAAGTCGTCGGCCAGTGAGTTTTGTTTGCCTGGCAGGAACTGAGCTTGTAGATGGACCTGCATGTCCAAGGCAGTGTTCCACAGGGCCATGGCTAGCCTGCAGAGTGGGTTCCCCCCCTGCTTGTTGATGTACCACATAACTGTGATGTTGTCTGTTTTTATTTGCAGGGGTCCTGGTGAGAGTAGGGATCTGAAAGCTGTTGGAGCATGCTGAACAGCTAGCATCTCTTTTTGGCTGATGTGCAGATGAATTTGACTCTGGCTCCAGTGGCCCTGAATGCCCTTGTCGTCCAGGTGCACCACCCCAGGCATAGTCTGACGAGTCTGTGGTTAGGGTCTGGGCGGCGTGGGGTTGAGCAAAGGGAAGTCCTTTGTTGTGGTTACTTGTTGCTGCCCACCAAAGAAACTCTGTCCTTACACAAGGTATGATAGGAATGATGGTTTCCAGGTCCTGAGAATGTTGGCACCAAAAGACTTAAGTACCATTGAATTTTCCTCATATGCAGTCTGGCATATGGGATTAGTAAGATGCAAGAGGCCATGAACTCTATGACCTGCAGGATTTTCCTTGTGGATAGGTGGGTTCTGGTGGCCATTTGAGTGCAGTAGCCTGTCAGGCTCGTTTATCTGGAGTAAGGAATGCCATCTGGGATGCTGTGTCCAAGTCTTCCCCCAGAATACAATCTTTTGACTGGGGACTAGTTTTGATTTCTTTTAGTTGATAGTGTACCCCAGGGAGGTTAGAAGGTTCTTTACAAATGTCGGGTGCTGCAACAGTATTTCCTGACTGTCTGCCTGAATCAGGCAGCCATCAAAGTACAGGTAAATTTGAATTTTCCCTGTCTGCAGTAGGCAATGGCTGGAGCCAGGCATTTTGTGAATACTCTGGGAGCAGTGGATAAGCCAAAGGGAAATGCAGAGAACTGATAATGTATAGATCCTGCTCTGAAGCATAGATATTTCCTGCATGAGTCCCTGATAGGGATGTGATAGGCTTCTTTTAGGTCTAGGGTGGCTAACTAGGCATCTTTGGACAACAAAGGAAGAAGCTGATGAAGGGTGAGCATTTTGAATTTTGGTACCACCAGGAAGGTGTTTAGAATGGAAAGATCTAAGACTGGATGCCAAATGCCCTCTTTTCTGGGTACCAGGAAAAGTCTGGAATAGAACCCTTGACCCATTTGCTCTGCAGGAACCGGCTGAATTGCCCTTATGGAAAGCAGGGATTGGACTTGGTTTTGTGCCTCTGCCCACTGGTTTGGAGGAAGGTCTGGGAACCCTTTTGGGGTTGGCAATGAGTGGAAGTAAAATCTGTACCCCTAGGATACAATGTTGAAGGCCCATCAGTCTTTGGTGATGGAAGTCCAGTTTTTTGCATGATGGGCAAGTTTTCCTCCTAGGGGCACGAGCAGTTGGGCAGAGGTGTGGAGTTGAGAAGTCATTGTGAATTCTTTCCGTAAGGGAGTGGCTTGGCACTCCCTGTTTTTGAAGTGGAGGCACTCCATTGCTTAGATCTCTGCATACCTTGAGACTGTAGTCTGGGGGGGGGGGTCGCTTTCCTCTTGGTCTAGTCTGGGATGGCCTTGAGGGGGGCTGGAATGGACCAATGCTTCAAGGGGCAATGCCTACTGAATCTAGGAGGCTGTACTTGCAAGAAATCTTTGACTGTCTGCATAGCTTTAGCTTTTTCTTCCATCTTTTTAAGAACCTCTTCTGCTTTTGTGCCAAACAGACTGTCCTTGTTCAAAGGAGCATCTAGTAATGTTGATTTGACATGGTCTGGCATGGTCTGCTCCTTAAGCCAAGCATGCCTTCTCAGTACAGAACCAGTGACTGCTGCCCTGCAAGATGCTTCTAGGGAGTCAAAGCCACACTGCAAAGTATGCATGCTGACTTGGCTTGCAGAATGCATAAGCTCTTGTAATTCTTTATTTTCTGCACAATCTGTAAAGGTAGCTAATTTTTCCTTAAGTTCCATAATATGTTGCTGGTACTTCAGCATGTGAGACTGGCAATTCAATGCCCTAATGGCGAGAGTTGCAGAAGTGTACACCTTTTTACCCTATCTGTCTAAAGCTCTGGCATCCCTGTCCAAAAGGGTTGGGATTCTTAGCTGTAGTTGCTTTTATACCTTTAGGTCCCTGGGAGAGGACCTCTGGGTCAGCAGTTGGATTTTTGAAAAGAACTTTGAGAGAGTCACGAACTCTGTAATACCTGTCTGGTTTCCTAGGAGCAGGGGGTAAAGTATCAGGAGTTGGACTGGATTCCATAAAGACAACAGGGTTGGGAGGGTGGCCTAATGGTTTTGTTGTTTGCCTTACAAACACAAGGTGCAGGGTTTGAGTGTCAGAAGGGATAACTGGCTAGGCTTAAAATGGCTCGCAAGAGCAGTTAGTTTAGTACTAATCTATGAACCGATGACATCATCGACAACATCCAGAACTGGGGGTATTGCTAAAGGTCCATGTTGTGACAAATCTAAAAATTCGCTGAGTCTCTTTTTGGACTGAGGATAGTCTTGGCATTCCCAGAGGAAGTGCTCTCTTAAAGTATGCACAGTTTCATCTAAAGAAAAATCTTCTGGAGGAGAAGCAGAAGGAATGGATTCCCCTGCATCTGAATCCTCATAAGCAGATAAAGGCATGTCTTCATATTCAGAAACCTCAGAGTCATCAGACTCTGTCTGTTAAAACTGCTGGGGACAAGTCTCTATTTCTCTTAGCAGGGGAAGGCTGGCTTCCCCTAATCAGCATAAATCAGGTCTTCTGTCATTTTAAGCATTTTATGTTGTGGCAAGGAAGAAGGTGTTTGAGTTTGGGTCATCTTTTTTTAGGCGTAGCTCGTACTCTTGGCCTTAGAAACTCGGTAGTTTTAGACTGAGCTGAAGACGCAAAAGTCGGTTTGTCTCGAATATCGGTAGTGCAAAGTACTTCCTCAGAAGCCGGTGCCTGCACAGCGGCTCTGGGCCCATCCAAGGTAGGGACATCCGCGGGTTCCATAGTCAAAGAAGAGTCTCCGAACGGGTCTCGGTAGCGGCCTGCGAATCCATCGAAGCAGGCATCAGGGGCTGCAAAAGCGCCTCACTGAGTACCGGCAAACTGGCGACAAGCTTAATGGAAGCGTCGTTGGCAGGTTTGGACCTGTGCAGTTTGTCTCTGTCTATATCCTTATGTTTTTTCAGAAGATCGGTAGTCGGATGGCTTACCAACACCATTTTGGAATACGGAGATCAAGAGCGAAAGTATTTAGCGACAATAAGGGCCCGACGACGAATAGTTCAGGTGTTGAACAAAGCACAAAACAGACAGCGAGGTAAATTGTGGTCTGGGCCTAAACAGGTGACGCAGTAAGAATGGAAATCTTGGTGTGGTATTTGCTTTCCACAGGTGAGACAATTAACTTTTGCTGACATCTGTTAGAGCAAGAAAAAAGGATCTCTAACGGGGTACTTAGCTTTAGAAGACTTCAGGATGATTCAATTCGGAAACAAAAACTCAGGTAGCGGCTGACCGGCACTCGTGCGAACTGCTTCTGCTTCAAGTTCTTTGGCAAGAAAAACTGAGGTAATGGTGTCAGCTGCCTGCTGTTGAATGTAAAGACAGTTGCAGACAATGGTGGGAGGTTCCACAGGAGCCGACTGGAGGAAAATCTGGGAGATAGAAAAACAAGGAGCCAATCCCAAAACTTAAGAGGTCAGTCCCTTAATTGAATATTCCTGAAAGATCTATGAGGGTTTATCAGCTAAGCAGCCTGTGGACCCCCTCATTCTTAGTTAAAAGGTTTTATTTTTAACTACTAACAAAATATAACAAAACCACTATAAAGCTACAAGAACTATATAAAAAAAACAATTGCCTGAAACTTCATCAGTTCCATCTATTAGACTGGTTAAAATGAGCAATGATCAATATGATGAACAGCTTCACTCACTTGTTCCCACACAGCCCCCAGGGAGGACGTGGTCACTTTGTCTCATGGTGGCTAGAAGGTGATCGCACAGAACAGTGACAACACACTATGACACAAGCTACTTTTCTGTAAATTAAAATTCCAGACTGAATTCTTTGATATTACAAATACTGCCACAGTACTTTGCATAAAGATTAGTAGTGCATTTTGTTTAGAATCTCGTGCGAGTAGAGTAGTTTGCAAGGCAAATTACCATCCCACTGAAAATGGGGCTTCCACACAGACGGTGCTGTTTCCCACCATTTGGTTATAATAAAAAGAAGGATGAACCATTACAACAATTTGTCATTTTAATTATTTTGCCATGAAAAATATCCATTTTTCAAAACAGAAAACACTAAAACAAGATAAATCAGTGCAGTCTAATTAAGAAGAAAATTCAGTACAATGCTGATTCCTGCTAGCAAAAGCTTTAAAACTTCTGCCAGTGCCTGCTCTATCATGTGATGTACAATGAACTTGTTTAACCTCATTTCTGCAGAGGATCAAAAGTAAGACACTCCCTAGACATACAAGTGCTTTCTTTTTAACAAAATGTTTACATGACAGGAGGCAAGCTCACTTCTGAGAGCATATGTCATCCATGCACACTTCAGCATGAAAAAAATTATGAATTCCCATAGTCACATTCACAATCAGCTCTTTTTTTCAAATTAGCTGGAAAGACAAAACTGCCAAGAGACAAAATGTAAATTCAAGTGGTACTTGCTCAGTACTGCTACCTCATCACATGTGGTCATGTGGTTCTCAGGTTTATTTCCTTGCTAGAGAGTGTCCCCTGTGTGAGGTTTGGTTTCCTCCCTTTACAAAAAAGTGATAAGGTGATCCTACAAATTACCAGTGGGTATGATGACGTGCAGTAACCACATCATGAGTCTCTCCGGGAATGGCTCCAGGCCTTATGTTGGCAAAATAGTCTTCTGCAACCCTACAACCCTAAAATGGATAAAGTGGGCATTATTTTATTTTACAGTACTGTACAAGGTCAGTGAGTTAATCTAAAAAGACCGCTTTCAGATAAAACCAGGAGAACATTCACTGTAACACAAGGTATGATAAATATAAAAAGCTAAGAAAACATAGCGGTCTAAACATGACATGAATCAAATTAACAGCTTCAAACAAGACTAAGTTGAACATGATAGGGAGCATTTAAAGTATAACCGTTAGAAATATATATAGTTTGCACACGATGAAACAGATATTTAAAAATGGAACAAAAACTATGTAATGCCCCTTTGGGAAAAGGGATGCACTTGGGTTGCTGATATAGGTGGATGCCCCCCCCCCCCCGACAATGGAGAGGTCAGTGATTCACTCAGGTGAGGAAGGAGAGACTGCCACAGAGAGGCTAAAAATGGAGAAGCCATGTTTACTAAACAGAAGGGTTGTTCTTGGGGTGGAAAGAAAGGGCAGAGATTGAGAAAATTGGCTTATATTGTACATGGAGTTTTCAATAATCTTTCCGGGTGGCGGGAGAGGTAAAGAGTAGGCTTTCTGTTTAACAGGAATCCATTTGGATTTCTTTATGGTGATGAAGTATTGCTCTAATGGAGAAGAGTCGGTGAAGAACCAACAAGATGGAAGCTGGAGATCATCTGGAGGGTACTCGTATTTAAGTACAAATTTGAGAGTCGGTGAAGACCCAACAAGATGGAAGCTGGAGATCATCTGGAGGGTACTCGTATTTAAGTACAAACTTGAGAGTCGGTGAAGACCCAACAAGATGGAAGCTGGAGATCATCTGGAGGGTACTCGTATTTAAGTACAAACTTGAGAGTCGGTGAAGACCCAACAAGATGGAAGCTGGAGATCATCTGGAGGGTACTCGTATTTAAGTACAAACTTGAGAGTCGGTGAAGACCCAACAAGATGGAAGCTGGAGATCATCTGGAGGGTACTCGTATTTAAGTACAAATTTGAGAGTCGGTGAAGACCCAACAAGATGGAAGCTGGAGATCATCTGGAGGGTACTCGTATTTAAGTACAAACTTGAGAGTCGGTGAAGACCCAACAAGATGGAAGCTGGAGATCATCTGGAGGGTACTCGTATTTAAGTACAAATTTGAGAGTCGGTGAAGACCCAACAAGATGGAAGCTGGAGATCATCTGGAGGGTACTCGTATTTAAGTACTAACTTGAGCTGTGCTGGAAAACATGTACTATACTTGGGAGAGTAAGACACCTTCACTTATGGAAGCCCTGACAGAGGGGGGGGGGGGTGAAGAGGGATTTTAGAACAGAAGAGCATGGATTTTTGTTTTTTTGCCTGGGTCTTTTGTGTGTGGAAATGGACGCCTCAGAGCTAGGTCAAGCCAGAAGACCAGGTACTTCAATGACGGAGTTGCTTAAGTCAGAGACGGAAAGTTACTTGGAGTTTGTGAGTTAGGGATCTCCAAAGAGTACTGTTTTGGGGTTTTGGGGAGTTCAGCAGTAGGTTACTCTAAGCCACTGCTAGAGAAGGATCAAGGTGGACTGGAGTTGGGTTTGGATACTAGTGGTCTTCCTCTCTCGCCACACTCGCACTATGTCATCTGCAAAAAAAAGTGCAATAAGAAGATGGGGAAGGTCATGCACTTGTATCTTGTACAGTGTACTAAATACCACGTACATTTAAAAGTAACTCCTGATAACAGTGGTGACCAGTGTGCCTCGTGGACGATTTGCTTACCATTATTAGTAGTAAAGTAAGGCACTGTCCGGTTCGATTCTCAGCTAGAGCGTCTTCTGCGTGAAGACATGCGTGAATGGGCGTACCTTCGTTGAAGGTTATGCGGCAGAGCTGGCAACTCGGTACGTAAAAATCAACTGCCAATCATTAGCGGACCAGAGTTCCACTGTGGCAACCCCTAACCAGGAAAAGCCGAAAGACAAAACAACATTAGTAGTAAATCTGGACTTACTGATGACGACTGCACTTGTACAATTGGCATGGCTTGGAGAACTGTTACATATATTAATGACTGGGCTGGTGAGATAAACAATGTTAGACATAGCTTGTATATAAATTTTATAAAATATGTGCAACAATTATTTTATGAATTAATTGATTTTTATGAATTAATGAAATGGTTTCAAGAAATTGACAATATGGAAAAGCAATGCATGTAGTTTTTTTACTATTTAATTTTTTTATTATTTTTTTATTAATTACAAACATGAAATCATTCCAAGTAGGAATACAGGAATACATCACAAGATATACCTGTGACTTTAAGATAATTGTATATTTAATTAATTGATTGTCAGATTTTGGCGGTTATTTTTGTATAAATAGGTTTTTGCAATGTGTAATAATTGTTCTGATGAAGTCTACTATACGTAGATGAAAGCGCTAAACCTGTGATTTATGTGGATGAATAAAAGAATTGAACAGTGGATCGTGACTATTTTACTAGAACTCTTCTTGTGCTTGTTGGACTACTGAATGTTAGACAAAGGGCAAACAGAACACGTTTAAGTATGTGCCTATTGTCTGTAAAGATCTCATAGCCCCAATGAAACAAGACAATGCATCTGACAACTTTGGAATTCTGCATACAAGTACTCAGCAATCTTAAGATTCAGAGCATTCAGAAGGAAATAAAGAAAGGAAGAAGTTCATACTATGACATTATTAACTGTAATAGAATAGTAGCAAACTCTATGTTCCAAAAACAGCATCCTGGTCCCCAACCTGAATAAAATTATTTTATAACTATATTAAAACATTTAACATTAATCCTAAAGTCCTTCTCTTTCTTAATAAGGAAACTTAAAAATAACTCTAAATTACATGCATCTCAAACACAAAATAAACGCTCTACAAAAACGTTTTTAATCCTTAAAACTATCTGGCGTCTTTAATACATTACAACTAATCCATCTTGACCCAAACTTTATCAAACAATCATCTTAGACAACTACCCTCTTCTTAAGGAAAAAACTAGGCTTATTCTTTTCCCCTTTAAAAACATATCACTGAGATGATATTGAGAATGAACCTTCCCAAAAGCTAAACCATTATTTTGAGACAAATTAAGGAATTCTATTTTAATACCTTGGAAGACCCCCCCCCCCCACCTTAGAGCCGAGAGACAGATATTTGTAAAACTTTTTGGAACTTACTTTTATCGAGGAAAAAAATTACTTCAAACGCAGATAAATTTATCTCAATCAAATCCCAAAATGATACGATCTTCTCAAAATACTGGAACGAGTTACATCCATCAATCTCAACCAATCAAATAACCTGCTCTATCCAAACAACTTCAAAATTTATCCCCTTTAAAAAAACTTAACTATACTCAACTTATGTTACTAAATAATGCTTACCCAACTTTACTAAACAAATTCTATCCCACAACCTCTCCACTTATGCCCCTATTGTTATGACTACCAAAAGGCTGATCTCATATCTTTTTGAGCTGCAAATACAACTTCAAAATTTATCCCCTTTAAAAAAACTTAACTATACTCAACTTATGTTACTAAATAATGCTTACCCAACTTTACTAAACAAATTCTATCCCACAACCTCTCCACTTATGCCCCTATTGTTATGACTACCAAAAGGCTGATCTCATATCTTTTTGAGCTGCAAATGCTCCTATGAACTTTGGTGTTCACTAAGAGTTCAGTCTGAAAAAATGGGATACAAGAAAACAACCCTATCTTGGAAATTTACTTTACTGCACTATCCCCCTCTCAGGCTGTCAAAACTATAGACACACATTTTAACATTCTTTACTCTAAGGAAGTTCTATATTACATTAAACTGGAAAGACAGATCACTATTTTTATGGACTAGTTTTAAACAGACAGCTGTTGACTATCTATTAGCTCATAAACACTTAATCTATAGTTAAAAACGGCATCCACACTATCGAATTTTGGGATATGTTATTTGACCACATTTTACATTAATGTACATATTGTACTTTTCTTCTATGGGCAAATGGCACTTTTGTACAGTCATATGTTACATATGTTACTACTTTTTCATTTTTTTGTACAGATGTTTCTATTGTGATGTTGACATCATTGTGTTTTAAGTTCTGAAAAATAAAAAATAAAATACAATAGAGATTTTCAAAAAAAAATGATACTTATGCTTGCCAAGAGCAAAAATTGAGGATGTGAGACGAGCCTTAAAACGCCTTAATGTAAGAGGTACGGATCTGTTTTTATTCATGTCAGTACAAATTATCTCATCCGCAAGGACTCTGTTAGTAGGGAACTTGCAGCCCTTTTAGATAGCATAAGTTAAACAGGTATTAAGATGTATTTTTCACAACACATACAGAAATGGCAGTCAGGTCACAGTGAATGAAAAGATTTTTTATATCCATGCCTACATAACCCCCCCCCCCCCCAAGTCCCGTATTAAAAAATGGAAATGTGTAGAGCATTCGAGTCTAATTCTGGGTGCACATGGGTTCAGACAGGATAGCATGCATTTGTCAAAAATCAGGGAAGAGTGTTTTCCGTAAATATTTTGCAATATTTGACAAACACAAAGCAGGATTTTTGCCAAGTCAAGAATTTAACAGTTCAGATAGCAACATTTAATACATCTCTGATTGTTGCTAATGCTAGGAGCATTAATAAAGCTTTTTATTGGAAAATTTGCTACTTTCCCAAAAGATTGATGTTATTGTTTGTGAAACAACTGGAAACCACTTCTGACAACGTATAAATGTTTTTACTGTAATAGAAATTCTAACAAAAATCATGTGGAGTTATTACAATAGGGATTAAAGATAGATGACCTGTGATTATTACATGCTCAATGATAACACCAATACCGTAGACTGTGTAACTGACAATAAATACAACCCTGGACCATATAACAATTGGAGTGTAAAGACCAATGAAGTCAAGGGCTGATGACCTACAGGAATTCATACATTTCTTGCATGAAACACAGCAAAGAAGAAAAATAGTGGCTGGGGAGATCAAAACCAGCAGAGTGGAACATTGATGCACCAACATTAGTAAAGAAATGATTCACAACTTATGTTCAGCGAAGTACAGTTGTGTATACTTACCATAAATGTAGATGTTCGAGAGTATTCACTGTTGCAGTCATTACATTTGGGGTAATCTGCTGGCAGGTACCCCTCAGTCGGACTGATTAACAAAGTCTTGGGTCCTGCGTCGGCTGCTGTCTCTTCTTCCATGACGTCAGGGGTATAAAAACATGCAGCCGATACCATTTTCAGTTTTGCTTGCCACAGATGTCAGGTGCCCCCCAAATGGGGAGCAAAATATAAATATATACAAATATATATGCATGTAATTTAGAACACAAATATACCTCCAAATAAAAGCAAATACACCAAAAAGGCTTTTGAGCATAGTAAAAGAAAGAAGAGGTATAGTAAAAGAAAAAACAGGGGGCTGGCGGGTGGATAACCCAGACTGCAACAGGGAATACACTCGAACATCTACATTTAAGGTAAGTGTACACAACTGTACTATGTTCTTTGTGTTTCACTGTTGCAGTCATTACATTTCGGTAGAATCCCAAAGCTATGGTTGGGAGGATGGAGCATTAGGAGCAGCTACAAGGCCCTGAAGGACAGCAGTGGCAAAACCTGCTCTGGATTTAGAGAAGAGAGGTAAATGGTAATGTTTGGTGAACATATGAACTGAGCTCCAGGTAGCCGCTTCTAGAAAGTCTCTGGTAGGAACCCCTCCGAGAAAGGCTGCAGGAGTAGATGCAGCCCTGGTGGAATGGGATATGATCCCATTGGGAAAAGGTTTACCATGGTGCATGTAGCAGAAACGAATACAATGGCGTATCCATTTTGAAATAGTCTGCTTTGAAATAGTCCTTCCCTCTGCCCCTGCAGCAAATGCCACCAGTAATTGCTCAGATTTTCTTAGAGATTTTGTCCTGTTTAAGTAAAATCTTAGTTGTCTGTGTACATCCAATAAATGCAGAATCCGCTCACCCTTGTTCTGTGATTTGGGAAAAAAGTTGGCAGTCTGATTTAGAGCCACACTAGATACCACTTTAGGCATAAAGGATGGATTGGTCCTGAGCGCCATCCTGTCTGGGTAAAAAAGATAATAAAATGCTCCACTGCCATGACAGCCTGTAGTTCTGAAATCCTTCTAGCTGAAGTGACTGCTAAAAGAAAAGCGGTCTTCCAAGAGAGAAATTTTATGTCTGCAGTAGCAGCTGGCTCAAAAGGAGGTAGGGTGAGCTTTTCCAATGCAAAATGGAGGTCACATGCAGGAGTTGGTGCTCTCGTGCGAGGTCTTAAATTTTTGTCCCCTCCGAGATGCTGCTTTAGTAGGGGATGTGAAAAGAGGAGAGGCTCTGTGTTGTAATGAGCTGAAAAGGCAGAGGCATGGATTTTTATGGAAGAGAAAGATAGGCCTTTGTGAAGAATCTCAGTTAAATATTGCAGAATCTGAGGAATAGTGGGCATTGCTGTGCTTATTACTTGTGCCTGGTTCCATTTATCAGCATAAGATTTTCTAGTGCTAGGCCTTCTAGCCTCCAAAATTACATTCATCACAGGTTTGCTGAGAGATGTAAATGGTGAATTTAGTTGATTAGCCATGCTGCAAGATTCAGAGTTTGGAGCTGAGTGTGCAGAATTCGATAGTTCTGCCGAGACAGTAGATACGGAGTCGGAGGCAGGTACCACAGAGGAAGGTGCGACATATTGCATAGGAGCGGGTACCAGTGTTGGCGAGGCCAGTCTGGAGCAATCAGAATCATTTTTGGTTTTTCCTGAATGACTTTTACTAAGACCTTGGAGAGTAGAGGCAGAGGGGGAAAGGCATAGACTGACAGATTTTTCCAGCTGAAGGATAAAGCATCCACTTTCCAAGCTTTTTTGTGATAAATTCTTGTGCAGAATTTGTCCAACTGATAGTTTTGGGGTAAGGCAAAAAGATCTACTTCTGGGCTATCCCATTTGCATGTCAACATGCTGAAGATATGTGTATCCAGTTTCCATTCGTGTGGGTTCATATGATTTCTGCTTAGTTAGTCTGCCAGAGTATTTTGCTTTCCTGGCAGGAATTGAGCTTGTAGATGTATGTGATAAGTCAAGCCCGTGTTCCACAAAGCCATGGCTAGTCTGCAAAGGTGGTAGGAATTGGTACCCCCCTGCTTGTTTATGTACCACATGACTGTGGTGTTGTCCGTCTTTATCAGTAGCTGTCCTGGATGAAGATAGTCCTTGAAGGCTGTCAGAGCATTCTGTACAGCTAGCATCCCTTGATTGGTTGATATGTAGGTGCATTTGATTTGGGCTCCATTGGCCCTGAATGCATCTCCCTGCCAGATGCGCACCCCCAAGCATAATCTGATGAGTCTGTAGCCAGGGTTGGGGTGGCAGGGGGTGGAATGAATGATAGTCCCTTGTTTTAATGACAGGCCTCTGCCCACCATAGGAACTCTTGCTGCAGGCAAAGAATGATAGGAATCATTGTT
Organism: Protopterus annectens; assembly: GCF_019279795.1. NCBI lineage: Eukaryota > Metazoa > Chordata > Ceratodontiformes > Protopteridae > Protopterus > Protopterus annectens. The sequence continues at coordinate 51,736,883 of NC_056732.1, read as the reverse complement.
TCCAGGCTGTGACAATGTTGACTCCATAAGCTTTTTATGTACCATTGAAGATTTCTCATATGCAGTCTTGCATATGGAATTATGAGAATGCAGGAAGCCATGAACCCCAAGGCCTGCAAAATTTGTCTTGCAGATAGCTGGATTTTTGTGGCCACTTGTTTGAAGTCATCAATTGAATTTGTATTTCTGGCGCAAGGTAAGTCATCTGGACAGTTGTATTCAAGCTTGCACCCAGGAATGTAATTATTTGAGAGGGTACCAGTTGTGATTTCTTTTCGTTTATGGTGTACCCTAGAAAAATCAGAAGCCATTTCACAAACGCCATATGTTTTAAAAGAGTGTCCTTGTTTTCTACCTTAGACAATTGTCCAGGTAAGGATAAATTTGAATGTTTCTGTCTGCAAAATGCAATTACTGGTGCCAGGCACTTTGTGAAGACCCTGGGTACAGTAGATAAGTCAAAGGGCAGTGCAGAGAACTGGTAATGCAAATAGCCTGCTTTGAAGCGGAGGTATCTTCTGCAAGATTCCCTGATTGGAATATGCAGGTAAGCCTCTTTTAAGTTTAGAGTTACCAGCCAGGCATCCTTGCCTAGCATAGGCAGTAACTGTTGTAGAGTCAGCAGCTTGAATTTTGGAATGTCCAGGAATGTATTTAGAATGGATAAGTCCAGAATTGGGCGCCATGATTTGTCTTTTCAGTGTACCAGGAAAGGTCTTGAATAAAAACCTTGTCCCTTTTCTGGTACTAGTCGAATAGCCTCCATATTCATGAGAAACATAACTTGTTTCTGGGCCTCTGCCCACTGATTTGGAGGCAAATCTGGCCATCTGTTTGGGATTGGCAATGTGTGGAAATGAAATCTGTATCCCTGGGATACTATATTTAAAACCCACTTGTCCTGGGTAATTAGTTGCCAATTTCTTGCCTGAAGAGTCAGTTTTCCCCCTTAAAGGGGCGGCCAAAAGATAAGTGCTTGGTGATTGCAGAAGAAAGTCATTGAGACTGTTTACCGTAGGAAGGTGCCTTGTTACTTCTAGATTTGGAGGTGGAGGCACCCCATTGTTTTGTTATACAAGTTCCTTGCGACTGAAACCTGGAGCCTTTGGAGTGTCTGGGTTTGACCTGAGCGGCTCTGGTGGGTACTGGAAAGGACCAATTCTTAGTAGGCCAGTGCCTACTGAACCTGGGTGACTGCACTTGTAAGAAATCTTTTACAGTTTGCATAGATTTAGCTTCATCTTCCATCCTTTTCAAAACTTCATCTTCCATCCTTTTCAAAACTTCTTCTACCTTATTACCAAATAGACTGTCCTGCTGTAAAGGAGCATCCAGCAATTTTGCTTTAACATGATCAAGCAGATTTTGCTCCTTGAGCCAAGCATGCCTTCTCATCACAGATCCAGTTACAGTGGCCCTGCAAGAGGCCTCCAAGGAATCAAAACCACATTGCAAAGTATGCTTTCCAACTTGTTCAGCTGAATGCAATAAATCCTGCAACTCTAATTTTCCACACAGTCAGAAATCAACATAATTTTCTGTTTAAGTAAGCCCATGACATGCTGCTGCTATTTAAGCATATGAAATTGATGGTTTAAAGCCCTGATTGCCAAGGTTGCAGACGTGTTATCACATCTTATATATGTTATAACAGATGGGTTATCCTGTCATCAGGCGGGTCCTCGGTCGGCCAAATTCCAAAGTCTAGGTCCGGCGTCGGTTTTCGTCGCTTCTTCCCTGATGTCAGTGCGTCATGGGGTATAAGAGAGGCAGCCGACGCCATTTTCTTCAGTTTTTTTTGCCCCAGAGGTCAGGTGCCCCCAGAAGGAAGGCAAACATAATGTTATGCAAAGATGCAATGTTAATAAATCAAAAACAGTAGTTGCAAGCAAATACACCACAAAAGAATACCCCAAAAAGGTTATATGAAAAGTGTATGTCATAAGGCCTGTCCTAAGAGGGGTTGGAGGGAGGGAAACCTGGACTGCTGCTGTATGAGCACTCGAACATCTACATTTATGGTAGGTACAAAACTGTATGGACTGCTGCTGTATGAGCACTCGAACATCTACATTTATGGTAGGTACAAAACTGTACTATATTCATCGTGCATACAGCTGCAGTCATAACAGATGGGTAGAATCCCAAAGCTAAGTAAGGGTGGTAGGCACTAAGTGGAACTAGGAAGGGCTAGGATGCCCTGCAGGACTGCTATGGCACAGCCCGCTCTAGATTTTGAGTATAGTGGGAGGTGATGGTGCTTGGAGAAAGTGTGCACTGAACTCCAGGTGGCTGCTTCCAAAATCTCCTTGGTAGGGACCCCCCCTGAGGAAGGCTGCAGAGGTAGCTGTGGCTCGGGTGGAGTGGGATCTGATGCATGCAGGCACAGTTTTTCAATGAAATGAGTAACAAAGGCGTATGCAGTGGGCTATCCATTTTGAAATTGTCCGTTTGGAAATAGCCTTTCCCTGAGCACCTACAGCATAGGACACAAAGAGTTTCTCAGACTTCCTGAATGGTTTTGTTCTGACCAAGTAGTAACGTAGTTGTCTGTGAATGTCCAAGGACTGTAGTAGTCTTTCCCCTTTGTTTTGTGGATTAGGATAAAAGGTAGGTAAGTGGATAGTCTGATTCAAAGCTACACTGGATACTACCTTTGGCATAAAGGTAGGATTGGTTCGTAAGGAAACTCTGTCCTGATGGAAAATGATGAATGGTTGCACAGCCATGAGGGGTTGAAGATCCGAAACACTGTGTGCTGAGGTGATAGCGAGAAGAAAGGCGGTTTTCCATGACAAGTACTGTAACTCTGTTGAAGAAGCTGGCTCGAAGGGAGGAAGGGTCAGCTTTTCCAGTACATAGTTGAGGTCCCAAGCAGGGACTGGTGGTTTCCTTGTGGGTTTTATATTCTTTGCCCCTCTGAGGAACTGCTTTAAGAGAGGGTGAGAGAATAATGGAGGATCTGTGTTGTATTGTGCAGAAATGGCTGAGGCGTGGATCTTGATGGAGGAGAAGGAAAGTCCATTCTTTAACATCTCAGCTAGGTACTGTAAAATTTAAGGTATAGTTATTACCCAAGTATTCTGTCCCTTTTCGAGATTCCAGGCATAAAATCGTTTCCATTTGGCAGAGTAAGCCTTTCTAGTCGAAGGTCTTCTGGCCTCCAAGATGACGTCCTGCACCTCCTTGGAGAGGAGGAACTGTTGGGAAATCAAGGAATTCTCCATGCAGCTAGATTTAGAGTTTTGAGATGGCTGTGAAGGGTTTTGTAGTTGTGCTGGGACAACAGAAGAGGGACTAGAGGTAGGATCCATGGTGGGGAGTGTGTCAGGCTCCTTAGGAGCGGATACCAGTGTTGTCTTGGCCAGTCTGGAGCGATGAGAATCATTTTCAGCCTCTCTGCTCTGGCTTTTAATAGTACTTTGGGCAGCAGAGGAAGAGGCGGGAAGGCACAGACTGTCAGTGTTGCTCAATTGAAGGAAAGTGCGTCCACTTTCCAGGCCTGTGGATGATAGGTCCTTTAACAAAAATTTTTCAACTGGCAATTTCTGTGGGTAGCAAAGAGATCTATGTCTGGCTGTCCCCATGCCCGAGTTATCTTTGTGAAAAGTTGAGGATGCAACTTCCATTCATGTGGATCTGTCATATTTCTGCTTAGGTTGTCTGCCAGTGTGTTTTCCTTCCCTGGCAGGAATTGTGCCTGCAGTTGAATTTGCAATTCCAGTGCTGTGTTCCATAGGGTCATGGCTTGCCTGCACAGGGGGTATGAATGAGTTCCCCCCTTGTTTGTTTATGTACCACATCACTGTGGTGTTGTCTGTCCTTATCAATAGCTGGCCTGGATGCAGTAGGTCTTTGAAGGTCATAATAGCCTTTTGCACGGCTAGCATTTCCTTTTGGTTGATGTGGAGGTGCTTCTCTTTTCGGGTCCATTTTCCCTGAATGCACTGATCTGTCATGTGTGCTCCCCAGGCGTAGTCTGAGGCGTCTGTTGTGATGATTTGAGCTGCTGGAGGTACACAGAAAGGAAGACCTGTGTTTCTTTGGCAAGCTTGAGTCCACCACAAAAATTCCTTTTGAAGGCATGGAATGAGTGGGATAATTGTTTCCAAGCTGTGGCTGTGTTGAGCCCATAAGTTTTTCAGGTACCACCGAAGTTTCCTCATATGCAGCCTTGCACATGGGATTAGTAGGATGCAAGATGCCATGAATCCCAGAGCCTGCAGGATTTTCCTTGCAGTTAGCCTGGTGTAAGTTGCCATTTTTCTGAAGTATTGAGACAGTTGCCCTTGCTTGTCTGGCGTGAGGTAGGCCATCTGGGTGGTTATATCCAAGATGGCACCAAGGAAAATTATTTGTTGAGAGGGTATTAGTTTTGATTTCTTTTTGTTGACTGTGTATCCCAGGAAGTTCAACAGTTTTATTACAAACGCCAGGTGTTGCAGTAGTATGTCCTTGCTGTCCGCTTGGATCTGGCAGTCGTCCAGATATGGGTAGATTTGCATTCCTTGTAGTCTGCAGAAGGTGATTACTGATGCCAGGCATTTCGTAAACACTGTGGGCACAGTAGATAAGCCAAAGGGCAATGCAGAGAATTGGTAATGGGTTGAACCTGCAAGAAATCTGAGGCATCTTCTGCAATCTTGTCTGATAGGGACATGCAGGTATGCCTCCTTGAGGTCCAGTGTTACCAGCCAAGACTCCTTGCCCAGCATGGGAAGAAGCTGCTGTAATGTGAGCATCTTGAATTTTGGCACCTGTAGATATGTGTTTAGGATGGATAGGTCTAAGATAGGTCTCCAATCTTTGTCTTTCCTCGGTACCAGGAATACTCTGGAATAAAACCCTTGACCTTGTTCTTTTGCAGGTACCTCTTGAATTGCTTTCATGTCTATCAGAGCTGAAACTTGTTTTTGTGCCTCTGCCCTTTGATTTTGTGGCAGGTTTGGCATGCCTCTCATTTTTGGAAGGGTGTGAAAGTGGAACCTGTAGCCTCTGTCTATAATGTCCAGAATCCATTTGTCTTTTGTAACAATATGCCAATTTTTTGAGAATAATGTCAATTTTCAGCCCAAAGGTGCTGCCATTAAAGCTTTGCTTGGCAGGTGTAGGGGGGGGAAGTCATTGTGTCTGTTTTCTAAAAGACTGTGATCCATCTTCTCCACCTCTTGGGGTTGGTGCTTGCCATGGTCTGGCTCTGAAGGATCCTTGAGGTTGCCCTCTGCCCCTTGGGCGCCTGTATCTGCCCCTTTGAGGTCTGTCCGTGGCTGGAAAAGTACAGTTTTGTACCTACCATAAATGTAGATGTTCGAAGATCCACATTGCTGCAGTCCTTACTTATGGGTAGTCCGCTGTCCTCGGTCGGCCCGAATACCAAAGTATTAGGCTGACGTCGGTCATGGGCGCCTAGATCTGACATCAGAGCATCAGGGTATAAAGGCGCATGACCGACGTCATATCCTCAGTCTTTTCTTGCCCCAGATGTCAGAAGGCCAAACAAGAAAGGCCACAGCCAAAAACAGAATACCTCCCAAAAACATGCCCAACAACAACCATCACCTAAAGCATAGCACCAAGTCAAACTACAGTGGGGAAGGAGGGAGGGTAAATTGGACTGCAGCAATGTGGATCTTCGAACATCTACATTTATGGTAGGTACAAAACTGTACTATGTTCTTCATCTCGCATTGCTGCAGTCCTTACTTATGGGTAGAATCCCAAAGCAACGGGAAAGGGAGGATGGTAAAAATCATAAAGCATTAGGGGCCGCTAAAATGCCCTGTAAAATTGCAGTGGCAAATCCAGCCCTAGACTTAGAATAAAGAGGAAGGTGGTAATGTTTAGAAAAGGTATGCACTGAACTCCAAGTAGCTGCCTCCAAAATGTCTTTTGTAGCTACCCCCCTTAGAAAGGCCGTAGAAGTAGCAGTAGCCCTAGTGGAATGAGGCCTGATTCCAGCAGGAATCTCCTTACCATGATGGGAATAACAGAAAGAAATACAAAACCCAATCCATTTAGAAATAGTTTGTTTTGAAACAGGTTTACCCTGTGAACCCAAAGCAAAAGAAACAAACAATTGCTGAGACTGTCTGAACTCCTTGGTTCTGCTCAAATAATAACGCAACTGCCTGTGAATATCCAAAGTATGCAAAATGTTCTCCCCTTTATTTTGGGGGTTTGCATAAAAAGTAGGCAAATGAATAGTTTGATTTAAGGCCACAGTAGAAACCACTTTAGGCATAAAGGAAGGATTAGTACGCAAAGATACCCTATCCTTATGAAAAATCAGGAAAGGCTCCACTGCCATGAGGGCCTGTAATTCAGAAACCCTTCTTGCAGAGGTAATGGCCAACAAAAAAGCAGTTTTCCATGACAAATACTTTAACTCGGCAGTAGCTGCAGGCTCAAAAGGTTGTAGAGTAAGTTTTTCCAACACAAAATTGAGATCCCAAGCAGGAGTAGGAGCTCACGTGGGGTCTTATATTCTTTGCCCTCTAAGAAATTGCTTAAACCAAGGATGAGAGAATAAAGGAGGGTCACAATCATAGTGAGCAGAAATGGCTGCAGCATGGACCTTTATTGAGGAGAAAGACAAACCCTTGTCCAATAACTCAGTAAGATATTGAAGAGCAACACTTAAATCAGGTTTGGAGACATCAAAGTCCTTTCCTTTGCTCCAAAAAAAAATCTCCTCCATTTATCAGCGTAAACTTTCCTGGTACTAGGCCTCCTGGCCTCCAAAATAACATTCAAAACTTGTTGTGGGAGCTGAGACCCTCCAGAGTCTAAAACAGAATATGCCAGGCTGTTAGATGCAGAGACTGAATCTTGACATTGAGGAAGTGACTGTCCTCTTGTGACAAAAGGTGCGGAATCAAAGGCAGAGGCCATGGAGGTTCTCGTACTAAACTCCTCAGTAGTGGGTACCAGTGTTGTCGAGGCCAATCCGGTGCTATCAAAATCATGGTTGGCTTGTCTTGTCTGGCCTTCAAAAGTACCTTGGGAAGAAGAGGCAGAGGTGGAAAGGCATATACATGCAGATTGTTCCAACTGAATGATAGAGCGTCCACCTTCCAAGCTGTGTGATGAAACATTTTGTGCAAAACTTTGGCAACTGGTAATTTAGTGGAGAAGCGAACAGATCTATGTCTGGAGTTCCCCATAACACTGTCAACTGTTGAAATACAAGAGGATCCAATTTCCATTCGTGAGGATCCACTATTTGTCTGCTCAATACATCTGCTATGGAGTTCTGTGCTCCTGGTAGAAACCTTGCCTGAAGATTGAGGTGTAGATTGAGAGCAGTTTCCCACAGAATCATCGCTTGCCTGCAAAGAGGGTAAGAATGGGTTCCCCTGCTTGTTGATGTACCACATGACAGTAGTGTTGTCTGTTTGAATCAACACCTGCCCTGGGTGAAGTAAATCTTTGAAAGCCATCAATGCAAACTGGACTGCTAACATTTCCTTCAAGTTGATATGCAAATGCTGGAGTTTGACAGGCCACGTGTTTTGCACCCATTTTCCATTGAGGTGTGCTCCCCAAGCCTTGTCCGAGGCATCTGTCGTTAGAATCTGACTCGCCTCTGGCCGGGTCACAGAGAGTCCCTTGTTTAGGTGACATTCCTGAGCCCACCACAAAAACTCCTTCTGAATGCAAGGTATTATCTGAATGACAGTGTCTAGATCTTGGCAGTGCTGTGTCCATACATTTTGAGATACCATTGAAGCTTCCTCATATGCAATTTGGCATTGGGAAGTACCAGAATACAAGATGCCATGAACCCCAAGGCTTGAAGGACTGTCCTTGCAGTCAGCCTGGACCGTAGAGACATTTGATGGAAATAAAGAGAAAGGCTTCTTTGTTTGTCCGGGGTCAAAAGGCCATCTGGGAAGCTGTGTTCAGTCTCACACCCAGAAAGCACATGTCCTGAGAGGGTACTAGACTGGACTTTTTGTTCACAGAATACCCTAGGCATCTTAACACTGCCATCACATACTGTAGATGATGAAGAAGTTCGTCCCTTTCTTGTGCAATAATCAGGCAGTCGTCCAAATAAGGATAAATCTGTATTCCTCTGAGTCTGAAAAAGCTATCACTGGAGCCAGAACCTTTGTGAACACTCTGGGCGCAGTAGATAAGCCAAAGGGCAATGCAGAGAACTGATAATGTAAATTTCCAGCCCGAAAACGCAGGTACCTCCTGCAACTGGGCCTGATAGGAACATGAAGGTAAGCCTCTTTGAGATCCAGAGTAACCATCCAGTGATCTTTTCCCAACAGAGGTAAAAGTTGTTGCAAAGTCAGCATCTTGAACTTTGGAATGTCCAGGTAAGTGTTGAGGATAGATAAATCCAAAATTGGTCTCCACGTGTTCCCTTTCTTTGGAACTAGAAACAGGCGAGAATAAAATCTTAGGCCCACTTCTGACAGAGGAACTGGCTGTATAGCTCCTATATGAAGAAGTAAAGAAATTTGTCTGTGAGCCTCTATCCTTTGCCGAGGAGGGACGTCTGGCATGCCTTTGAAAGGAGGCATGGTATGGAAATAGAACTTGTAACCTCGGTTTATAATGTCCAACACCCATTTGTCCTGGGTGACTAAATGCCAATTTTGCTTGAAAAGAGCCAACTTTCCTCCCAAAGGAGCTGCCAGGCAAGAAGAATCTGGCAGCTGAAAATGCAGGTCATTGGGCCTGTTTACGAAAGGACTGGCCCCTGCCCTCACCAGCAGATTGAGCAGGCGAACTCCATTGTCTCGGCCTGAAGGTACTCTGAGCTCTGCCCCTACCACGTCTAGATCTACCCCTAGACTGAGAATCAGAAGAAGACGTCCACCCCTTAGTAGGCCAATTTCTACTAAACTTTGGAGGTTGTACCTGCAAAAAATCTTCAACAGTCTGCATAGACTTAGCCTTGTCTTCCATTTTCTTTAAGACTGACTCCACAGGAGGACCAAACAAAACTTCAGACTGTAAAGGGGCATCCAGAATTCTAGACTTAACATGCTCAGACAAATTCTGATCCTTAAGCCAGGCGTGCCTACGAATAACTGAACCAGTGGCCGCCACCCTAGAAGAAGCCTGTAAAGCATCAAAACCACATTGCAAAGAGTGCTTACCCACCTGTTCAGAAACATGCACTAAATCCTGCAATTCTTTACACTCTATGCCCTCTGCCAAAGCATCCACTTTAGATCTTAGCTGAGAAAGGAGGAAATTCTGATACTTCAACATATGAAACTGGCAGTTCAAAGCTCTCATTGCTAAAGTAGAAGAGGTATACACCTTCTTACCCCATCTATCCAAAGCTAGCTTCCTTATCCAGAGGAACCGGATTCTTAACAACAGAGGCTCTAACACCCTTAGGCCCCTGACTAATAGTTTCTGGGTCCGCCCTAGGACTCTTATACAGATATTTATGAGCCTCAGGCACCCTGTAATACCTGTCCGGTTTAACTGGGGCAGGAGGCACAGAATCTGGATTAAGGGAAGCTTCCGAGAAAACATCTGAAACAACATCCAAAACCGGAGGTATAGCTAAGGGTCTATGCTGTGGTAAAAACAAGAACTCCCTAAGTCTCTTCCGGGAATCAGAGTAATCCTGTCCCTCCCACTTAAAATGCTCCCTCATGGAATAGTACAGTTTTGTACCTACCATAAATGTAGATGTTCGAAGATCCACATTGCTGCAGTCCTTACTTATGGGTAGTCCGCGGTCCTCGGTCAGCCCGAATACCAAAGTATTAGGCTGACGTCGGTCATGGGCGCCTAGAACTGACATCAGAGCGTCAGGGTATAAAGGCGCATGACCGGCGTCATATCCTCAGTCTTTTCTTGCCCCAGATGTCAGAAGGCCAAACAAGAAAGGCCACAGCCAAAAACAGAATACCTCCCAAAAACATGCCCAACAACAACCATCACCTCAAGCATAGCACCCTGTTAAACTACAGTGGGGAAGGAGGGAGGGTAAATTGGACTGCAGCAATGTGGATCTTCGAACATCTACATTTATGGTAGGTACAAAACTGTACTATGTTCTTCATCTCACATTGCTGCAGTCCTTACTTATGGGTAGAATCCCAAAGCAACGGGAAAGGGAGGTTGGTAAAAATCATAAAGCATTAGGGGCTGCTAAAATGCCCTGTAAAATTGCAGTGGCAAATCCAGCCCTAGACTTAGAATAGAGAGGAAGGTGGTAATGTTTAGAAAAAGTATGCACTGAACTCCAAGTAGCTGCCTCCAAAATGTCTTTGTAGCTACCCCTTAGAAAGGCCGTAGAAGTAGCAGTAGCCCTAGTGGAATGAGGCCTGATTCCAGCGAATCTCCTTACCATGATGGGAATAACAGAAAGAAATACAAAACCCAATCCATTTAGAAATAGTTTGTTTTGAAACAGGTTTACCCTGTGAACCCAAGGCAAAAGAAACAAACAACTGCTGAGACTGTCTGAACTCCTTGGTTCTGCTCAAATAATAACGCAACTGCCTGTGAATATCCAAAGTATGCAAAATTTTCTCCCCTTTATTTTGGGGGTTTGCATAAAAAGTAGGCAAATAAATAGTTTGGTTTAAGGCCACACTAGAAACCACTTTAGGCATAAAGGAAGGATTAGTACGCAAAGATACCCTATCCTTATGAAAAATCAGGAAAGGCTCCACTGCCATGAGGGCCTGTAATTCAGAAACCCTTCTTGCAGAGGTAATGGCCAACAAAAAAGCAGTTTTCCATGACAAATAGTTTAACTCGGCCAAAGCTGCAGGCTCAAAAGGTTGTAGAGTAAGCTTTTCCAACACAAAATTGAGATCCCAAGCAGGAGTAGGAGCTCTACGTGGGGGTCTTATATTCTTTGCCCCTCTAAGAAATTGCTTAAACAAAGGGTGAGAGAATAAAGGAGGGTCACAATCATAGTGAGCAGAAATGGCTGCAGCATGGACCTTTATCGAGGAGAAAGACAAACCCTTGTCCAATAACTCAGTAAGATATTGAAGAGCAACACTTAAATCAGGTTTGGAGACATCAAAGTCCTTTCCTTTGCTCCAAATAAAAATCTCCTCCATTTATCAGCGTAAACTTTCCTGGTACTAGGCCTCCTGGCCTCCAAAATAACATTCAAAACTTGTTGTGGAAGCTGAGACCCTCCAGAGTCTAAAACAGAATATGCCAGGCTGTTAGGTGCAGAGACTGAATCTTGACATTGAGGAAGTGATTGCCCTCTTGTGACAAAAGGTGCGGAATCAAAGGCAGAGGCCATGGAGGTTCTCGTACTAGACTCCTCAGTAGTGGGTACCAGTGTTGTCGAGGCCAATCCGGTGCTATCAAAATCATGGTTGGCTTGTCTTGTCTGGCCTTCAAAAGTACCTTGGGAAGAAGAGGCAGAGGTGGAAAGGCATATACATGCAGATTGTTCCAACTGAATGATAGAGCGTCCACCGTCCAAGCTGTGTGATGAAACATTTTTGTGCAAAACTTTGGCAACTGGTAATTTAGTGGAGAAGCGAACAGATCTATGTCTGGAGTTCCCCATAACACTGTCAATTTTGAAATACATGAGGATCCAATTTCCACTCGTGAGGATCCACTATTTGTCTGCTCAACACATCTGCTAAGGAGTTCTGTGCTCCTGGTAGAAACCTTGCTTGAAGATTGAGGTGTAGATTGAGAGCAGTTTCCCACAAAATCATCGCTGGTCTGCAAAGAGGGTAAGAATGGGTTCCCCCTTGCTTGTTGATGTACCACATGACAGTAGTGTTGTCTGTTTGAATCAACACCTGCCCTGGGTGAAGTAAGTCTTTGAAAGCCATCAATGCAAACTGAACTGCTAACATTTCCTTCAAGTTGATATGCAAATGTTGGAGTTTGACAGGCCACGTGTCTTGCACCCATTTTCCATTGAGGTGTGCTCCCCAAGCCTTGTCCGAGGCATCTGTCGTTAGAATCTGACTCGCCTCTGGCCGGGTCACAGAGAGTCCCTTGTTTAGGTGACATTCCTGAGCCCACCACAAAAACTCCTTCTGAATGGAAGGTATTATGTGAATGACAGTGTCTAGATTTTGGCAGTGCTGTGTCCATACATTTTTGAGATACCATTGAAGCTTCCTCATATGCAATTTGGCATTGGGAAGCACCAGAATACAAGATGCCATGAACCCCAAGGCTTGAAGGACTGTCCTTGCAGTCAGCCTGGACCGTAGAGACATTTGATGAAAATAAAGAGAAAGGCTTCTTTGTTTGTCCGGGGTCAAAAAGGCCATCTGGGAAGCTGTATTCAGTCTCACACCCAGAAAGCACATGTCCTGAGAGGGTACTAGACTGGACTTTGTTTCGTTCACAGAATACCCTAGGCATCTTAACACTGCCATCACATACTGTAGATGTTGAAGAAGTTCGTCCTTTTCCTGTGCAATAATCAGGCAATCGTCCAAATAAGGATAAATCTGTATTCCTCTTAGTCTGAAAAAGGCTATCACTGGAGCCAGAACCTTTGTGAACACTCTGGGCGCAGTAGATAAGCCAAAGGGCAATGCAGAGAACTGATAATGTAAATTTCCAGCCAAACGCAGGAACCTCCTGCAACTGGGCCTGATAGGAACATGAAGGTAAGCCTCTTTGAGATCCAGAGTAACCATCCAGTGATCTTTTCCCAACAGAGGTAAAAGCTGTTGTAAAGTCAGCATCTTGAACTTTGGAATGTCCAGATAAGTGTTGAGGATAGATAAATCCAAAATTGGTCTCCACGTGTTCCCTTTCTTTGGAACTAGAAACAGGCGAGAATAAAATCCTAGGCCCACTTCTGACAGAGGAACTGGCTGTATAGCTCCCATTTGAAGAAGTAAAGAAATTTGTTTGTGAGCCTCTATCCTTTGCGAGGAGGGACGTCTGGCATGCCCTTGAAAGGAGGCATGGTATGGAAATAGAACTTGTAACCTCGGTTTATAATGTCCAATACCCATTTGTCCTGGGTAACTAAATGCCAATTTTGTTTGAAAAGAGCCAACTTTCCTCCCAAAGGAGCTGCCAGGCAGGAAGAATCTGGCAGCTGAAAATGCAGGTCATTGGGCCTGTTTACGAAAGGACTGGCCCCTGCCTTCACCAGCAGATTGAGCAGGCGAACTCCATTGTCTCGGCCTGAAGGTACTCTGAGCTCTGCCCCTACTACGCCTAGATCTACCCCTAGACTGAGAATCAGAAGAAGGGTACGTCCACCCCTTAGTAGGCCAATTTCTACTAAACTTTGGAGGTTGTACCTGCAAAAAATCTTTAACAGTCTGCATAGACTTAGCCTTGTCTTCCATTTTCTTTAAGACTGACTCCACAGGAGGACCAAACAAAACTTCAGACTGTAAAGGGCATCCAGGATTCTAGACTTAACATGCTCAGACAAATTCTGATCCTTAAGCCAGGCGTGCCTACGAATAACTGAACCAGTTGCAGCCACCCTAGAAGAAGCCTGTAAAGCATCAAAACCACATTGCAAAGAGTGCTTTCCCACCTGTTCAGAAACATGCACTAAATCCTGCAATTCTTTACACTCTATGCCCTCTGCTAAAGCATCCACTTTAGATCTTAGCTGAGAAAGGAGGAAATTCTGATACTTCAACATATGAAACTGGCAGTTCAAAGCTCTCATCGCTAAAGTAGAAGAGGTATACACCTTCTTACCCCATCTATCCAAAGCTCTAGCTTCCTTATCCAGAGGAACCGGATTCTTAACAACAGAGGCTCTAACACCCTTAGGCCCCTGACTAATAGTTTCTGGGTCCGCCCTAGGACTCTTATACAGATATTTATGAGCCCCAGGCACCCTATAATACCTGTCAGGTTTAACTGGAGCAGGTGGCACAGAATCTGGATTAAGGGAAGCCTCCGAGAAAACATCCGAAACAACATCCAAAACCGGAGGTAGAGCTAAGGGTCTATGCTGTGGCAAAAACAAGAACTCCCTGAGTCTCTTCCGTGAATCAGAGTAATCCTGTCCTTCCCACTTAAAATGCTCCCTCATGGAATGCAGAGTTTCTGAAAATGAAAAATCCTCTGGAGGAGAAGCAGAAGGAGTGGAATCCTCTGCATCAGAATCAGAATAAGGAGGGAAATCTTGAATGTCTTCAGCAGAAGACTCAGAATCATCTGAGGCCTGCTCCAAACTTTCCAACTCTGGCTCCATCCTGGGCCTCTTATCAGGAGGGGGCATAGAACCTCTAATTAAAGTAATCAAATCCTCTGCCATTTTAAGCATGTGCTTTTTAGGCACAGACCCTGAAGAACCAGAAATGACACCAGAGGAAGGCAAGACAGACCTGCCTTTAGAAGGAGCCTTAGAAACAGTAGCAGAAGGCCTAACCACCCTAGGCATAGAAGGGAGAATAGTAACCTGAGAGGCCCTTCAGCCTGACCTGCCTCCTGAGAGGCCACATCCTGTAAAATCAAAGTTTCCCCCAGGGACTCAACAGAAACTTCAGCCGGATCCACCTGTTCAGCTGTAGCTTCTAAAGGTCCGTGGCAAACGACGAATCATCCTGCCTAGGCTTTAAAGATTTGTCTTTGCGCTTCTTAGTAGAAGCAGGCGTCGGAACATCCGACGGCATATTATAATTACACCTCTTGCCAAAGACTAACCTAGCGCAATCTAACCTCCGTTTTATAGTGCGCTTATTAAACCTAGCACAAAACCGACACGCCGTGCTCCGGCCCCAAACAAGGAATACAAAGCGAGTGGTAATCCCTATGCGGTATCTGTTTCCCACAAGAAATACAATTATTCACTTTTTCTGACATCCGGTAAGTAACTGAGGCAAGAAAAACAAAATATTCAACGGGTACTTAGCCCAACTTGGTATCGGTCTGAAACTCCGAAAACGAAAAATTTCAGAACGCCGAACGGCACTTGCAACGCTGCTTCTGCATCGGACCATGCGGCAAAAAAGACTGAGGATATGACGTCGGTCATGCGCCTTTATACCCTGACGCTCTGATGTCAGATCTAGGCGCCCATGACCGACGTCAGCCTAATACTTTGGTATTCGGGCCGACCGAGGACAGCGGACTACCCATAAGTAAGGACTGCAGCAATGTGAGATGAAGAACATGGACCAATTTTTTGAAGGCCAATTTCTGCTGAAACGTGGAGGCTGTACCTGCAGGAAGTCTTTCACTGTTTGCATTGATTTCGCTTTTTCCTCCATTTTCTTTAGCACCTCCTCAGCTTTAATACCAAACAATACATCTTTTTGAAGAGGTGCATCTAATAATTTAGCTTTGACATGATCTGGTAAGGTTTGCTCTTTGAGCCAAGCATGCCTACGTACAGACCCCGTAACAGCAGCTCTACATGAGGCCTCTAAAGCATCAAAACCACACTGCAAGGTATGTTTTCCCACTTGCTCTGCACCATGCAACAAATCCTGCAACTCTTTTAAATCTGGTTGTTCTGGTTGTGTCATCTTGCTTTTCAGCTGAGATATCAAAAACTGTTGATACTTTAACATATGGAACTGACAGTTTAATTCCCTCATGGTTAAAGTGGCCGAGGTGTACACCTTTTTCCCCCACCTTTCTAAAGCTCTGGAATCTCTCTCTGAAGGTAATGGATTTTTAGCAGTAGAGGCCTCAATTCCCTTGGGACCCTGTGAAATTGTTTCTGGGTCAGCAGTATGGCTTTTATATAGGAACTGGTGAGATTCAGGAACCCGGTAATACCAGTCTGGTTTAACAGGAGCTGGAGGCAAAGAATCAGGATTAAGGCTGGCTTCTGTGTACACATCATCCAATATATCTAAAACGGGGATAGCCAGAGGCCTACGCTGGGGGAGCAGAAGAAATTCCTGGAGCCTTTTCTTTGAATCTGAATAATCTTGGCCTTCCCAGTGAAAGTGTTCCCTCAATGTATGCAGGGTTTCCCCAAAAGAGAAGTCCTCAGGGGAGAGAGGAATAGACTCCTCAGCATCAGAGTCTTCGAATGGGGAATAGGCATAATCCTGGTCCTCAGATAGTTCTGAGGTAATAGAAGATTGATCTGAGGAAGGGTAGTCTTCCTCTAATCTGGGCCTTTTGTCAGAGGGGGGATGAGAACCCCTGATAAGAGTAATCCAATCCTCAGCCATTTTAAGCATCTGTTTTTTAGGCATGGTGCCTTGAGAGGGGGTCTGAGGAACCTGTTTTTTGGATTTCATGGCTGCTTTAGATTTAGTGAAGGCTTTAATAGAGAAGGAGGAAGGCGTGAAGACCCCTTGAGAAATGGCAGGCCTGTCTAAATTCTGTGTATCCCCACCAGGAGTGGTGTCGGGATCTGTAGTAGGAATGGGGGGTGAGGAGCCTGCGACTTCGGGTACTGAAGACACCGGTAATGCATTGTCATCAGTACTCAGAGGCTGCGTAGGCGCCTCGCTGAGTGCCGGAGAAAGTACAGTTTTGTACCTACCATAAATGTAGATGTTCGAGGATCCCCATTGCTGCAGTCCTTACTATTGGGTATAGTCCGCGTCCAGTCGGCCCGAATACCAGAGTATAAGGCTGACGTCGGTCAGGGCGCATTAGACTGACGTCAGTACGTCAGGGTACTAATGCGCATGACCGACGTCATATCCTCAGTCTTTTCTTGCCCCAGATGTCAGAAGACCCTAAAAAGACAAGGCCCAAAATACCTGCACCAAACATATGTACAATATATACAAGAATATATACAAAAATATAAGCATGTAACCTCACCTACACAACCACCCCTAAACACAGAGGGAAGGAGGGAGGGTAATTGGACTGCAGCAATGGGGATCCTCGAACATCTACATTTATGGTAGGTACAAAACTGTACTATGTTCTTCGTTCCCCATTGCTGCAGTCCTTACTATTGGGTAGAATCCCAAAGCAGAGGTAAGGGAGGCTGGCAAATCATAAAGAAGCAGGAGCTGACAACATGCCTTGCAAAACAGCTGTGGCAAAACCAGCCCTAGACTTAGAGTAGATAGGAAGGTGATAATGCTTAGAGAAAGTATGCACTGAACTCCAAGTAGCTGCTTCCAAAATATCCTTAGTTGCCACCCCTTAGAAATGCTGTTGAAGTGGCAGTAGCCCTAGTGGAATGAGGCCTAATCCCAGCTGGAATCTCCTTGCCATGATGGGAATAACAAAATGCAATGCAAAAGCCAATCCACCTAGAAATAGTTTGTTTTGACACAGGCTTGCCCTGGGAACTCAAAGCAAAAGAAACAAACAACTGCTGAGACTGCCTGAAATCCTTAGTCCTGCTTAAATAATAACGCAATTGCCTGTGTACATCTAAAGTGTGCAAAATCTTTTCCCCTTTATTTTGGGGGTCTGCATAAAAAGTAGGCAAATGAATAGTTTGGTTTAAAGCCATACTAGAAACCACCTTAGGCATAAAGGAAGGATTAGTACGTAATGATACCCTATCCTTATGGAAAATCAAAAATGGCTCTACTGCCATAAGGGCCTGCAACTCAGACACCCTTCTTGCAGAAGTAATAGCCAACAGAAAAGCAGTCTTCCATGACAAGTATTTCAATTCAGCAGTAGCCGCAGGCTCAAAAGTTTGTAGAGTAAGTTTTTCCAACACAAAATTGAGATCCCAAGCAGGAGTAGGAGCTCTGTGGGGTCTTATATTCTTTGCCCCTCTAAGAAACTGCTTGAACAAAGGATGCGAAAACAATGGTGGGTCACAATCATAGTGAGCTGAAATTGCTGCAGCATGAATCTTAATGGAAGAGAAGGACAAACCTTTGTCCAATAACTCAGTAAGGTATTGAAGAGCCACACTCAAATTAGGCTCAGAAACCTGCAAATTCTTTGCTGTACTCCAAAATAAAAATCTCTTCCATTTTTCTGCGTACACTTTCCTTGTACTAGGTCTTCTAGCTTCCATAATCACATTTAAAACTTGTTGAGGAAGTTGAGACCTGCTGTGTTTCAACACAGAATATGCCAGGCTGTTAGATGAAGAGCGAAGCTTGACATTGAGCAGATGACCATCCTACTGAGATAACAGATGAGGAATCAGAGGTAAAGGCCATGGAGGCTTCCTTACCAGACTCCGTAGTAGTGGGTACCAGTGTTGCCGAGGCCAATCTGGAGCTATCAAAATCATCCTTGGCCTGTCTTGTCTGACCTTTAATAGTACCTTTGGGAGAAGAGGCAGAGGAGGAAAGGCATACACATGAAGATTTTTCCAACTGAAAGACAGAGCATCCACTTTCCAAGCTGTGTGATGAAACCCCTTTGTGCAATACTGTGGCAGCTGGTGGTTTAGTGGAGAAGCGAACAGATCTATGTCTGGAGTTCCCCATGACACTGTCAATTTTGAAATACATGAAGATCCAGTTTCCACTCGTGGGGATCCATGATTTGTCTGCTTAACACATCTGCTAAGGAGTTCTGTGCTCGGCAGAAACCTTGCCTGAAGAGTTAGTTGCAAGCTTAGCGCAGTCTCCCATAAAATCATTGCTTGCCTGCATAGAGGATAAGAATGTGTTCCCCCTTGCTTGTTGATGTACCACATGACAGTTGTGTTGTCTGTTAGAATCAACACCTGCCCTGGAAGAAATAACTCCTTGAAAGCCATTAATGCAAACTGGACTGCTAACATCTCTTTCATGTTGATATGTAGATGCTGTAGTCTGGCAGGCCACTTGTCTTGTATCCACTTTCCATTTAGATGAGCTCCCCAAGCAATGTCCGAGGCATCTGTCGTTAAAATCTGACTCGCCTCTGGCCGGGTCACAGAGAGTCCCTTGTTTAGGTGACATTCCTGAGCCCACCACAAAAATTCTTTTTGAAGGCAAGGTATTATTTGAATGACAGTGTCCAAATCCTGGCAGTGCTGTGTCCATACATTTTGAGATACCATTGTAGCTTCCTCATATGCAGTTTGGCATTGGGAAGCACCAGAATACAAGATGCCATGAACCCTAATGCTTGAAGGACTGTCCTTGCAGTCAGCACGGACTGATGAGATAGTTGATGGAAGTAAAGTGATAGACTCTTTTGTTTGTCCGGGGTTAAAAGGCCATCTGGGCTGCTGTATTCAGTCTCACACCCAGAAAGCACATGTCTTGAGAGGGTACTAGACTGGACTTTATTTCGTTCACAGAATACCCTAGGCATCTTAGCACTGCTATAACATATTCCAGATGCTGTAGAAGGTCTTCCTTTTCTTGAGCCAGAATCAGGCAGTCGTCCAAGTAAGGATAGATTTGAATTCCTTGAAGCCTGAAGTAAGCTATCACTGGAGCCAGAACCTTTGTGAATACTCTGGGCAGTAGATAAGCCAAAGGGCAATGCAGAGAACTGATAATGAGAATTTCCAGCTCGAAACCGCAGATACTTCCTGCAACTTAGCCTTATAGGCACATGAAGGTAAGCTTCCTTGAGATCTAAAGTTACCATCCAGTGATCTTTGCCCAGCAGAGGTAAAAGCTGTTGTAACGTCAACATCTTGAACTTGGGAATGTCCAGAAAAGTGTTGAGGAGAGATAAATCCAAAATAGGTCTCCACGTGTTCCCCTTCTTTGGTACTAGGAACAGGCGAGAATAAAATCCTAGGCCCCTTTCTGATACAGGGACTGGCTGAATGGCCCCATCTGGAGTAACTGAAAAACTTGCTTGTGAGCCTCTTTTCTTTGTGGAGGAGGAACGTCTGGCATGCCTTTGAAAGGGGGCATTGTATGGAAATAAAATCTGTAACCGTGGTGAATGATATCCAACACCCATTTGTCTTGAGTAATTAAATCCCAATTTTCTTTGAAAAGAGACAGTCTTCCTCCCAAAGGAGCTGCCAGGCGAGAATCTACTGGCAGCTGAAAAGACAGGTCATTGGGTCTGTTTACGAAAGGACTGACCCCTGCCGTCACCAGAAGTCTGAGCAGGTGAACTCCCTGTTCTAGGCCTAAAAGAACCTTGAGCCCTGCCCCTACCACGTCTAGACCTACCCCTAGACTGGGAATCATAAGCAGGATATGTCCACCCCTTAGCAGGCCAATTTCTACTAAACTTCGGTGGCTGCACCTGCAAAAAATCTTTAACAGTTTGCATAGACTTAGCTTTGTCCTCCATGTTCTTTAAAACTGCTTCCACAGGCGATCCAAACAACACATCAGACTGTAAAGGAGCATCCAAAATCCTTGTCTTAACATGCTCAGCTAAATTCTGATCCTTCAACCAGGCATGCCTGAAGAACAGAACTAGTAGCAGCCACCCTCGAGGAGGCCTGTACAGCATCAAAACCACATTGCAAAGAATGCTTACCCACTTGTTCAGACACATGAACCAAATCCAGCAACTCTTTACACTCCATACCTTCCGCCAAAGCATCCACCTTAGATTTTAATTGTGAAAGGAGATAATTCTGATATTTTAGCATGTGAAACTGACAATTCAACGCTCTCATGGCTAGAGTGGAAGAAGTATACACTTTCTTTCCCCACCTATCCAAAGCCCTTGCCTCTTTATCAGTGGGAACAGGATTTTTAACCACAGAAGCCTTAACACCTTTAGGCCCTTGAGAAATAGTTTCTGGGTCCGCCCTAGGACTCTTAAACAAATACTTATGAGCTTGGGCACCCTATAATACCTATCAGGCTTAACAGGAGCAGGAGGCAAAGAGTCAGGGTTCAGGAAGCCTCTGCAAAAACATCTTCCACCACATTCAAGACAGGAGGAATAGCTAAGGGCCTACGCTGGGGTAAAAACAAGAATTCCCTAAGCCTTTTCCTGGAATCAGAGTAATCCTGGCCTTCCCATTTAAAGTGCTCCCTCATGGAATGCAGAGTCTCTGAAAATGAGAAATCCTCAGGAGGAGAAGCTGTAGGAGTGGAATCATCCACATCAGAATCAGAATAAGTAGGATACTCCTGCAAGTCTTCCATGAAGACTCTGAAGCCTCTGAACACTGTTCAAAACTATCAAACTCCGGTTCCACCCTAGGCCTCTTATCAGGCGGGGACATAGAACCTCTAATCATAGTAATCAAATCTTCTGCCATTTTAAGCATATGTTTCTTAGGTACAGCACCCGAAATGCTAGGAGAAGCCCCCACTGAAGCTGAACTAGGCCTACCTCTCAAAGAAGTTTTGGCAACAGGAGGAGAGGCTCTAACTACCTTGGGAAGAGAGGGAAGAACAGTTACCTGAGAAGCCCCGTCAGCCTGGCCTACCTCCTGAGAAGGCACATCCTGTAACAGTAAAGTTTCTGCCTGAGACTCCATGGAAACTCCTGGCAAAACCTCTGGCTCCACTGAGCCTTCTAAAGAACCGACGTCCGGGACTGCCGGTTCATCAACCCTAGGCTTAGCTGTTTTGTCCTTGCGCTTCTTGGACGAAG
This sequence comes from Protopterus annectens, assembly GCF_019279795.1. Lineage (NCBI taxonomy): Eukaryota > Metazoa > Chordata > Ceratodontiformes > Protopteridae > Protopterus > Protopterus annectens. The sequence continues at coordinate 51,715,559 of NC_056732.1, read as the reverse complement.
CGGCGCCGGAGCATCCGACGGCATTTTATAATTGCAACGCTTCCCAAACACTAACCTGGCACAGTCTAACCTCCTCTTAATAGTGCGTTTGTTAAACCTAGCACAAGAGCGGCAACCAACAACGCCGTGCTCAGGCCCTAAACAAGGTATACACAAGGTATGGTAATCCCTATGAGGTATCTGTTTCCCACAAGAAATACAGTTATTCACTTTTTCTGACATCCGGTTAAATAGTGAGGCAAGAAAAAACCAAAATGTTCCCCAACGGGGTACTTAGCCAACTCTGTTTCGGTCTGAAACTCCGGTTTCGGAAATATTTCAGAACGCCAACCTGCACTCGCAAAACTGCTTCTGCATCGGACCATGCGGCAAAAAAGACTGAGGATATGACGTCGGTCATGCGCATTAGTACCCTGACGTACTGACGTCAGTCTAATGCGCCCTGACCGACGTCAGCCTTATACTCTGGTATTCGGGCCGACTGGACGCGGACTATACCCAATAGTAAGGACTGCAGCAATGGGGAACGAAGAACATCCAGTAGTCGGCCTTAGCGTGGTTTCAGTAGGTTGTGCGGACCTCATGTGTCGGTCCTTATCTTTGCGTTTTTTGCTCAAAACTGGAGTCGGAGTATCTGACGACATAATTAAATTTTTTGCCAAAAAAGTGAAGGGCGAACTCCGCCCGTCACTTAATACTGCGCTTATTGAATCTAGCATAAAAAGAGCAGGCCGAGACGTCGTGGTCTGGGCCTAAGCAAGGTATACAGAAAGAGTGGAAATCCTTATGCGGTATTTGCTTCCCACATAAAATGCAATTATTAACTTTGTCTGACATCGGTCTGAGGCAAGAAAAGTTTCCCCAACGGGGTACTTAGCTTTCAAGAAGACTTCGGCTGAAATACTTTCGTAAATCTCAGGAGCTGGCCGACCGGCTCTTGCGAACTGCTTCTGCTTCGGGCACCGTGCGGCAAGAAAGACTGGGGAAAATGGCGTCGGCTGCCTCTTTTATACCCCTGACGCACTGACGTCAGGGAAGAAGCGACGACAACCGACGCCAGACCTAGACTTTGGAATTCGGCCGACCGAGGACCCGCCTGACGGCAGGATAACCCATCTGTTATGACTGCAGCTGTATGCACGATGAACATCGCGCTTGTGACCCTGAGAAATGGTTTCAGGGTCAGCAGTAGGGGTTGAGGAATTTGTGGGAGTCAGGAACCCTGTAATATCCATCTGGCTTACTAGGAGCCGGAGGCAGGGAATCAGGAGCCATGCTGGATTCTGAGAAATCATCTTCAACAATGTCTAGAACAGGAGGTATAGCCAAAGGCCTATGCTGAAGAAGAAGAAAATCCCCCAAGCCTCTTTTTAGATTCTGAGAAATCCTGACTCTCCCAGTGAAAGTGTTCCCTTAAGGTATGCAAAGTTTCTCCAAGAGAAAAATCCTCAGGAAGAGAAGCAGAAGGGATGGAATCTTCTGCATCAGAGTCCTCATAAGGTGGAATAGATAATTCCTGATCAGAAGAGGAATCAGAAGAATTAGAAACCTGATCTGATGATTCATAGTGCGTGCCTTGCCTAGGCCTCTTAGCAGGAGGGGGATGGGAACCCCTGATCAAGGTAATTAAATCCTCAGCCATTTTGATCATTTGTTTTTTAGGCATAGGGGCCTGTGCATGTGGCCCAAGCATCGTTTTTTTAGACTCAGATAAGTACAGTTTTGTACCTACCATAAATGTAGATGTTCAAGTGTATACACTGCTGCAGTCATTACACTTGGGTTATCTTGCCGTCAGGCGGTTTCTCAGTCTGGTGCAATCAGGATCATCTTTGGCTCTTCCTGCCTGGCTTTTAGGAGTACCTTTGGCAGGAGAGGTAGCAGTAAGAAAGCTTGTAGGTTCTCCCAGCTGAATGAGAGGGCATCCACTTTCCATGCTTGTGGATGATAACTCCTTGTGCAGAATTTTTGTAGCTGGCAGTTTACTGGGGATGCAAACAGATCTATATCCGGGCTCCACCATTTGTGTGTTATCATTCTGAATATCTGTGGATTCAACTCCCATTCGTGGGGATCAATGATGTTTCTGCTTAAATAGTCTGCCAGTGTGTTTTTCTCTCCTGGCAGGAATTGCGCTTGAAGATGAACTTGAAGGTTTATAGCTGTGTTCCATAAGGTCATAGCTTGTCTGCATAGTGGGTAGGAGTGAGTGCCCCCTTGCTTGTTTATGTACCACATAACTGTGGTGTTGTCTGTCTTTAGTAGTAGTTGTCCTGGATGCAGCAGGTCCTTGAAAGCTATAAGCACATTTTGTACAGCTAGCATCTTTTTTTTGATTGATGTGAAATGCCTTTGTTCTGCGGGCCACGTGCCCTAAATACATTTGCCTGCCATGTGTGCTCTCCAGGTGTAATCCGATGCATCTGTTGTCAGTGTTTGCCTGGCTGTGGGTTGTGTAAAAGGCTGTCCCTTGTTGAGGTGACAAGCTTGAGCCCACCACTGAAACTCCTGCTGAAGGCAAGGGATTAGTGATACAACTGTTTCCAAACTGACAGTGTTGAGACCATACATTCTTTAGATACCATTGTAGTTTCCTCATATGCAGTCTGGCATATGGAATTAGAAGTATGCAGGATGCCATGTAACCCAAGGCCTGCAGAATTTTTCTTGCAGGGAGTTGGGTCTTTGTTGTCATCAATTGAAAGCATGGAGTCTGTTTGTCCTTGTTTGTCTGGCGTGAGATAAGCTATCTGGGCCGTTGTGTTCAAGCTGCCACCCAGGAATACAATCTCTTGTGAGGGCACTAGTTTTGATTTCTTTTCGTTTACCATGTACCCCAGGCAACTTAACTTTTTTACAAATGCCAGATGCTTTAGAAGAATGTCCTTGCTCTCTGCTTGAACCAGGCAGTCGTCCAGGTACGGAAAAATTTGAATTCCTTTCTGTCTGCAAAATGCAATTACTGGTGCCAGGCACTTTGTGAAGACCCTGGGCGCAGTAGATAAGCCAAAGGGCAGTGCAGAGAATTGGTAGTGCATTGAACCAGCTATGAATCTGAGGTATCTTCTGCAGTTTTGTCTGATAGGGACATGCAGGTATGCCTCTTTGAGGACCAAAGTCACGAGCCAAGCTTTCCTGCTCAGCATGGGAAGAAGCTGCTGTAATGTCAACATTTTGAATTTCAGAACATCCAGGTAAGTGTTAAGAGATGAAAGATCCAGAATGGACCTCCAGGCTTTGTCCTTTCTGGGTACCAGAAAGAGTCTTGAGTAAAATCCTTGTCCTTGCTCCTGTGATGGTACCTTTTGAATAGCTCTCATATCCATGAGTGCTGTAATTTGTTTTTGAGCCTCTGCCCATTGATTTGGTGGCAGATTTGGCATTCCTTTTAACCTTGGCAGAGTATGAAAGTGGAACCTGTAACCTTGAAATACAATGTTGAGAACCCATTTGTCTTTGATCATTTGCCAATTGTGGTAGAAGAGTGCCAGTTTTCCTCCCAAGGGGGCTGCCAAGAAGGATTTGTTTGGCAGCTGTAGTGGGAAGTCACTGGAGCTGCTTTTTATATGGTTGGGGCCTGTCTTCCCCTTCTTTCTGACCTGATGCAACCCATTGTCGAGGCCTGTAAGGACCTTGTGTTTGACCTCTACCTCTTGGACGTCTGTATCTTCCCCTTTGAGGTCTGTCTGTAATTAAAAAAGGACCAATTCATAGTTGGCCAGTTTCTGCTAAATCTAGGAGGTTGAACCTGTAAAATATCCTTCACCGTTTGCATAGATTTTGCCTTATCCTCCATTTTCTTTAACACCTCTTCTGCCTTAACTCCAAATAACACATCCTGCTGCAAAGGTGCATCCAATAATTTTGCTTTAACATGATCTGGTAACATATGTTCTTTTAACCAAGCATGTCTCCTAATGACAGAGCCTGTAACTGCTGCTCTGCAGGAGGCCTCTAGAGAATCAAAACCACATTGCAAAGTATGCTTTCCAACTTGTTCAGCTGCATGCAATAAATCCTGCATTTCTTTAAAATTAGGAGGATCTGATTCTGGAAGCATTTTTTGTTTTAATTGAGACAGTAAAAATTGCTATATTTTAGCATGTGAAACTGGCAATTTAAGGCTCTGATTGCTAAAGTTGCAGACGTATATACTTTCTTTCCCCATCTGTCTAATGCTCTGGAATCGCTGTCAGAGGGAACTGGATTCTTGGCTGATGAGGCCTTAACTCCTTTGGGTCCCTGAGAAATAGTTTCAGGGTCAGCTACCAGGCTTTTATACAGAAATTTATGTGAGTCAGGGACTCTGTAGTATCTGTCAGGTTTAACAGGGGCTGGAGGTAAGGAATCAGGATTTAAGCTGGATTCAGTATACACATCATCCACAATGTCAACACTGGCAGAATAGCAAGGGGTCTGTGTTGAGGTAATAAAAGGAAATCTCGGTGCCTTTTCTTGGATTCTGAATAATCCTGGCCTACCCAGTGGAAAAGCTCCCTCATGGTATGTAGGGTTTCCCCAAAGGAGTAGTCCTCAGGCGGTGAGGCTGATGGAATTGATTCCTCAGCATCAGAATCCTCATAAGGTGGTAAAGAGTATCCTAGGTCTGAGGATGAATCAGAAGAGATGGACACCTGGTCGGATGAGTCATAGTCTGCATCCTGTCTAGGCCTTTTATCAGGAGGGGGATGGGACCCCCTGATCAGAGTGATTAGGTCTTCGGCCATTTTGAGCATTTGTTTCTTAGGCATGGAGGCCTGTCCTGGAGAATGCTGTATTTGTTTCTTTGACTTTAAAGGAGGCTTAGACTTAGCTGAGGGTTTAATGCTTAACTGAGTAGGTCTGAAGACACCCTCTGTAGCTGTGGGTTGCTCAGCTACTCCGGATCACTCTGAAAGGTTAGTCTCAGTAGGCTGAAGAACTTGTGCGTTCGAAGGCCCAGCCATCTCCACATGGGAGTCAGAGGCGGCTTGTGGTTCTACAGAAGCAATAGTCAGGGGCTGCGAAGGCGCCTCGCTGAAAACCGGAGAACTGGTGACTGGCCTAGAAGAGGCTTCGTCGTCAGTTTTGGGCTTCGGATGCCTATCCTTGTCTCTGCACTTTTTGTGTATGCTGGTCGTCGGAAGTTCCGACGGCATGGTAAAATTGAATTTTCTACCAAAATAATGTTGGGCAAAATCAAACAGACGTTTAATAGTGCGCTTGTTAAACCTAGCACAAAACTGACAACCAGTGACGTCGTGGTCAGGGCCTAGGCATGGGATACAACAGGAATGTAAATCCTTATGAGGTATTTGCTTCCCACAAGACATACAGTTATTAACTTTTACTGACATCGGTCTGAGGCAAGAAAAAGTTTCCCCAACAGGGTACTTAGCTTTGCAGAAGACTTCGGTTCTGGATTTGGAATGAAAATCTCAGGAGACGGCCGACCGGCACTTGCGAACTGCTTTTGCTTCGGGCACCGCGCAGCAAGAAAGACAGAAGAAAATGGCGTTGGCTGCATCTTATATACCCCTGTCGCACTGACATCAGGGAGGAGGCGACAGCAACAGACACCGGACCAAGACTTTGGAACTCAGGCCGACTGGGGAACCGCCTGACGGCAGGATAACCCAACGTGTAATGACTGCAGCAGTGTAAAAAGATGAACATCTGTTTTTAATCTCGTTTTTGAAGTTGGCATCGGTTTAATATACAAATCTTTAGGCCTGAAAAAGTACAGTTTTGTACCTACCATAAATGTAGATGTTCGAGTGCTAATACAGCAGTCATAACAGATGGGTTCTCCTGCCGTCAGGCGGGTCCTCGGTCGGCCGAATTCCAAAGTCTAGGTCCGGCATCGGTTGTCGTCGCTTCTTCCCGGACGTCAGTGCGCCAGGGGTATAAAAGAACCAGCCGACGCCATTTTCTTCAGTTTTTCTTGCCCCAGATGTCAGGTGCCCCCAGAAGGAAGGCAATACATAAATTTGTGAAATAAAGCAATGCAATATAATCAAAATACAGTAGTTGCAAGCAAATACACCATAAAAGAATACCCCAATCAGGTTGTATGAGGAGGTGTTAGCCAACAGGCCTGTCCCAAAAGGGGAAGGAGGGAGGGAAACCTGGACTGCAGCTGTATTAGCACTCGAACATCTACATTTATGGTAGGTACAAAACTGTACTATGTTCATCATGCATACAGCTGCAGTCATAACATATGGGTAGAATCCCAAAGCTAAGAAAGGGGTGGTAGGCACTAGGTGGAACTAGGAGGTGTCAGGATGCCCTGCAAGACTGCAGTGGCAAAGCCTGCTCTAATTTTGGAGTATAATGGTAGGTGGTAGTGCTTGGAGAAGGTATGCACAGAACTCCAAGTGGCTGCTTCCAATATATCTTTGGTAGGAACTCCTCTGAGGAAAGCTGCAGAGGTAGCTGTGGCCCTTGTTGAGTGAGATCTGATGCCTGTAGGTACAGTTTTGCCATGAAAAGAATAGCAAAAGCGTATGCAGTGGGCTATCCATTTTGAGATGGTCTGTTTCGAAATTGGCTTTCCTTGAGCTCCTACAGCATAGGACACAAAGAGCTGTTCTGATTTTCTGAAAGGATTTGTTCTGTCCAGATAAAAACGGAGTTGTCTGTGGATGTCCAAGGAATGTAGTAATCTCTCCCCTTTGTTTTGAGGATTAGGATAAAAGGTAGGCAAGTGTATGGCCCGATTCAAAGCTACCCTGGATAGAACTTTAGGCATAAAGGACTGATTGGGTCGTAAGGAAACTCTGTCCTGATGGAAGATGATAAAAGGCTGCACAGTCATGAGAGCTTGTAGTTCTGAAACTCTACGAGCTGAAGTAATAGCTAGAAGGAAAGCTGTTTTCCAGGACAAATATTGTAAATCTGATGAGGCAGCTGGCTCAAAGGGAGGCAGGGTCAGTTTTTCCAGAATGAAATTGAGATCCCAAGCAGTATTGGTCGTTTCCTTGGGGGTCTTAGATTCTTATCCCCTCTGAGGAACTGTCTTAAGAGAGGGTGAGAGAATAAGGGTGGATCAGTGTTGTATTCTGCAGAAATTGCTGAGGCATGGATTTTGATGGAGGAGAATGAAAGTCCACTGCTTAGCAGCTTAGCTAGATACTGTAGTATTTGAGGTAAATTCAGTTTTCCAGGATCCTGGCCCTTTTTCTCATTCCAGACACAAAACCGTTTCCATTTTGCGGAGTAAGCTTTTCTAGTTGATGGCCTTCTGGCCTCCAGAATGGCATCCTGCACCTCCTTGGAGAGTAGGGTCCGTTGTGATGCTAAGAAATCTTCCATGCGGCTAGATTGAGTGTTTTTAGCTGGCTGTGAAGAGTTTTGAAGCTGTGCTGAGTCAGAAGAGGAGGCATTAGAGGCAGGGTCCATGGTGGGGAATGCGTCAGGCTCCTCAGGAGTGGGTACCAGTGTTGTCTTGGCCAGTCCGGGGCAATGAGAATCATCTTTGGTCTGTCTGCTCTGGTTTTCAATAGAACTTTGGGCAGCAGAGGAAGAGGTGGGAAGGCATAAACTGTCATTGATGTCCAACTGAAAGAGAGAGCGTCCACTCTCCAGGCCTTTGGATGGAAAATCCTTGAGCAGAATTTTGCCAATTGGTGATTTTTGTGGGAGGCAAAGTAATCTATGTCTTGCCTTCCCCATGCTTGGATTATTTCTGTAAAAACTTTTGGATGCAACTTCCATTCGTGTGGATCTGTCATATTTCTGCTTAGGTTGTCTGCCAGTGTGTTTTCCTTCCCTGGCAAGTACTGTGCTTGTAGTTCGATTTGTAAGTCCATGGCCATGTTCCAAAGTGACATGGCCGGTCTGCATAGGGGGTATGAATGTGTTCCTCCCAGTTTGTTTATGTACCACATAACTGTGGTGTTGTCCGTTCTTATCAATAGTTTACCTGGTTGCAGCAGGTCCTTGAAAGCTATAATAGCCTTTATTACTGCTAGCATTTCCTTTTGATTGATGTGAAGGTGCTTTTCTTTTTGGGACCATTTGCCCTGAATGCACCGATCTGTCATGTGCGCCCCCCATGTGTAGTCCGAGGCGTCTGTTGTGATGACTTGATTTGCTTGAGGCTTGCTGAATGGAAGACCTGTGTTTGTTTGGCATGCTTGAGCCCACCACAGAAATTCCTTTTGTAGACATGGAATTAGTGGTATTATTGTTTCCAAACTGTGGCTGTGTTGAGACCATATGTTTTCAGGTACCATTGAAGTTTCCTCATATGCAGCTTTGCACATGGGATTAGTAAAATGCAAGATGCCATGAATCCCAGAGCCTGCAGGATTTTCCTTGCAGTCAGCCTGGTGCAATTTGCTAGTGCTCTGAAGTATTGAGTTAGTTGCCCCTGCTTCTCTGGCGTGAGGTAGGCCATCTGGGTGTTTGTGTCCAAGTTGGCACCCAGGAAAATTATCTTCCGAGAGGGTATTAGCCTTGATTTCTTTTTGTTGACTGTGTATCCCAGAGAGTTCAACAACATTATTACATAAGCCAGATGTTTCAGAAGAATGTGCTTGCTTGTCCACTTGGATCAGGCAGTCGTCCAAATAGGGGTATATTTGTATCCCTTAAAGTCTGCAGTAGGCAATTACTGATGACAGGCATTTCGTGAATACTCTGGGCGCAGTAGATAAGCCAAAGGGCAATGCAGAGAATTGATAATGGGTTGAACCTGCAAGAAATCGGAGGTATCTTCTGCAATTTTGTCTGATTGGGACATGCAGGTATGCCTCCTTGAGGTCCAATGTTACCAGCCAAGACTCCTTGCCCAGCATGGGAAGATGTTGCTGTAGAGTGAGCATTTTGAATTTTGGTACGAGTAGAAATGTGTTTAGGATGGATAGGTCCAAAATAGGTCTCCAATCTTTTCCCTTCCTTGGTACCAGAAATAGCCTGGAATAAAAACCTTGACCTTGTTCGTGCGTAGGTACCTCTTGAATAGCTTTCATGTCTATGAGATCTGTAATTTACCTTTGTGCCTCTGCCCTTTGATTGTGTGGCAGGTTTGGCATGTCTCTCATTTTTGGAAGGGTGTGAAAATGGAATCTGTAGCCTCTGTTTATGATGTCCAGGATCCATTTGTCTTTTGTGACAATATGCCAATTTCTTGAAAATAATGCCAGCTTTCCTCCTAAGGGGGCTGCCATTTGAGTCTTGTTTGGCATGCAAAGGGGAAAGTCATTGGGCTTGCGAAGGCCAATTTCTACTGAAACGTGGGGGTTGTACCTGTAGAAAATCTTTCACAGTTTGCATTGATTTAGCCTTTTCCTCCATTTTCCTTAATACCTCCTCAGCATTAGCACCAAATAATACATCCTTTTGAAGAGGGGCATCTAGTAATTTAGCTTTGACATGATCAGGCAAGGTTTGTTCCTTGAGCCAGGCATGTCTACGTATGACTGATCCTGTAACAGCAGCTCTACATGAGGCCCCTAGAGCATCAAAACCACATTGTAAGGTATGCTTACCCACTTGTTCTGCACTATGCATCAACTCCTGCAACTCCTTCAAGTCTGGTTGTTCAGGTTGTGACATTTTACTTTTCAAGTGTGATAACAAACACTGTTGGTATTTTAGCATATGGAACTGACAGTTTAAGGCCCTCATGGTTAAGGTAGCCGAGGTATATACCTTTTTTCCCCACCTTTCTAAGGATCTGGAATCTCTCTCGGAAGGTAATGGATTTTTAGCAGTGGAGGCCTTAATTCCTTTGGGGCCCTGTGAGATGGTTTCTGGGTCAGCAGCATGGCTTTTGTATAGAAATTGGTGCGAGTCAGGAACCCTGTAGTACCTGTCAAGCTTAACTGGGGCTGGAGGTAGAGAGTCCGGGTTAAGGCAGGCCTCCGAGTAATCATCTAGGATGTCCAAGACAGGAGGTATAGCCAGAGGCCTGTGCTGAGGTAGTAAGAGAAATTCCCTAAGCCTTTTCTTGGAATCTGAATAATCTTGGCCTTCCCAGTGGATGTGTTCCCTTAAGGTATGCAAAGTTTCCCCAAATGAGTAATCCTCTGGGGGGGATACAGAAGGAATGGACTCCTCTGCATCAGAGGATTCAAAAGGGGAGTAAGAATGTTCCTGATCATCAGAGTGCTCTGAAATAATGAAGCCCTGATCAGAGGAGGGGGATTCTTCCTCCACTCTGGGCCTTTTGTCCGGTGGGGGCTGAGAACCCCTGATAAGAGTAATTACATCCTCAGCCATTTTAAGCATCTGTTTTTTAGGCATGGGGCCTGGAGATGGGCCCTGAGTAGCTTATCTCTTAGAGTGCATGGCTGCTTTAGACTTGGTGAAAGCCTTGATGGAGAAAGAAGAGGAAGGTCTGAAGACACCTTGAGTGGAGGTAGACCTGTCCACATTTTGAGGTTCAACGCCAAGAGTGGCTTCGGTATCAGTAGTCAGGGTGTGGGCCGAGGAGCCTGCGACCTCGCGCACAGGAGACACCGCCAATGAAGTGTCGTTGGTAGTCAGGGGCTGCGTAGGCACCTCGCTGAGAACCGGACCACGTGTAGTCGGCTTTGGCGTGGTGTCGGTAGAGGCCTCGGACCTCGTGTGTCGGTCCTTATCTTTGCGTTTTTTTAGACAAAACTGGAGTCGGAGTATCCGACGACATAATATAGTTAAATGTTTTTCCAAAATAATGCTGGGCGAACTCTGCCCGACACTTAATGGTGCGTTTGTTGAATGTAGCACAAAAGCGGCAGACCGAGACATCGTGGTCTGGGCCTAAACAAGGAATACAGAGGGAATGGAAATCCTTATGCGGTATTTGCTTCCCACATGAAATACAATTATTAACTTTGTCTGACATTGGACTGAGGCAAGAAAAGTTTCCCCAATGGGGTACTTAGCTTTCAAGAAGACTTCGGTTTCAAAATTTTCGTAATTTCAGGAGCTGGCCGACCGGCACTTGCGAACTGCTTCTGCTTCGGGCACCGCGCGGCAAGAAAGACTGAAGAAAATGGCGTCGGATGGTTCTTTTATACTCCTGGCGCACTGACGTCAGGGAAGAAGCGACGACAACCGACGCCGGACCTAGACTTTGGAATTCGGCCGACCGAGGACCCGCCTGACGGCAGGAGAACCCATCTGTTATGACTGCAGCTGTATGCACGATGAACATCACCCTCATAAGCCAGTGCCTGCTCAGCGGCTCCGGACCCATCCAAGGTAGAGACATCCGCGGGTTCAATACTTAAAGTATCTCGCGGCATACCGGACTCCGAATGGGTCTCAGTAGAGGCCTGCGAATCAAAAGCAGCGGGTATCAGGGGCTGCAAAAGTGTATCACTGAGTACTGGCGAACCGGCAACTGGCTTAAGAGAAGCTTCGTCGTCTGTTTTGGACCTAGATGGCCTGTCTCTGTATTTTGCTTTGCGTTTTTTGCTTATTCCGGTAGTCTGAATGCTAACCAACAACATTTCTGGATAGTTAAATCTTGAGCCAAAATATTTTGAAGCAAAAATATACTGATGCTAATAGTGCGTTGATTAAATTTAGCACAAAACCGACAGCAAGGCACATTGTGGTTAAGGCCTAGGCAAGGAATACAGTACAGATGAAAATCCTTATGAGGTATTTGCTTCCCACAAGTAATACAATTAACTTTTACTGACATCGGTAAGGAGCAAGAAAAAAAGTTTCCCCAACTGGGTACTTAGCTTTAGGTTGAAGACTTCGAAAACGAAAATTTCAGGAGTCGGCCGATCGGCACTTGCAAACTGCTTCTGCTTTGGGCACCGCGTGGCAAGAAAGTGATGAAAATGGCATCGGCTGCATGTTTTATACACCTGACGTCATGGAAGAAGGGACAGCAACTGATGCAGGACCCAAGACTTTGTTAATCAGGCCCGAGGGCAACCTGCCAGCAGATTACCCCAAATGTAATGACTGCAACAGTGAAACACAAAGAACATCAACAATTGCTTCAGACTGTAAATAAACTACAAGGGAACTGAACTTGCTAGACACAGTTTGTGTTCCTAAAGAAATTACTGTTACTTCGCATCAAGTTTTAGCACCACTTATGTGCAGTGATCACAGGTTTAAAATGGTTAATTTGCTGCTAGACACTCCTGCCAAACTGAAATCTAAAGCAATACACAAAAAATTAATTACAGATTATATGGAAGCAAAACAGTCACTATGTAAAACTAATTGGAGTGATGCGTTCAGTGGAAAAACAGCAGTAGGAATGTGGAGGATTTTGAAAAGGAAACCGAGTGTAAAAATAAATAAGTAAATAATAAGATCTAGACATATAACATCAGGGGATATATTTCCATAAGAACAAGACACTTGAATACGGTGAGAGACAAATATATATATATATATATATATATATATATATATATACATACATATATAAGAAATAGAAAAGAGATGGAGCTACAACTTTGAAAACTGAAATGAACAAGGTGGCAAACAAATTAAACAGTGTGAGACAAGATAAAGAAAAATGTGAAGACAATTTATATAAAGATACTCGGCATAATAGGAAACCACTTTACAGATGCACAAGATGTGGAAGGAGTAAAGACATACAAATTGATAAACTGTGTGTAGACTCAAACATTCTTCAACACAACAGATTAGACAGATTTGGAAAATCTTATGCAAAACAGTTTGGCTCCACAAAGGGGGTGGAAAGTTGTCCTAGTGACATCCAGATGAAGTACAGTTGTGTAAAATTTTCCCAAAACAAAAGATGTCCTTCTCTTCACTGTTGCAGTATTCTTAACATGAGAGATCCTTGCCAAGGATGGCCCAACGACCAGCTAGATTTTGACTGTACCATGAGGAGGAAACCAAAAGGAAATGGCTTTAGAAATCCAAGAGGAGATGGCCCATTTGCAAACCGCCAAACCTAATGAGCTAGAATAAAACAAAAAAGCTGATCAGATTGAAGAGTCTTAGTTTTGTCCACATAAAATCGGAGTTGTCTATGCATATCCTAAGTGTGCCACACCTTCTCACTTGCAGATTGCGGAGAAGGGAAAAGTGGGCAAATGAATAGACCGATTAAGATACAGCCCATTCATCACCTTAACTATGCATAAAAGGATTAGTATGAAGGGACACACTGTCCTTATGAAAAACTAAAAAAGGAGGAACAGTCTAAGGGCTTGCAGCTCAGACATCCGTATGGCAGGAGTAAGGGCCAACAAAAGAACAATGCTGTAAGGAAGCTGAAGTTCCAACCTCAAGAGGAGCCTGTGTCAATTCCGCCAAAACAAATTTAAGATCCCAGGAAGGAGGGCCAGGCTTCTTTGGAGGTCTAATATGAAGGTCACCTTTAAGAAACTGTTTGGCCTTGAACCTAAAGGCCAAAGGAGGAGCTAAACACAGACAAGCAGAAATAGCCAAGAGGTGGGCTTTAATAGATGAATATTCCAACCCAGCAACTCACACAAACAAGAGAGAACCAAATGAACATCTACAAGTGGGTCCAGGTTAGGAGAAAGACACCAAACCAAACAGAAAACCTCTTTCATATGAATAAGAGATTTCCTAGTAGTGGGTTTCCTAGCCTCCTGCAAAACCCGAAGCATGTTCTCAGAAAAAACGTGCCTACAGGGAATAAAAATCCTATCACCACAGTGTCAGCTGAAGAGTGGACAGGTGAGGATGGATGAGAGATCTCGTCTTGTGAGAAGATCCACCCTGTGAGGTAACTTATGATGACTGCTCTTGGCTAAATGTAGAAGAGGGAACCAATGCTGTCTATGCCAAAAAGGAGTCACCCACAAGATTTGGGGGCATCCCATTTTAACTTGCACAGGACTTTTACAATTATAGGAATAGGAGGGAAGGTATAAAGAAACCCTTCCTTCCATGAAAAAGTGCATCCACGTTCCAGGCCAGAGGACATGGTGTCCTGGCAAAAAATTGAGGAAGCTGCCTGTTGGATCCACTTCAGGAATATCCCACTGGTGGATTATGTCCAGAAACGCATCCCTGTGAAGCATCCAATTATGATACTGTGTTATGGACCTGCAAAGGGAGTCTACCACTAAAATCTGACTTGAAGGAAGGTACATTGCCTGAAGTGTCACTTGGAATTGAACAGCTAACTTCCAAACCTGAAGTGCCAGCCTGCAACAATGACAGGACCTTGTCCCACCTTGTTTGTTGATGTACCACATCACTGTCATGCCTGTACAGACCTTTAGGAGATCTGGAGAAAACAGAATGCAGAAAGCCGGTAGAACCAAAAGAAGAGCTCTCATCTCCTTGATATTGATGTGCTCCTTCTGTTGCCGAAGAGAGAAGAGGCCTTGCACCTTTTAAGTTTCCAAAGGAAGCTCCCCAACTCATGTCTAAGGCATCTGTGAATAGCTTCTGAGAGAGAAGCAGGGACTGAAAGGGCAGCCCTGAATTTAAAGTCAGCTGGTGAATCCACCACTGAAATTCCAACTTGAGACATGGAAGAGTAGGAAACGGAAACTCTAGAGGATTAGAATGCTGAAGCCAAACTGACTTCAGATACCACTGAAGCTTTCTCATGTGCAATCTGGCAAAGGGAAGCATAGGGATGGTGGATGCCATGAACCCAGAGTCTTCAGAAATTCCCTGGCTGAAATCAAAGCCAGAAGAAGAAGGGACTGAAAAAAGAAGACCAGAGTCAAAGCCTTGGAAGAGGCAAGGATGATAGCATAGGAACAGATCCTGCATCCCAGAAAAACATGATCCCACAATAGGGACAATAATGACTTAAAAATTTACAGTGAACCCCAGGCTTTGCAAAAGAAGGATGGCCAACTAAAGGTGCTGTAAAAGAATCTCGGCACAGGAGGATTGAATAAACAGGTCATCTAAATAAGGGAAAAAAAACTGAATGCCCTTGAGCCTGCAAAAAGCAAAGCAATCACAGCAGCTAGGCATTTTGGTGAATAATGCCCTTGGGGCAGTAAAAAAGCCAAAGGGCAAAGCATAGAAAGTACAGTTATGTACACTTACCATAAATGTAGATGTTAGAGTGTATTCACTGTTGCAGTCATTACATTTGGGTAATTCTGCTGGCAGTTTGCCCTCAGTCGGCCTGAATTCCAAAGACTTGAGTCCTGCATTGGCTGCCGTTGCCCCTTCCCCGATGTCAGGTCGTCAGGGGTATAAAAGAAGCAGCCAATGCCATTTTCTTCAGTTTTTCTTGCCCCAGATGTCAGGTGCCCCTAAAAGGGTAGCCACAATTTGTAACCTGGACTGCAACAGTGAATACACTCGAACATCTACATTTATGGTAAGTGTACACAACTGTACTATGTTCTTTGTGTTTCACTGTTGCAGTCATTACATTTGGGTAGAGTTCCAAAGCTATGGTTGGGAGGCTGGAGCTAAATAGCATTAGGAGCGGCTAAGAGGCCGTGCAGAACTGCAGTGGCAAAGCCTGCCCTGGATTTAGAGTGGAGTGGCAGATGATAGTGCTTTGTAAAGGTGTGCGCTGAACTCCAAGTAGCAGCCTCTAAAATGTCTTATGTTGATACTCCCCTGAGAAAGACGGCTGAAGTGGCTGTAGCTCTGGATGAATGTGGCCTAATGCCGTTAGGCACTGGCTTGTCATGGTGTAAATAGCAGAAACGAATGTAATGGCCTATCCATTTTGAAATAGTCTGCGGTGAGATAGCCTTTCCATGTGATCCTGCAGCATATGCCACTAGTAATTGCTCTGTCTTCCTGAAAACTTTGGTTCTGTCCAAGTAGTATCTAAGCTGTCTGTGTACATCCAAAGAATGCAGAATTCTCTCCGCCTTGTTCTGTGGATTTGGATAAAAAGTTGGCAGATGAATAGTTTGGTTAAGAGCCACAATGGACACCACCTTGGGCATAAATGTTGGGTTTGTCCTCAAAGACCCTGTCTGGATAAAAAAAATGATAAAAGGTTCCACAGCCATGAGTGCCTGTAGCTCTGAAACTCATCTTGCAGAAGGTATTGCTAGGAGCAGAGCTGTTTTCCAAGATAAAAACTTTATATCAGCAGTAGCAGCTGGCTCAAAAGGATGCAGGGTGAGTTTTTCCAAGACACAGTTGAGGTCCCATGCAGGTTTTGGTGATCTCCTTGGAAGCCTTAAATTTTTGACTCCTCTGAGGTACTGCATTAATAAAAGGATGAAAAAAGACTTGTGGCTCTGTATTGTAATGAGCCGAAATAGCAGTGGCATGAATTTTAATTGACGAAAAAGATAGGCCTTTGTCCAACATCTCAGTTAAGTATTGCAAAATCTGAGGAATATTTGGTACAGCTGTATCAGTTCCTTGGTGCCTGGTTCCAAGCACAGAATCTCTTCCATTTCCCAGCATAAGATTTTCTAGTACTAGGCCTTCTGGCTTCCAAAATGACATCCATCACAGCTTTACTAAGAGGTGTGTTTTGTATGACTACATTATCCGCCATGCTGCCAGGTTTAAAGTCATGAGGTGGCTGTGCAGGATTTGTTTTGCTGGGGCAGTAGCTGAGGTATTTGAGCCAAGGTCCAAGCTGGGCATTGAGAAAAGTTTCTTAGGATTGGGTACCAGTCTGGGGCAATCAGTATCATCTTTAACTTCTCCTGTCTGACCTTTAGGACTACCTTGGGGAGGAGAGGCAGTGGAGGAAAGGCATATATTGATAGGGCGTCCACTTTCCATGCTTGTCTGTGATGAGTCCTTGTGCAGAATCTTTTTAGTTGGTAGTTGTGAGGGGAGGCAAATAGATCTATGTCTGGGCATCCCCATTTCCTTGTTATCATGCTGAAGACTTGTGGATCCAGCTGCCACTCGTGGGGATCCATGAGGTTCCTGCATAGTTCGTCTGCCAGAGTATTTTCCTTTCCTGGCAGGAATTGTGCCTGCAGATGTACTTGGTAAGTCAATGCTGTGTCCCACAAAGTCAAGGCTAGTCTGCGAAGGGGGTAAGAATGTGTGCCCCCCTACTTGTTTATATACCACATGACCATGGTGTTGTCTGTCATTATCAGTAGTTATTCCGGATGAAGTAGGCCCTTGAAGGCTGTCAGGGCATTCTGAACAGCTAGCATCTCTTTTTGATTGATATGTAGATGCATTTGGTTTGAGGACCATGTGCCCTGAATGCATCTTCCTGCCATGTGGGCCCCCCAGGCATAATCTTGCATCCGTTGTTAGTGTCCGCCTGGCTTGGGGTAATGTGAATGGCTGTCCCTTATTCTGGTGACAAGCCTTCGCCCACCATCGAAACTCCTGTTGCAGGCAGGGAATGAGAGTAATCATTGTTTCCAGGCTGTGGCAATGTTGAGTCCAAACACTTTTTAGGTACCACTGAAGTTTCCTCATATGCAGTCTTGCATATGGAATTAGTAGGATGCAGGATGCCATGAAGCCCAAAGCCTGCAGAATTTTTCTTGCAGATAACTGGGCCTTTGCTGCCAACATTTTGAAATAGGAAGTCAGCTGCCTTTGTTTGTCTGGCGTGAGATAAGCCATCTGGGCAGTTGTATTTAAGATTGTGCCCAGGAATATTATCTCGAGAGGGTACTAGTTTTGATTTCTTTTTGTTGACTGTGTACCTAGGCATGTTAGAAGTCTTTTCACAAATGCCAGATGCTGTAGAAGAATGTCCTTGTTCTCTGCTTGAATTAGACAGTTGTCCAAGTAAGAATATATTTGTATTCCTCTTTGTCTGCAGAATGCAATTACTGGTGCCAGGCACTTTGTAAAGACCCTGGGTGCAGTAGATAAGCCAAAGGGCAGTGCAGAGAATTAGTAATGCATTGAGCCAGCCCTGAATCTGAGGTATCTTCTGCACGATTGTCTGATTGGGACATGCAAGTATGCCTCTTTCTGGGCTAAAGTCACCAGCCACGCATTCTTGCCTAGCATGGGCAGAAGCTGCTGCAAAGTCAACATTTTGAATTTTGGTACATCCAGGAATGTGTTCAGAATTGATAGGTCCAGTATTGGTCTCCAGGACTTGTCCTTTCTGGGTACCAAGAACAGTCGAGTAAAATCCTTGTCCCTGCTCTTGCTCTGGTACTTGTTGAATGGCCCCCATGTCCATGACGGATGAGACTTGTTTTTGTGCCTCTGCCCATTAATTTTTTGGCAGATCTTGCCAGCTGTTTGTCTTTGGCAGGGTATGGAAATGAAACTTGTAGCCTTGTGACACTATATTTAGAACCCACTTGTCCTGGGTTATAATGTGCCAGTTTTGAGAAAAAAGTGCTAATTTTCCCCCTAAAGGTGCTGCCAGAAGATAAGTGCTTGGTGCAGGCAGGGGGAAGTCAGTGGGGCTGTTTCCTGTATGGTTGCGATTTGTCTTCTCCAACTTTGGAGGTAGAAGCACCCCATTGCTTTGACCTGTATGAACCTTGGATCTGCCTCTAGGGCGAATGGATCTGCCCTTTTGAGGTCTGTCTGACACAGGAAAGGACCAATTCTTTGTAGGCCAATGTCTACTAAACCTAGGTGGCTGTACTTGTAAAAAATCTTTTACAATTTGCATAGATTTAGCTTTGTCCTCCATTTTCTTTAACACCTCTTCTGCCTTACCACCAAACAAGGTATCATGCTGTAAAGGTGCATTTAATAATTTAACTTTGACATGATCAGGCTGACTTTGTTCCTTTAACCAAGCATACCTCCTAATTACAGAACCCGTAACTGCGACTCTGCAGGAGGCCTCCAAAGAATCAAAACCACATTGCAAAGTATGCTTTCCAACTTATTCAGCTGCATGCAATAAATCCTGCATTTCCTTGTTTTCTGCACATTCAGAGTTTAACATTTTCTGTTTAAGCAATGCCATGACATGTTTATGATATTTGAGCATATGAAACTGACAGTTTAAGGCCCTTATAGCCAAGGTAGCAGATGTGTAAACCCTTTTTCCCCATCTATCCAGTGCCCTAGAATCTCGGTCAGAGAGGGTAGGGTTTTTTGCAGAGGAAGCTTCAACTCCTTTGGGACCCTGTGCAATAGTTTCTGGGTCTGCAGCAGGGTTTTTAAAAATGAATTTATGAGAGTCAGGAACCCTGTAATATCGGTCAGGCTTAACAGGAGCTGGTGGTAAGGAGTCAGGGGTCAGACTAGACTCCGAAAACACATCTACGATGTCTAACACAGGTGGAATGGCTAGAAGCCTGTGTTGAGGTAGTAAAAGGAAATCCCTGAGCATCTTATTATCTTCTGAAAAATCTTACCTCTCCCAGTGGAAATGCTCCCTCATGGTATGCAAGATTTCCCCAAAAGAATAGTCCTCTGGAGGAGAAGCTGAAGGTATAGATTCTTCAGCATTAGAATCATCATGGGGGGGGGGGGGGGAGAGAATATTCCTGATCAGAAGAAATAGAAACCTGATCTGAAGATTCATAGTCAGTCTCTTGATTACCTTGATCAGGGGTTCCCATCCCCCTCCTGATAAGAGGCCTAAGCAAGTCTTCGGCCATTTTGAGCATCTATTTTTTTGGGCATAGAGGCCTGTCCACGTGGCTCTGAGTTTGTTTCTTTGCTTTAGAAGGTGCTTTAGTCTTTGCCTTTGAAGCTGGAGTTGGTTTAATGTAAAGATGTTTAGGTCTGAATACACCCTCAGAAGCCGGTGCCTGCTCAGCGGCTCCGGACCCATCTGAGGGAATACTGTCCGAGGCTCCAACACCTTGAGTTGCCAGTCACATAGCAGACGCCACGTGGGAGTCGGTAGCGGCCTGCGACTCTAAAGTAGCGGGAGTCAGGGGCTGCGAAAGCACCTCACTGAGAACTGGCGACTGGCTTGGGAGAAGCTTCGTTGTTGGTTTTGGGCCTCTGTTTATCTCTCTCCTTTTCTTTGCATTTCTTGTGAACTCCAGTAGTCGGATGGCTATCCAATGATATTTCTGGATAATTAAACCGGCGTCTAAAATAGTTTAAAGCAAAATCATACAGACGCTTAATAATGCATTGGTTAAATCTAGCACAAAACTGACAACCTGAAACATTGTGATCAGGGCCTAGGCAAGGAATACAGTAAGAGTGAAAGTCCTTATGAGGTATTTGCTTTCCACAAGAAATAAAATTATTTACTTTTTCTGACATCGGTCTGGAGCAAGAAAAAAGTTTCCCCAACGGGGTACTTAGCTTTATTGAACACGTCTGATCTGAAATTCGAATACGAAAATCTCAGGAGTCAGCTGACCGGCACTTGCTAACTGCTTCTGCTTCGGGTACCGCGCAAGAAAGACTGAAGAAAATGGTGTCTGCTGCTTCTTTTATAACCCTGACGACCTGACGTCAGGGAAGGGGCGACGGCAGCCAATGTAGGACCCAAGACTTTGGAATTCAGGCCGACTGAGGGCAACATGCCTGCAGGATTACCCAAATGTAATGAGTAGAGGGGAACAATTACCTCTCTTTTCCTGGATGATAACCCTTTTATGATGAGGTCGCCATGCAGAAGGACTGCCTGACTACTGTGGCGATGTGACTATCAAAGGAGAGACTACTGTCCATCTGGGTCCCAAGGTCTCATCACACATTCGGTGTCAAGTACATTGCTGCCTATGTGGTAGTTCATGGGTACAGAGTTTTTACCAAAGGGGATGACACTGCACTTTTTGGCATTGAGCTTGAGGCCATGGCTCTGACACCAGGTATCTGTCTCAGCGAGGCCCTTCTGTAGGATGTCCACATCATTTGGGGACTTGACTATGGCTCCTAGTTTGCAGTCATCTGCGAACTTAGTTAGCCAAAAGCCTTCTGTGTTAGCCTGTACTTCAGAGAAGAAGATACCAAACAGGAGAGGGTCCCAGGACGGAACACTGTGGTACTCCACTTGTCACTGCTTTGAGGACAGATTTGGAGTCTGCAACTTTTACAGTGTGGGTTCTGTCAGTGAGCCAGTTGGCAACCCATCTTGTGACATAGGGATTTATACCTAGTTTAGTGAGTTTAGCTATAATTCAAGAATGACGGATGGTGTTGAAAGCCTTGGCGTGGTCAAGATAGGCTGTGTGAACCACCTTACCCTTACCTACAGCTTTGGTGACTGCTTCAAAGAAGTCGATCAAGTTCAGGAGGCATGATCTGCCTTTCACAAACCTGAACTGGGTGGGATCCAGAGTTTGGAGGTTAACAATGTCTTTTTTTATCAATGTCTTTTTTATGAGTTCCATGATGATACGTTCCATGGCCTTGCAGACCAGGCTCATCAGGCTAATAGGTTGACAGTTCCCGGGATCAGTGGTGGCTCCCCCTTTATGGAGTGGGATAACTGTTGCTGTGTGCCATTCAGTGGGCACAAAGCTTGATGCAAGGCTATTACTGAACATGGTGCTTAAGTGGGGAGCCAGTTCGTTCTGAAGTTCGTGTAAAATGCAGCCTGGGATGTTGTCCGGTCCCATGGATGCTGTGTTTTTGGCTTTAGAGAGTGTAGCTTTTACCTGCGCAGTTGTGATTACAGGGACTCTGCATTCTTCCTGTATACATATGGGCCCTTTAGGGGGTAAGGGGGGGTAAAGTTAGCACTGAACCTATCTGTCAGGATGCTGGCAATATCAGTTGGTTCTGTAATTTTCGTGCCGTTGTGCTGTAACTCACAGCAGATCTGGGTGCTGCTATCGAGATTCTTGACATAGCTATAGAATGCTTTGTGGTTGTCCTTAGAATTAGTGGCGATTTTGTTTTCGTAGATAGCTTTGGAGGTTCTTATAAGGGATCTCAGCTTCTTACTGAGGCTGACCAGGGAGCTCCACCACTCATGGGATTTTACTCACCTTTGCAACAGTTTCTTCCTTCTGTTGTATAGTTTTGTTTACGGCGGGGGACCACCAGATTGGCTTCCTTTTTTTGGAGGATAGCGTCTTGGTTCCATTTGGGATAGCACGATCCATGCACTCATGTAAGTGCTTATAGAGTGCATTTGCGTAGGATTCAGCAGTTGTAACTGTATTGTCCATCTGCATGGGTGTCATGAAGTTTTCCACTTCTGTCTTAAGAAGCATGAAGTTGGCTTTGGAGAAATTTTTTACCATGGTTTCCTTAATGGGGGGGGGGGGGGCAGGATGTGGCTATCAAGGGTGATTGGGCTTATGGTCGAATCGGACTAACAAGGAGTTGACTTCATGTGTGGAACACCGGTCACTCATGTTGGTAATGACTAGGTCTAGGATATTGTTGCCCCTGGTGGGGGTGTAGATAAGTTGATCCAGGGCATTGGAGTTTATGAATTCCAGAAAGTGTTGAGCTAAGACGTTGGTACAAGAGTAGTTTTCCCAGTTAACGGTGGGGTAGTTGAAGTCATCCATTATTAGGGTGTTTGGTTGAACCCTAATATTTTCCAGTACATCAAGAAAAGAAGAGTGAGAATCCTGGGGCATGGTGGGGGGTCTGCAGCGAGATGCAATTTGTACTGCAGTTTTGCCCAGACTTAGCTGCACTTGGATAAGCTCGGATGCATTATGCTGAGCAACTAACCTGGAGGTGTGGATATCCTTAATGAATATGGACACACCTCCGCCTTTGGTGTTTCGGTCTATGCTTCTTTTTTAAGGGGACGTCTGCCTTATAAAACTAAGAATGCACCGATGTTGGCCTACACTCAATTACTGTAGTCAGGACTTCCTCACCAGTATCTGAGGAAACCCCTAGGCTCTATAGTGATAAATCAGCCTCAATTCCCCCAGAACATCTGAAGCAGACATCTGCAAGGCGTTAGAGGACGTGCGAGAAGCCAGATCCATGCCGGATGTGGCAAAGGAATCCAGCACAGGAACCAGACAATCCTCCAGGAATCCATCAGCCTGAAGAGAGATGTCCGGCAGAGGTAGCACAGCCAAGGAATCTGACCAGACTTTTTTTAGCCTTCTTCAAAGATGGCTGGCCTTCAGACCGGGAATTACCATCCATAGCTAAAAAGCTTTAGACACTGGTTCTCAAAATAGATGGTTAGGGATGAAAGATGGCTACGTAAAGTATTTGGAACAAAAGTCTGACAAATAGCACAGAATGTATGGTCATGAGAAGCACCTAAACAAAACAGCATTTACCCTTTTTGGATGACATGAAACCCCACAACACAGATGCAAAAGAAAAGGATAAGCAAAAAACCCCAATGGGGCACTTATCTGAAAATGGCTAGGCAAACCCAGCAAACAACTCAAGCAATCAGTCTGACAATCAAAGATGGCATTCGGACTGGGGGCAGAGAAGTTCTGAGGTTGATATGTCTGGACGTCACTTTTATGCCCTATGCCTAGCACGGGTAACATGCATGTGACATATGGGGTGTACCTTTAACAACCTAAAGGCTTTTGCTATACTGGCCCATTGGGATGCCTTTGGCTGGGGATCCCTCACGTTAAAATTACTGCAACAGTGAAATGGAAGACATCCTCAAATACTGAAATCAAATTAGATTAAATCAAAAAAGAAATATGCAAACCGAATCCAAACAAAGCACAGGGAGGGAGACGGAATTAGTAATGATGGCCTGAGAACACTTCAGCAAGAAAGTACAGTGGTGTACACTTACCATAAATGTAGATGTTCGAGTGTATTCACTGTTGCAGTTATCTGCCTGCAGGTAGCCTTCAGTCGGCCCAAATACAAGAGTCTTGGGATTTCTGTGTCAGATGCTGTTGCCTCTTCCATGACGTCAGGGGTATAAAACATGCAGCAGACACCATTACATCAGTTTTTCTTGCCCCAGATGTCAGAAGCCCCCAAAATAGTAAGCAAATTACATGGTGTGGAACACCTCC
Organism: Protopterus annectens; assembly: GCF_019279795.1. NCBI lineage: Eukaryota > Metazoa > Chordata > Ceratodontiformes > Protopteridae > Protopterus > Protopterus annectens. Next base: position 51,691,872 of record NC_056732.1, on the reverse strand, counting down.
AAGAAAAAGTAAATACCGCAGCCATAAGATATGGCTAAAAAGAGGATAGGTAGAAAGTCTAGAAAAGTCAGGGGGGGCTGGAGGGAGGGTAACCAGGACTGCAACAGTGAATACACTCCAACATCTACATTTACGGTAAGTGTACACAACTGTACTATGTTCTTCGTGTTTCATTGTTGCAGTCACACTTGGGTTGATTCTCAAAGCTGAGTAAGGGTGGAGGCAGCCGAGAAGTATTAGGGTTGACTAGCAGGTCTTGTAAGACTGCTGAGGCAAATCCAGCTCTGGATTTAGAAAGGAAAGGTAAGTGGTAATGGTTGGTGGAGGTGTGTACAGAACCCCAGGTTGCAGCTTCCAGGATGTCCCTGGTAGGGACTCCCCTGAGAAATGGTGTAGATGAGGTAGCCCTAGTGGAATGAGTTCTGATCCCAGGTTGGGTAGGTTTTCCATGGTGTTTGTAGCAAAAATGGATGCAGTGTGCTATCCATTTGGAAATGGTTTGCTTTGAAATGGCCTTGCCCTCTGCCCCTGTAGCAAAGCTGACAAGCAGCTGGTCAGATTTTCTGAAAGGCTTAGTGCTGTCAGGGTAGACCTTGAACTGTCTGTGCACGTTCAAGGGGTGCAGGATACTCTCTCCTTTATTCTTAGGATTAGGGTAAAAGGTTGGTAAATGGATGGAATGGTTTAAAGCCACAATGGATAACACCTTGGGCATAAATGAAGGGTTAACTCCTGATGGAGACCCTGTCAGCCTGAAAAATAATGAAGGATTCCACAGCCATAAATGCCTGTAGCTCAGATATTCTTCTTGCTGAAGTGATGGCTGGAAGTAAGGCTGTTTTCCAAGACAAGAATATTATCTCCGCTATAGCAGCAGGTTCAAAAGGGGGAAACGTGAGCTTCTCTAGTACAAAGATAAGGTCCCAGGCAGGGGTGGGAGCTCTCCTCGCGGGTCTTAAATTGTTAGCACCTCTCAGGAACCATTTGATCAGAGGGTGAGAAAAAGAGAGGTGGCTCCGTATTGTAATGAGCTGAGATGGCAGAGGCATGAATCTTAACAGATGAGAAGGAAAGGCCTTTGTGGAGCAGCTCTGCTAGGTAATCTAGAACTTGAGGTAAGGAGGGCACGGCTGTGTCCTTTTCTAGAGACTGGCTCCAAGAACATATCTTTTCCACTTTTTCTGAATAGGATTTCCTAGTACTAGGCCTTCTGGCCTCAAGGATGACGTCCAGCACCTGTTTGCTGAGGGTTGCTGGTGTTCTGTTCAGGGAATAAGCCAGGCTGCAAGGTTCAGTGTTTTCAGCTGAGGATGCAAAATCTGTCCCTCCTGCTGGGACAGCAGGAAGGGGGTCTGATGTATTTGCCAGGGTGTCACTGCTGTCAGACTGCATATGAGTGGGTACCAGTGCTGGCATGGCCAGTCTGGTGCAATAAGGATTGTCCTTGGTCTGTCCTGCTTGATCTTGAGTAGTACTTTTGAGAGGGGGGGCAGAGGGAGAAAGGCATAAATAGAGAGGTTTTCCCATGTAAAGGATACGTCATCCACTCGCCATGTTTGGCTGTGGGGATTTCTGGTGCAAAGTTTGCTCAATTGATGGTTTTGGGGAGAAGCAAAGAGGTTCACCTCTGGTGTCCCCCCACCTGTTGATTAGAAGTTTGAATGAGTTGGGTTCCTGTTTCTACTTGGGTGTGTCCAGTAGCTTTCTGCTTAAGTCGTCTGCCAGTGAATTTTGTTTGCCTGGCAGGAATTGAGCTTGCAGGTGCACTTGGTTGCTCAAGGCTGTGTTCCACAGGGCCATGACTAAACTGCAGAGTGGGTAGGAATAAGTTCCCCCCTGCTTGTTTATGTACCACATAACTGTGGTGTTGTCTATCTTTATCAAGAATAGTCCTGGAAGGAAAGGGTATTTGAAGGCTGTCAGAGCATTCGTACAGCTAACATTTTTGATTGATACGTAGGTGAATTTGTCCTGGGCTCCATATGCCTTGAATGCATTTGCCTGCCATGTGAGCCCCTCATGCATAGTCTGATGCACCTGTTGACAGGGTTTGGGCTGCGAGGGGTTGAGAGAAAGGAAGTCCCTTGTTATGGTTGCAAGCCTCTGCCCACCAAATGAACTCTGCCCTTAGAAAAGGAACGATAGGAATCGGTGTTTCCAAGTCCTGGGAGTGCTGACACCAGAGACTTTAAGTACCACTAGTGTTTCCTCATATGCAGTCTTGCATATGGAATTAGTAGAATGCATGAGGCCATGAACCCCAGGGCTTGCAGTATTTGTATTGCAGATAGCTGGGTCTTGAGGGCCATTAGTTTGAAGAAGTTTGTCAAATGAACCTGCTTTTCTGGAGTGAGGAATGCCATCTGGGAAATTGTGTTCCAGCTTGCTCCCAGGAATACAATCTTTTGGCTGGGCACCAGATGTGATTTCTTGTCGTTTATGGTGTGTACCCCAGAGAAGTTAGAAGTCTCTTTACAAATGCCAGGTGCTGAAGTAGCAATTCCTGACTATTCGCCTGAATCAGGCAATCGTCCAAGTATGGGTAAATTTGAATATTTCTCTGCCTGAAGTATGCAGTGGCTGGAGCCAGGCACTTTGTGAATACCCTGGACGCAGTAGATAAGCTAAGGGAAGTGCAACAAACTGATAGTGCATACAGCCTGCCCTGAAACGTAGATAATTCCAGGAAGATTCCTTTATAGGGATGTGAAGATAAGCTTCTTTCAAGTCTAGGGTGACTAGCCAGGAGTCCTTGGCTAGCACAGGAAGCAGATGTTGTAGTGTAAGCCTTTTGAAATTTGGGACCACCAGAGAGATGTTGAGAATGGACAGATCCAGGATAGGGCACCATGAGCTCTCTTTTCGGGGCACCAAGAACAGTCTGGAATAGCAACCCTGTCCCCTTTACTCTACTGGAACAGGTTGAATAACCCTGATACTGAGAAGAGAAAGCACTTGCTTTGTAGCCTCTGCCCACTGGTTTGGAGCAAGGTCTGGCAACCCGCTTGGGGTTGGCAATGAGTGGAAGTAGAATCTGTATCCCTGGGATACAATGCTTAGGACCCATTGGTCCTGGGTAATGAACATCCCATTTTTTTGCATGCAGGGCGAGTTTTCCTCCTAGGGGTGCAAGTACTTGGGCAAGGCTGGGAAGAATGACAGACAAGTCATTGTGAACTTTTTCCATAAGGGGTGGCTTACTACTCCTGGTCTTAGAGGTGGGAGCACCCCACTGCTTAGATCTCTACATACCATGAGACTGCAGTCTTGGTGGTCTGTTGCCCCTGGGTTTGAACTGAAAAGGCCTGGGAGGGACTGGAAAGGATCAGTTTTTAGAAGGCAAATGCCTACTGAATCTGGGTGGCTTTATCTGTAAGAAATTTTTAACAGTTTACATAGATTTAACTTTTTTCCCTCCATCTATTTAGAACAACTTCTGCTTTTGTGCCAAATGAGCGTTCCTGGTTTAACAGAGCATCTAGCAATTTTGCTTTGGCATGGTCTGGCACGATATGTTCCTTCAGCCAAGCATGCCTTCTCAGTAAAGACCCAGTGACAGCAGCCCTGCAAGATGCTTCTAAGGCATCAAAACCACACTGCAAAGTATGTTTACTAACTTGGTTTGCAGAATGCATTAACTCTTACAAATCTTTATTCTCTGCACAATCTGGAAGCAACATTTTCTATTTAATTAGTTCAATGACATGCTGCTGATACTTCAACATGTGAAACTGACAATTTAAAGCCCTTATGGCAAGAGTTGCAGAGGTATACACCATCTTACCTCATCTGTCTAAAGCTCTAGAATCCCTGTCCAAAGGGGTAGGGTTTTTGGCTGTAGTGGCCTTAATACCTTTAGGTCCCTGGAAAATGATCTCTGGATCTGCAGTGGGATTCGTAAAAAGAAATTTGTGAAAGTCAGGTAATCTGCAGTACCGGTCAGGCTTTCTAGGAGCTGGTGGTAAAGAATTAGAAGTAAGACTGGATTCCATGAAGACATCATCTACAATATCCAGGACAGGGGGTATAGCTAGAGGCCTGTGCAGAGGAAAGTCTAAAAATACTCTGTTTCTTTTTGGACTGTGGGTAGTCCCCACATTCCTAGAGGAAATGCTCTCTTAAGATATGCAAGGTTTTACCAAAAGAAAAGTCCTCTGAAGGGGGGGCACAGGGAATGGAATCCTCTACATCTGAATCCTCATAGGTAGATAAGGGAATGTCCTGGTTATCAGAGGGATCAGAGTCATCGGACTCATGGTCTGTAGAATCAGAAGGAAAATCAATTCTTTGTCTTATAGAAGGGGAAGGCTGGCTTCCCTTAAAGTTATAAGGTCTTCAGCCATTCTAAGCATTTGTTTCTGTGGCATGGGAGCTTGAGCATGCACTTTCGTAGTCGGTTTTCTAGGCAAAGTGCGAACTCTGGACCTGAGAAACTCGGTAGTTTTAGTCAAAAACGAAGTTGTTGTTTAATATGATCAGAAGGTTGGAATACACCCTCAGAAGCCTGTGCCTGCAAAGCGGCTCCGGACCCATCCAAGGTAGTGACATCTGCAGGTTCCATAGTCGAAGAAGCAACTCACCGCATACCAGACTCAGAATGGGTCTCAGCAGAGGCCTGCGAATCTGCAGAAGCGGGTATCAGGGCTGCGAAGGCGCCTCACTGAGTACCGGCCTATGTGGTCTGTCCCTGTCTTTATCCTTACGTTTTTTCAGAAGATCGGAAGTCGGATGGCTTATCGAGCCCATTTCAGAATACGGAGAATGAGAGCAAAAGAATTTAGTGACAAAGATAGCCCAACGACATATAGTCCGGGCATTAAACAAAGCACAAAACCAACAGCGAGGAACGTTGTGGTCTGGGCCTAAACAGGTGACGCAGTAAGAATGAAAATCTCTGTGAAGTATTTGCTTTTCACAGGCAAGAGAACTGTTAACTTTTTCTGACATCGGTTACAGCAAGAAAAAAAGGATCCCCAACGGGGTACTTGGCTTTAGAAGACTTCAGGTTTGAAACTCAACGAAAATTTCAGGTAGCAGCTAACTGCTTCTGCTTCAGGCTCTCACGCTCGGCAAGAAAAGCTGATGCAATGGAAACGGCTGCATGTTTTATACCCCCTGACATCATGGAAGAGGCAACAGCATCTGACGCAGAAATCCCAAGACTCTGGTATTCAGGCAGACTGAGGGCTACCTGCAGGCAGATAACCCAAGTGTGATGACTGCAACAGTGAAACACGAAGAACATCTTACAGTATCATTATATCTATTATTTACTACGTCATAAAAATATGTAGAGATTCCTCAACACTGGAGACATGGGATTATTAAACCTGCCTTTAAAGTAAGGGGGAGTTCGACAAACTTTTAGTTATGTACTCACCATAACTTCAGATGTTTGGGATCCATCTCGCCTACATTCTGACTGATGGGTTCGGAGCCGATCCCTCGGCTCCGACTCGGCACGCTTATGCCAAAGAGCGAAGTCTCTTATTGGCTGAGCTTACTATATCCCAGGATGCACCACTACCAGTCCCCCAGATCTAGTTTGTCCGCATACATGCACGCACACACACGCTGCTTATATAACATCGTCAGATGAAACAAGATAAAAAACAGTAGAACTCAAAACCGTTCAATCTCTTCTGATCTCCAAGGCAGGGGAAGGAGGGTGGGTATTAGGAATGTAGGCGAGATGGATCCCAAACATCTGAAGTTATGGTGAGTACATAACTAAAAGATGTTATGTGATCCTATCTCGCCTACATTCTGACTGATGGGACAGCGTCCCTAGCACCTGAATCCTGGGTGGCTCACTGGAAAACACTCCTGAGTACCGTGGAACCAAATGATGCTCGCCCTTTAGATGCCACATCAAATTTATAGTGGGAAATGAAAGTGCGGGTTGGACCAAGTAGCCGCAGCACAAATCTCAGAAATAGCAAGCTTGGAATGAAAAGCAATAGAAGTAGCCATAGCTCTGGTAGAGTGAGCTTTGATAGATGTTGTAAGTTGCTTATTTGAAGAGGAATAAGCCTGAGTTATGCAATCTCTAATCCATTTGGAGATCGTAGCTTTAGTGATGGTTTTACCCAATTTATTATCTGAAAAGGACACAAACAACTGGTCTGTTTTTCGAATTTGTTGAGTCCTGTCTAGATAGAAGCGCAATTGCCTGTGAACATCCAATTTATGCAAGGTGTATTCCGCTTCATTTGAGAATTTTGGAAAGAAAACTGGTAGCTCTAGAGATTGTTGGAGATCGAGATTAGAACAAACCTTTGGAACAAAAGATGGATTAGGCCTAAGTGATACTCTATCCTTGTGAAAAATCAAGTACGGTGGTTTGATAGATAGGGCTTGAAGTTCTGAAACTCTTCTTGCAGAGGTAATTGCAACTAAGAAGGCAGTTTTCCAAGACAGATATTTTAACTCACATGTAGCAGCCGGTTCGAAAGGGGAAGATGTTAAGGCACGAAGTACTAAATCAAGATCCCACGGAGGCGCAGGATGAAAAACTGGGGGTCTTAACAGCACCGCACCTTTAATGAAAGTTTTACATAATCTGCTGCTCATCAACGGAGGATCTATGGATTCGTGAAATTTGGAGATAGCTGCTAGTTGGACTTTAATAGTAGAGACTGAAGATCCTTGAGTAAACAAGGATGTTAAAAATTTCAAGACCTCTGGTATCGGGGCAGTAATAGGGTCTAAGCCCCTGAGTTGAGCCCAGATAGCAAACCTCTTCCACTTACTGAGGTACAATTTCTTAGTGGTGGGTTTGTGGGCCGAAGATAAAATGTGAATAACTTCCGGGTCTAAGGTGTGATTTCTGACTAAAGTCGGAAGTGGAGGAGCCAAGCTGCTAATTTCAAAGTGTGAAGGGACTGGTGTTGTCGTCCCGACTGATGAATCAGCAGGTCCGGAGTTAGATCCAAAAACCAAGGACCGTCCAGAGCATGTTTCTTTAGGTAGGGGAACCATACCTGACGGGGCCAGTGCAGAGCAATTAGTATCATTGTGGACCCCAATTGGGAAGCTTTCTGGATGACTTTGGGGAGGAGTGGAACCGGAGGAAAGGCATAAAGTAGCCCTGTTGGCCAAGGTTGGGCTAGAGCATCCGTAGCTGCCTCCCCCTGACGCGGAGTCAAGGAAAAGAACCTTTTGCACTTTGTGTTTTGTGGTGTTGCAAACAGGTCGCAGCACGGGGTCCCCCATCTTCTGAAAACCTGAGCTGCTACTGTTTCGTTCAGGGACCACTCGTGAGGAGAGAGAATCGTCCTGCTTAATCTGTCTGCCAATATATTGGATTTCCCTGGAATGTGGGTCGCTACCAGGAAACGGTTGGTAGCTACAGCCCATTCCCACACCCTCATGGCCTCTCTGCAAAGGGGGTAAGATCTGGTCCCTCCTTGTTTGTTTAGATACCAGACCACCGACATGTTGTCTGTGTGGATAGCGATAATGCCTTGAGGGAGAAACTTGTGAAGGGCCTGTAGGGACAGAAGTACAGCCCTCATTTCCAATACATTGATATGGAGAAAGGTTTCGTCTGGAAGCCAAGAACCCTGAACTAACCTGCCCAGACAATGCCCCCCCCACCCTGTCTGGGAGGCATCCGTTGTCAGGGTGGCCACGGAGGGGATAACAAAAGGTCTTCCCTGATTCAGATTGGATGGCTGAAGCCACCAGCGGAGGTCCCGTTTGCACGTTTCTGTAATCAGTATGAGATGATTGAGGGGGAGATTCTGAAAAGACCACTGTGTCGATAACAGCCACTGAAGAATCCTCATGTGCAATCTTGCCAGTGGAACTAGGAGAACCGTGGCAGACATCGAACCTAAAAGTTGCAGGACCATCCTGGCTGGGGCTTTGGATCTTGGAAGCAGGGCTTGGACTTGACCTTGTAAAGTTTGAATCCTTTCGGTAGGAAGGAAGATGCGCATCAATTTTGAGTCTATCTCTGCTCCTATGAATCTTATGCGCTGAGAGGGCAGCAAGACAGACTTTGACCAATTGAATGTAATTCCCAGGAAGCACCCAGGAGATGGTGGCTTTTAGGTTGTCTATTAGTAGATGCCTGGTGGTGGCAGTCAGGAGCCAGTCGTCCAGATAGGGAAACACTTGGAATCCAAGACTCCTCAGGTGAGCAGTCACTACTGCCAAACACTTGGTGAACACCCTGGGGGCTGTGGTGAGACCAAAGGGCAGTGCACAAAATTGGAAATGACTGTCTCCCAGGCTGAAGCGCAGATACCTCCTGGACGCCTGATGTATCGGTATGTGATAATAGGTGTCCTTGAGATCTATGGAGCACATCCAAACATCCTTCTCCAACAATGGGAGAATGGATTGTAAAGTGACCATTCGGAATTTGGATTTCATGACGGACAGGTTTAGTTTGCTGAGATCCAATATTGGTCTCAGGTCCCCTGTCTTTTTTGGCACTAAAAAGAACCTTGAGTAATTTCCGGATCCGATCTGGTCTGTGGGGACCGGTTGGATGACTCCTTTTTCTAGCAGCTTTGAAGCTTCTGCGGCTGCAATTTCCCTTTGACTGGGTGGTGGGTCCGGGATTTTTTTGGACGGTGGGGGTGAGTGTGTGAAGGGAATGGTGTAACCTCCGGCAATAATCCGAAGCACCCATCTGTCCTGAGTGATAGACTCCCAGGCTTTTAGGTGCTTGGCAAAACGGCACCCGACTGGCTCCGGAGCAGCACAGCCGGGCAATCCCTCATGAAGTGTGGGAGGCTGAAGAGCCACGAAAGGACTCGCGGTCTCCAGAATTGCGGGGCCCTCTGCCGCCTCTGGGACGGCGTCTCCCAGAAAAATTTCCCCGTCCTCTGCCTCTGGAAGGGGATCTTCCTGCTGTTGAGGAAAAACTTCTGTGATTTGGAACCACATCTTCCCTCCTCTTTTAGCCTTGGGATAAGGCGAAAGGGAGTGGAATAACGTGCACCTACGGCAGATAAAGTTTTTCCCTCTTGCTCACAGTGGGTAAGAGTGTCTTTTACCTTAGGTCCAAACAAAGAGGACCCATCAAAGGGAGCGTCGGCGAAGGAAGACTTGAAGGCCTCCATAAAATGACACAAACGGAGCCAGGCTTGTCTCCGAGAGCTACGCCTGTGCCTGCCGCTCTGCCCGCCCCTTCGGCCGCATATGAAATGAGCCTCATGGACGAGTTAGAAATCGAGGTAAGGATAGCCAACTGAGAGCTTACCGACTGGGCTAGCTGCTCAGGTAGGTTACCTGAGAGGGAATCTGACAGCTCCTTGACCAGATCCCTCTGTAGCCTGGTAAAATGTGCCAAATAATTCAGGGACCTTAGAGTAAAGGCCGCTGAAGTCAGGGTGCGCTTCCCGTACCGGTCCATGCTCCTAGACTCCTTATTAGGAGGATGGACGGACGTTGAAGCCTCTGCCACATCCTGTTGTGTAGCAGATGCCACCACCATGGCATCTACAGCCACGCCTTTCGTCAAGAATTCCTTCTCGGGTGGGGCAGACAAAAATTTGTTGGGGCGAGAAGGCATTGGTTCCACAGTATCTGGATGTTCCCACGCCCTCCGACAAACCAAATCCAGGAGCTCGTCGAAGGGCGGAGACACCCAGGAGGCGGAGGGCTGAGCCCCAAAGGCCTTGAGAAGCACTGACTCATCAGCAGAGGGGGGTTTGGATATCCAGCCGCCTCGTTGCTTAAGGATCTCTAAAATGTCTGCGAATGAGACATCATCCGAGGACGACTTTGGGGACCCCTCCGCATCATCAAGATCAGTGTCCAATGTAAGAGACTCGGGGGAGTCCACGTGCTTCCTCTTGCACGATCTCTTCCTTGGGGGCTCCTCCGAAGACAACTCCGAAGAACCCTCAGGAGGAGGGGAACCCCCAGTGGGGGTAACCTCAGGCCCCAGGGCTCCGCTGCCTAGGGACAGGGGAACTGCCAAAGACCCAGTCTCCATGCCCAGGGAAGGTGCCGGTAAAGCCATAGAGATGGCCGAAGAAGACTTGGCCAAGGCACTCCTCATAGCTCTGAAAGCCGGACCCCCAGAATCCTGGGAGTGTCCGGTCCCTGGAGCCATGATAGCAGACGGAAGTCCCGCAGCCGGCACCGAGAGGGAGGCTCGGAACCGACAGCATTGGTCCCGAAACGTCACCCCCGGGTCCGGCCGAAGAAGTCCGCGTGCCAAACTCGGACCCGAAGGCCGGGGTTGGAGTAAGGGTCGGAGCCGACCCTAGGATCTCCACCGGCTCCAACAGCACCTGCTCCGACGGAGCCGAAGCGGTCGGAGGAGGAATGGCAATGGAATGGGCTATCGGCTCCGAAACCAATTGGGTTGGAGCCGAAACAAATTTTTGAAAGACTGGGGACTGGAACAGTCTTTGGAGCACCCTGTCTATGTCCGAATCTGACATCCTCGATGACTTAGAGGAGACCGAACGGGTTCGAGTTGGCCTCTCCAACGGCCCCAAGGGGCTAGGGGACCGGCTCCGAGGCGACTCGATAACTATCGGCGCCGAAGGAATGCACAAACCAGTTTCCATCGGTGCCGAGGAGGACTTAGGCGCCGAGGAGGAAGTGTCTGAGCGGACAACCTTCATCGGCTCCGAGATCAGTGGAGCCGATGAAGGTGACCCGCCTCTCGATGCCCCAGCCATCGGCTCCGAAGCCAGAGGAGTCGAGACTGGAGGCATCGAGGCAGACCGTTCCGCCCTCGGCTCCGAAGTCCTTGGAGCCGAAGGAGAAGCCTGCCTATGTCTTTTGGCGGTCGGGTCCGACGGACTGGTCGGAGCAGACGCCCTTTTCTTTTTAGCAGGAGAAGGAGAGGATGCTAAAGCTTCTTCAAAAGAGGGTTTTATAAGGCCTTTCAATATAAGCTTATTTTTCCTCTCTTGGAGGACCCTCGAGGAAAAAGCGTGACACACGCTGCAGGACTCCTGCAAATGTTTGGCGCCCAAACAATATACACAGAGAGAGTGGTCATCCGTGATAGACATTTTAAAACTACATTTAGTGCACTTCTTAAAGCCCGAAGGCCTAGGAGCTTGAGACATTATAATTAGAACTCAGCAACTCTCTCACAGACAAAACTCTTAGAAATAGACTGACACTACAAAGATTAACTTGCCGTTAAGAATGACAGCCCGCAATTAAAATAAGGCCAACTGAAGACATACAACAGTGAATATATCTAAGGGAATCCAAGAACCCCTAAAGGTTCAAAGGGATTGACTGACAGGGAAGGCCCTACAGATCAAGGGGGCCTGTAGCCAGAACAAACACCAATCACACACAAATTTTCCACAAAAAATTTTCAAAACACACACAAAAGCACAGAGTAGCTGTTAAAACAGCTTTTTGTTAAAGAAATAGCAAATTTCTGACAGAAAAAGCTAGTGAAAAGACACTACTTAGCTCAGACAGCTCGAGACCACGTCTTTGCTAGTTAGCGGCAAACGAGATCTGGGGGACTGGTAGTGGTGCATCCTGGGATATAGTAAGCTCAGCCAATAAGAGACTTCACTCTTTGGCATAAGCGTGCCGAGTCGGAGCCGAGGGATCGGCTCCGAACCCATCAGTCAGAATGTAGGCGAGATAGGATCACATAACATCCCAGAGTTATACAGACCCTTAAATCTACGTTCATGTTGTGGAAAAATAATGGAGAAGATAATATTGGATAAGTTTTTGTCAGAACTGGAAAGGTTGGGACTTAAAACCATATCAGCATGCATATGTTGAAAACAGATCTATTGCCACCTGCAACATAATGTCTTACAACAATACAACAGCTATGAATGAAAAACTGTGCTGTGATGTAATATAGATTCAACTTCAGTATTTGGCATGGTCATACACAAAACACTGATCAATAAATTACAACTAGGTATTGATGTACACTTGACAAGATGGATAGCTGCATTGCTTACAAATAGGACATAGCAAGTATCGTAAGCAACTGAATAGGTAAAATTCTTGGTTACAGTCAGGGTGTCCCACAAAGTTCTGTCCTATGCCCTTATTTGTTTAGATTGCATCTTTTGAAGGTGTTCTACAGTATGTATGCAGATGACCTGAAATTGGGTAAAGTGAATATGTGTATTACAGATAGAGCACATCTGCAAAAGAACTTGACTACACCAACCATTTGGGCACAGGAGAGCATTATGCCGATAAATGCATCAAAAACTAAACATATGAGATTTGGGAGACAAATTTGAGAATATTTAATACAGCACACATTGATTGAAATTGTAGATTCATTTAAGAACTGAGGTGTATATGGGAAGATACGGCTTTGAGTTTTTCTTATATCAGCCAGTTGGTTAATGACAGTTACAGAACTAGAAGTTGTATAAAAATATAAAGTCTAGAAATCAGAAATGAAGTCATTGTTTGATAATTATATCAGACTCAAAACTTGAGTATGGAATAACAACATGGAAACCTTAAAAGGAAACAAGCAGGAGTAAACTGGAAAGAGTACAGCAGAAATATAGCAAGGGCATCCACGGATGTGAACATTTCAGTTATCATGAAAAACAAAAATATCTGAACTTGTACAGTGTCTCTGGGAATGTTTGGGGTTATGAAGAAGTACTAGAGAACCATCAGACAACCTATGTGGGAAAGAGAGGTGTACTCATTGGTTCTATGAGAGAGCAGCCATAGAATGGAACAGACTACCAAATTACATTAAAGAACAGCCTGGACACATTATGGGAACAACTGTTTTGGTATGTTGGCAGGCTAGAAAGACATTAATGCCCATGCTTGAAATATTTGTATGTGTACATGTAAACTAAACTAGTTTATTTATGAAAATAGATAAGAAAAGGACAGAACCTTTAGGGACAACTTTGAAAAAACTGTGCAGCATCAGAGAAACCATTTCCAATTCTGAATTGTGGTTAATTTCCAGAAAGCTACTGAACCAGGGAAGAAGTTGGTGCAGATTCCTGCATCAGTGAGAACATTAACAAGAGACTGATCTAGGTGGTGTAAGGATTTTGTGTTTTGTAAGGCGCAATTTATCAGGGTTCAAAGGGCAGACACGGTGCTTCAACCAGGCCAAAAGCCATGTTGTTTATGGAGGAGAAGGTGGCAATGTTTAATACAGATAATGCTCAAGATTTTTGCCTTTTTCCAGGTAGTCTAGAGATGGGGTGAAAGTGCGACATGTGAAGGGATGGACTGTTTTTGAAGAAGTTAGATGTTTTTTCCAGATGGCTACCGTAACACTTTTAGAAAGACAATGTGGGTGAGAGGGAAACAAATTGTTCAAGGCAGTAGCAGAGGAACCAGAAGATTAGGTGGTTTGAGCCGGTATAAGGGAGCTATAACAAAATGTTTATTGATTCATAGATATTCCAAGACCAGAGAGTCTTACAACCACTCGCACCTTATAACAAAATGTTTGCATCATATACGTTCCAAGATCACAGACTATTGTAACCATTCTCACCTTTCCAGTACCCACCTTCAGGCAGTATCTTTTTTCTCCATAGGCTGCCACACAAGTCAATCCTGGAGTAAACTCGGTATCCTCCAGTCATCTAGTTTATGTTTAAAGGACAAAGGCAGATAAAGTTTACTTCAGAGGCTTGGGAGGCAATGGGTTACAAACTTGTGCCTCCATTGCATAGTTTATTTGCTGCTGAAGACTTCGGTTCCTGGTTCTGGTACTGGATTTGTAGAGAAACAGGAAGTCAGGACAACTGGTTCTCCAATGGTGCAGTGAGTGAGGAAATCTCCCCTCAAAAGTCTGTAAGAGAGAGAATCAAAGGGGACAGAGTTTGCAGCCTGTAAGTAGCTCAGGGCATTTAGGTCAGTGATATTTTTGGTTAGGAGCCTTTAAGGATCTTTCAGCCCAATATATTTAGTGAGGTATAATCCAAAGGGGTGTTGCACGCAATTAACTAGTCTGATCAATGCTGAGTATAGGGGGGGGGATAACCTCTTTAGATCTTGAGGGTATACCTTTAAGCCACAACACATGGAAGACTGGACCTGTCACTGGCAGGACCCATGGCATCACTTGGAAGGAAAGGTAATCGGTTTGGGTTTGATGTATTGTCTGAGATGATTTGTGTACAGAGATGTACATGTACACTTGAGCAGACAAATCCCCACCTACCCAAACGTAGCCATTCTGTAGCCATCTGGGAGATGGAAGGAAGCCCTAGCACCCAAAGAAAATGTATGCAAACATGAAGGCAGAACATGGCCACTGGCTGTAGGGCAGAACTGAACCCCAAACCATTAAGTCTCTGAGCTTTCCATCTTCATAAGCAAAAACTATAACCATCTAGAAACAGTGTACATAATTATCAGATGTTTTGGTATCTGACACCCTAAAGATCCTCAAACTATGGCACTTTAAAATAATCTGAAGAAAAGCAAAGAAGCAAATTTAACAGTTTAAGAGAATTACCTTGCTGCACGTTCTCTAACAAATGAGATGCAGAGGGGAAAAAATAGGATTTCCAGTGTTATTGTGTAAACGTTTTCCCGATATGTTATTTTGTGACCTTTTCTTAGTACATAAGCACAGAAAACTACAGGTTTCAAAGTGACCTACTAACAATATGATAAAGGAAGGTCAAACAATACCTGTTAAATATATTTTCACTTGCAGCGTACTTATCCAACCTTCCCAGAGGTGTCAGCATTTCATCTTGCGATATGAAGTCCAGGGCTGAAGGCACAATGAGGACATCAGTCTCGGAGCTGTAGTCGTCCACACCAACTAGGGAAACCATAAGAAACAGTTTAAATCAGATCTGCATTCAAAGGAATATCCAATAGTCTACTGGGAGATGTGAATACACAAACCAATTCATCGATGAACATAGATGGGATCGTAGTCTTTGAATGTATATCTACCTGAAAACATTCCACTCTGTCAAATTAACAGCTTTAAAAGTTATGCTTGTATTAAAAACAAATACTTATGATGTATATCCTTTACTTGGGTGGTTAAACTAAATATTATGTATACGTACCACTGGAAGACAGGCATCTGCATGCCTTAAGAAACTTCTTGTACAATGCGTCATAAAAGAACTAAAAATCTCTTGCTCAAAACTTGCCTTTGGATAAATTTCAATTTCAATCAGAGAAAAAAAAAACAACAGGTTTGGGCAGTTAAATACTCAAGCAAGAAAGAATTTTCCTCCCTCGAGGCTGTTTAAGTTTCTTGCAAAAGCAAGTACACCCACCATTTCTGCAAGAAGTAACAAGACAAGACTTCAGCAGGGTTAACTGACCAGTACTTTGGTCAGGACACTAACACTACTTATATGCCAAAGCTACCTGCAGCTGACAGGAGCCAGCAATACATACAAATCATGGAATTGGATTTGTGCAGCACCATCCCTACCTGTACAGAACTGAAAGGGCACCACCTAAAGTCAAACCAGGCTTCCTTCAAACTATATTACTACCTGTAGATGGCATTTATGTCAATTCTATTTGGGCCAGGAAAAAAATAGATCTTGCACAGTTGCTGGTTATCAAAGGCCAGCTGAAAACAAAAACGTAACACTGGCAGCAATTTAGACTTTGTGCCTGTGAGGTTCAGCTGCTGTTAAAGGAATGCTCTGATGACAACCACCACTCAACACAACGCAGTGGCGGTCCATCAATACCCAGCAGTGTGAAGATGTACGGCAGCTTCAGAAATTTCCTTCAGAACCTTCTCCTGCAGCTCTGTGCCATTTTGTAGACATACACACATGGGTGTCGTGAGAAAGCATGCTGTAATGACGTATGAAGCTTAAAGGAGAAAATGGATTTGTGCATCGTTCGAGTCAGTGGGGCTGTATCCTTTATCGTATTACAATGTTTACGTACAGACAGAAGAATGACCAGATGACCTTCTAAATATTAGGCTGTTCAGGACCTTATAATGACCACATACTGAAAAGAAATCAACAGGAAGCTTTAATAAAGTTCTATAGACTTAAGTGCAGCACAGCCCATGCAAACTGCAAACCGTGTCCTTAAGCATCATATGGTAATCCATCCAGGGAGCAAGTAACGGCAAATCAGAGGGGAGCTTTGAGTTGTTTTCAAAAAGATATGAAGGAAATCCCAAAGCTGATGCAAGATTTTACGTGAACAAACAAAAGCAACGTACTTCCCATAAAGCTAAATTAATCTAGTCTTCTGTCCATCTTAGATGGGTTACTGGACCAGTACCGAACAGAGGCTGACAACGCAAGACTTGTTAGTCCAAAGCTGAAGCTCCTCCTCCTCCCAATAATGCAGACCACTTAACAGCCCTCAGATCAAGTTTGCCCAGTAATACAGAACTACAACACTAAAGTAAGAAATCATCTAAAAGGGCTGGAATCAACCAAGACTCCAAGCAGGTCCAGTGTGGTTTAGCAGGAGCCATCAAACAGTGACAATTTGGCTGGGGACAGCAGGATGGAAAGTTGATATGAATTGAATACGACAACACAGATCTAGCATTAGGTACACAAGCTTCCTATCAGATGCTGTCTTTTTCTTAACACCTCTGATGGGACAGAGTCCTCAAGTAAATTAGCCCAAGGACACACTATGGAAGGATATTAAAGAGAACGGTGAAACCACAGGATGCTTTGGACCTGGACTAAAGTCAAGCTTGCAGAAAGAAAGAAATGTATGAAGAGTAAACCATGCAGCTGTTGATTAATTACAGTCAACAGGAACACTGTTAAAGGCGGCCACAGAGGCAACAACTTCTCCTGTCGAATGTGCTTTTGGCTTAGAGGGCAAGGACAACCCCCTTGGCTCTATAAACAAAGGTAATGCAGCCAGACACACACCTGGACAGGTTAACATAGAAACAGAGGAACACAGCTTAATCTTGGGGAAGGAAACAAACAGCTGAACACATTACATTGTACAAAGGATGTTAAGGAAAACAAACACTGCTGATGGTGAATATCTAACAAATTAAAAGGCTATTCAACCTTATTGGAAAAAAATTGGGAAGAAAACTGGCAAATTAATACTAATTCAAAGAAGTTTCAGACACTACTTTCAAAATGAAAGCTGGGTTTCTCCAGAGGGAAACTGACTAAATGATAAAACCTGCAACTCTGAAACCTTCCTAGCTGACATAAGTTTCCAAAAACAAGGTTTTTGGGGACAGAAGTTTCAAATCAGCAGTAGATGCAAGTATGAATGGGGACTTAGTACGACTTTGTAGCAAAACAGTAATGTCCCAAAGTGATGCAGGATCCCCCTCAAAGGGAGTCGTAACAGAAAACCACCTGTTAAAACCTTTGAAAGACTGACGGACGCAACTGGAGTATTCTGTTCTTCCACATGGAAATTAGAAATTGCTGTAAACCTGTCTTTAATCATTGAACTAGTTCTTGAAAGAAAAAGATCCACCAAGAAGTCGGAAACAGAATTCCAGGCAATCATTAAAAGTGGAGAAAGCAAGTGGTCAGACTGAGGGATTGGATGTCAGAGTGATGCTTGCCAGAGGGGTGGGAGATCAGATCTGGAAGTCAATCCTGCACCCATGGTGGATATACTAGATAAAGTCATACGAGGGGGAACAAAACTTGATGAGGTTAAAGAGGCAGCAAGAATCACTTTTGTTTTGCACCAGGTCGCTTTCTGCAGAAATATGTCTATGACAGGAGTCAGAGGGTAAGTGTACAGAAGGATCTGGGCTACAGAGTGTCCCTTGGGTATTCTCTCTCAAACAGACCAGGTCAAAGAAAATGCTGGATTTGGTACTGGTCAGGGCTGCAAAAAGGTCACAGCAGGGCAAGCCCCAATGGCTGAAAATCTTGTTTGCCACTTAATGACTGATAGACCACTCATGAGGCAGAAAAATGCATATGCTCAGTTGATCTGCTAGGATACTGGATTTGTCCAGGATGAGTTGCAAAATGAATTCACAGGGAAGACATTGCCCTCTGCCACACCTTCATGACTTTCTAGCATAATGAGCAAGAACAGGCTCTGCCTTGTTTGTTGATGTACCAGATCGCAAGTCTGACTGCACTGCAATCACCCCATGGTGCAGGTGATCAAGAAAAGGCAGCAAGGAGATTGATGTGAAGGCTTGCCTTAAACCAGGTACCTTGGAACCTCCCTCCTTTCGAAATGCCCCCACTCCAAAAGGGAGTCATTTGTAGTCACCATGGCCCAGGCCCATACCTGAGGGAAACACAAAGGGTTGGTCAAAGGAAGTCAGAGGAGAAATTAGCCACCACTGAATACGCTGTTTGAAGGGGTGTTATGGTTGACTCAAAAGACCACTGGACAGACAGGGTCCACTAGAGCACCCTCAGACAATGAAGGGTGCTGGAAGACTCTGGTGATGAATCACCAACACAGCTTGAAGATGTAGAGAGAACAGCCATGACAGAGGCAGTCTGGCTATTCAAGTAGTAGTTTCCGAATGACATCCTATGAATTTTAGGAATATGAACCGATTCTAGTTAGGAATCGCAGTGAACTTCAGAAATATCCAAAGGGCAAACATAAATGGAGTAAAAAGTCGTCTGCTTGGATCAGCAAATCTTTTGTGGTTGCCATGATTTGCCAGCTGTCTAAATAAAAGGAGCAACCGGAAACCCTGTAACCAGTCATGCTGCTATCACTGGCTACACTTGGTGAATACCTGGGGGGGGGGGGGTTAGACCAAAGGACAGTGCTCTGTATTGAAAATGATAGACTACCAGCTTGAAGCAAAGGAATCTCCTGGACTGTCTGGCATTAGTCATGTGATAATATGCATCCTGGAGGTCCAGTGAGCACATCCACTCATCCTTTCTCAAGAGAGGCAGTATGGACTGGTAAGTGACCATCTGGAAAGATGTCTGTTTGACAAACTGGTTCACCTGACATGGGTCCAAGACTGGCCTTAGGGCCACACTTTCTTGGTACTAAAAACAAACGTGAGTAGACTTAGGATCCTCTGTGGTCTGATGGGACTTCCTGGATTATTCACTTACTTTGTAGCTTTGAAATTTCCTCTACTGCCACCATTAACTGTCAGGGTGGACTATCTGGAAGGGTCGTGTATTCCAATTTTGAAGAATATGCAAACGGGATAAATAAAGCCCCACATTATGACTTTCAACACCCAAAAGTTATAGATAATGGCCAATCAATCACGAGGGTTTCGAGATAAGCACCCACCACCATCAGAGTAGGCAGTCGGGGAAATCTTCAGGAGCATTGGAAAGACTAGCCAGTGAGTGGCCCTCAAAACCTTTGGTTTTATGGTCCACCTCTGCCTCCTGGGCAATGTACATTAAAGTTATCCCCTGGGGCCAAGTCATGTGGAGTGTCCTGGGCAATCAAAAACCACAAACATTTCCACTCTAATGGTTGAACAATAAGAGCCTTCATGGTGTGGAGAAACAGACATCAACTGCAGACAGGGACTTTGCAGTCCTGCTCACACCTGGTTAGGCTATCCAGGACCTTGGGCTCCAAATTACATGGACCTATCGAATGGGGCATTCAGGAAAAACATATTACAAATTTCCAAAGTCATGCAGATGCATCCAGGCATGACAGCGAATTATAAGGCTGGTAAAGTACAGTTGTGTACACTTACCATAAATGTAGAAGTTAGAGTGTATTCACTGTTGCGGTCATCACATTTGGTTTATCTGCTTGCAGTAGCCCTCAGTCGGCCTGATTATCAAAGTCTTGGGTCCTGCGTCGGTTGCTGTCTCATCTTCCATGACGTCAGGTATATAAAGCATGCAGCCGACGCCATTACATCAGTTTTTCTTGCCCCAGATGTCAGGTGCTCTGATAATGGTAAGCAATTAAATACACACACACATATATATATATATATATATATATATATATATACACACACACACACACACACACACACACACACACATACATACACACACACACAAGGCTATACCTCCAACAAAAAAGCAAATACACCAAAAAGCTTTTAAGCATAGTAAAGGAGCGTAGCGGTACAGCCAAAAGAAGTCAGGGGGCTGGAGGGAGGGTAACCAGGACTGCAACAATGAATACACTCGAACATCTACATTTATGGTAAGTGTACACAACTGTACTACGTTCTTCTTGTTTCACTGTTGCAGTCATCACATTTGTGTAGATGGTAGCAGCTTCTAGGATGTCTCTAGTAGGGACACCTCTGAGAAAGGCTGTAGAGGTAGATGCAGCCCTGGTTGAATGGGGTCTAATCCCCTGTGGGACAGGTTTTCCATGGTGCTTATAGCAGAAATGAATGCAATCGCCTATCCATTTAGACATGGTTTGCTTTAAAATAACCTTCCCCTCTGCCCCTGCAGCAAATGCCACCAGCAGTTGTTCAGATTTCCTTTGAGGTTTAGTCCTGTCCAAGTAAAATCTAAGTTGTCTGTGCACATCCAAGGAGTGCAGTATCCGTTCCCCTTTGTTCTGTGGATTAGAAAAGAAGGTTGGCAAATGAATGGCTTGATTAAGAGCCACACTGGATACCACCTTGGGCATGAAGGAGGGATTGGTCCTGAGGGACACCCTGTCTGCATGAAAGATGACAAAAGGCTCCACTGCCTAAAGGTCCTGTAATTCAGATACCTTTCTTGCTGAAGTGATTGGTAAAAGGAAAGCTGTTTTCCAAGAAAGGAATTTTAACTCTGCACTTGCAGCTGGCTCAAAAGGAGGCAGAGTGAGTTTTACCAATACAAAAGTTAGGGTCCCAGGCTGGAGTTGGGGGCTCTTCTGGGTGGTCTTAAGTTTTTGGCCCCTCTGACAAACTGCTTGAGCAGTGGGTGAGAAAAGAGGGGTGGTTCTGTCTTGTAATGAGCTGAAATGGCTGAGGCGTGAATTTTGATGGAGGAAAAGGAAAGGCCTTTGTGAAGCATCTCAGTTAAGTACTGAAGAATCTGAGGTAAACTGGGTGCTGCTGTGGCCATCCCTTGAGTTTGGTTCCAGGCACAGAATCTTTTCCATTTTTCAGCATAAGATTTTCTAGTACTAGGCCTCCTTGCCTCCAAAATGACATACAACACTTGTTTACTGAGGGACAGTAACGGAGACATTAGGTAATTAGCCAGGTTGCTAGGTTCAGAGTTTGAAGCTAGGGGTGCAGAATCTGGCTCTCCTACTGGGACAGCAGGGTAGGGGTCTGAGGCAGGTACCATGGGGCTAGCTGTGACACTGAGCAAGAGGGGGTACACCAGTGTTGGCGTGGCCAGTCTGGTGCAATCAGTATCATCCTTGGTTTGTCCTGTTTGATCTTTAGTAGTACTTTGGAGAGGCAGAGGAGGAAAGGCATAAACTGATGGATTTTTCCAGCTGAAGGACAGAGAATCCACCTTCCAAGCTTGCTTGTGGGGAGTCCTTGTGCAGACTTTGTCCAACTGGTAGTTCTGGGGGGAGGCAAACAGGTCTATATCTGGGCTCCCCCATTTGTTTATCAACATGTTGAAAGTCTTTGGTTCCAGTTTCCACTTGTGTGGGTCCATGAGATTTCTGCTTAGTTCATCTGCCAATGTATTCAGTTTCCTGGCAGGAATTGAGCCTGTAGATGCACTTGGTAGCTCAAGGCTGTGTTCCATAGAGCCATGGCTAGTCTGCAGAGGGGGTATGAATGGGTACCCCCCTGCTTGTTTATGTACCACATAACAGTGGTGTTGTCACAGTCTTTACCATTAAATTGTCCTGGAAGAATGTGGTCCTTGAAGGCTGTCAGAGCATTCTGTACAGCTAACATTTCTTTTCGATTGATATGCGGGTGCATTTGACTTGGTTTCCATTTGCCCTGAATGCACTTCCCTGCCAGGTGCGCCCCCCCCCCCATGCATAGTCTGATGCGTCTGTAAGGGTTTGGGTGGCAGGGAGTAGAGTGAATGTTAGTTCTTTGTTTTGGTGGCAGCCCTACGCCCACCAAAGGAACTCTAACTGTAGGCAAGGAATGATGGGAATTATTGCTTCTAGATCCTGAGAAAGTTGACACCATAGGCTTTTTAGATACCATTATAGTTTCCTCATATGCAGTCTTGCATATAGAATTAGTAGAATGCAGGAGGCCATGAACCCCAAGGCTTGCAGTATTTGTCTTGCAGATAGCAAGGTTTTTGTGGCCATTAGTTTGAAGTAAGTTGTTAAATTAATTTGTTTCTCTGGCGTGAGGAAAGCCATCTGGGAAGTTGCGTTCAAGCCTGCTCCCAGGAATATAATCTGCTGACAGGGTACAAGATGTGATTTATTTTCGTTTATGGTGTACCCCAGACAAGTAAGGCACTTTGTGAATACCCTGGGCGCAGTAGATAAGCCAAACGGCAGTGCAGAGAACTGATAGTGCACGTAGCCTGCTTTGAAGCGTAGGTATCTTCTGCAAGACTCCCTAATTGGGATGTGCAGACAGGCTTCCTTTAAATCCAGTGGTGCCAACCAGGCATCCTTGCCTAGCATAGGAAGCAACTGGAGAAGAGTTAGCATCTTGAATTTTGGAATCATCAAAAAGGTGTTTAGGATAGAAAGGTCCAGGACAGAACGCCATGAGTTGTCTTTTCTAGGTACCAGGAAAAGTCTTGAGTAGAAACCTTGTCCCTTTTCCTCTTCTGGTACAGCTTGAATAGCATTTAAGCTTGAGAGAGAGAGTACTTGCTTTTGAGCCTCTGCCCACTGATTTGGGGTAGATCTGGCCAACCGTTTGGGGTTGGTAACATGTGGAAGTGAAATTTGTATCCCTGGGACACTATATTTAAAACCCATTTGTCCTGGGTAATGAGTTCCCAGTTCTTTGCATGAAGAGCAATCTTTCCCCCTAAAGGAGCAGTCAGTTGAGAAGTGCTTGGAAGTTTTAAAGTTACGTCAATAAGACAGCTTACCATTGGGGGGGGGGGTCTTACTACTCCCCGATTTGGAGGTGGGATCCCCCCACTGCTTAGTCCTGTGTGCACCCTGGGACTGAAGCCTGTGTGTTCTGCTGGTTCTGGGTTTGGACTGAGAAGGCCTGGAAGAGGCAGGAAAGAACCAATTCTTAGAGGGCCAATGCCTACTAAATCTTGGAAGCTGCACTTGTAGGAAATATTTAACAGTTTGCATAAATTTAGTTTTTTCCTCCATCTTTTATAGATTCATAGATTATTACTAGGCTAACTGCCCTTGTGAGCTATTTTAAGCCTAGCCAATTATCTCTTATGAGACTCGAACCCTGCACCTTGTGTTTGTAAGGCAAACACCTTAACCATTAGGCCATCCTCCCAATCTCTTTTTTTTTTAAGAACTTCTTCTTTGTTGCCAAACAGGTTGTCCTGATTTAAGGGAGCATCCAGCAATTTATCTGGCAAAGATTGCTCTTTAAGCCAAGCATGCCTTCTAAGTACAGACCCAGTGACAGCAGCCCTGCAAGATGCCTCTAGTGAATCAAAACCACATTGCAAAGTATGTTTTCCAACCTGTTCAGCAGAATGCATTAAATCCTGTAAATCCTTATTTTCAGCACAGTCAGGAATCAACATCATCTTCTGTTTAAGAAATCCAATAATATGCTGCTGAAACTAACATATGAAACTGGCAATTTAAGGCCCTGATGGCCAAGGTTGCAGAGGTGTATACCTTCTTACCCCATCTATCCAGGGCAACTGAAGGCGTTTCAACTGCACCGGAATCTCCTTCAGGAATGGAGTCTGAAGGGCCTAAAGGTAAAGGTTGTGGAGGCCTAGTAATCTCTGCTTGTGAATCGGATGTCGCCTGGGGTTCTAAATCAGCGGTCGTCAGGGGCTGCGTAGGTGCCTCACTGAAAACCAGAGAACCGGCGACTGCCCTAGCAGAGGCCTCGGTATCCGGTTTGGATTTCAGCTGCCTGTCCTTATCTTTGAGTTTTTTATGCATTCCGGTCGTCGGTTGCTCCGACGGCATGGTATAATTAAATTTTCTACCAAAATAATGTCGGGCGAAACCAAACCGATGTTTAATAGTTTGTTTATTAAACCTAGCACAAAACCGACAACCTGTGACGTCGTGGTCTGGGCCTAGGCAAGGAATACAATAAGAATGAAAGTCCTTATGAAGTATTTGCTTCCCACAAGAAATGTAATTGTTAACTTTTTCTGACATCGGACTGAGGCAAGAAAAGGTTCCCCAACTGGGTACATAGCTTTATAAAGACTTCGGTCTGAAATTCGATTTGAAAATCTCAGGAGTCAGCCGACCGGCACTTGCGAACTGCTTCTGCTTCGGGTACCGCGCGGCAAGAAAGACTGAAGAAAATGGCGTCAGATGCATCTTATATACCCCTGGCGCACTGACGACAGGGAAGAAGCGACAGAAACTGACGCCGGACCAAGACTTTGGAACTCGGGCCGACTGCGGGACCGCCTGATGGCAGGATAACCCAACAGTAATGACTGCAGCAGTGTAACATGATGAACATCTGCTTCAATCCTGAAGACAATAAGGTTCTTATCTGAACTCAGGAGCTGAGCCTTGGCGACCACATCTGCAGTGCTGTAAACGAGATCAGTGTGCTGTTAGGCCTTCACTGTATTATGGGGGGGGGGGGGGGGACAGCTTGAGCCTTGGATCCAAAAGTCGTGAGTTTCCAGCCTTGTATCAGCATGGACAAGATGTGCCCATCTGTTTAGTTAGGAGGAACACATACTGGATCTTACAGCAAAGTGTCTGATAATGGCAGTTACTGTCCTCAACCCCAGCCTCCCTCCCCGGAGAGCAGCCTGCCCTCAAACACTAGAAATTACCATTCTGTCCCTCCGATGCGAACATCAGCAGCATAACACACGAAATACAGCAAAACTGGAAGATGCAGCTAGTAATCCTAGTGTTTTAAGGACTCCTGGAGAAGTTCAGGTTTAACAGGAAGGGTACAAATCTGAAAGATCTTTTAGAAAATGGCCATGATGTCTAATCACAATGTCCCAACATTCGAAAGGGACATTAATGTAGGCTTTGCTGAGCTTGCAAATAAATTCACTCATTTACTTAAACATTAATACACATTTTTTGTTTGTAAATATTACTCCTGTAGCACTGATTATACGGTTTGCATTTCTTCTTCTTCTGGATGGCAGTAATTCTTTTTACAAATAGGAATATAGCACAAAATTATTCCTAGAAATTGTAGAACATTCTTATGCCATAAAAAATCAAGTTCAGTGTGATGGTTTTATTTTTTCTCCAAGAAAAGGTTGAACTGAGCAAAATGGAAATCTGGGCCTTGTGAGACAGCCATTTTGGCAAATAAAACCAGCAACCAATCTATTCATTAAGACATAAGGGAGCAAGCATTACATTTGTTCTCAAAGCAAGGTTAAAATGTCAGCATTATAGTATCAGTCTGTGGTGGCTTGCATATTTTAACCTGGTACAGATTTTGTACTGGTTGGTTTTAAATGGTTATTCTGGATCACATTAACTCTTTCTCTGATTTAAGACGCTGGTTTCAGAAATGTCAGCTGCAGGAAATCCTTCTACTCTAGAAAGAGGAAGGGAAAGTGCTTAGACAGTGTGATGCAGCATCTTTTGCTTTGTGTAGTTAGTAGACTGGGTGTATGTATGCATATGTACACATGCACACGCATACGTAGAAGAGATAAGCAAAAGTACAGTTTTGTACCTACCATAAATGTAGATGTCCGAACTGGATAGCATCTGCAGTCATAACAAGTGGGGTTGTCCTGTCGTCAGGCAGCCCTTCAGTCGGCCGGATTCCAAAGTCCGGGTCCGGCTTTGGCTGATGTCGCACTCCACCCGACGTCATCTCTGTTGTTCTTCGGGTATAAAGGCATCAGCCGACGCCATTTTCCTCAGTGTTTCTTGCCCCAGATGCCAGTAGCCCTCTTGCAGGCTAAAATTTGGATAGATGCCAATGTTTCCAAATGGATAGAGGTAAACACAACAATAAGCATGTATGTACATATACAAAAACAAATACACCATAAAAGACTCCCCCCCAACAGCTAGCTATTAGAAGGGTAAACACCCTAGGAGTACCACAGAGGGGATGGTGGGAGGGTAATCCTGACTGCAGATGCTATCCAGTTCGGACATCTACATTTATGGTAGGTACAAAACTGTACTATGTCCTTCATGGATGCATCTGCAGTCGTAACAAGTGGGTAGAATACCATAGCCAACTAGGGGAGGAGGATAAAGGTAGATTATGGTGTGTTTAGGATCCCTTGCAGTACAGCAGTGGCAAACCCTGCTCGGGATCTGGAATATAGAGGCAAATTATAATGCTTGGCAAATGTATGCACGGAGGTCCAAGTAGCCGCCTCAATAATGTCTTTGGTTGCCACTCCTCGTAAGAAGGCTGTGGTAGTGGCTGTTGCTCTTGTAGAATGAGGTCTTATGTTCTGTGGAATTGGTTTTCCATGGAAGGAGTAACAGAATCGTATGCAATTTCCTATCCATTTGGAGATTGTCTGTTTGGAAATAGCTTTTCCTTCCCTTCCTGTTGCATAGGCTACAAAAAGTTGGTCAGTCTTTCTGCTATTTTTGTTCTGTCCAAGTAGTAGCATAGCTGTCTATGTACATCCAAGGTATGCAGTATTCTTTCCCTCTGTTTTGTGGGTTGGGAAAGAAGGTAGGTAGGTGGATTGCCTGGTTTAAAGACACTCTGGATACCACCTTAGGCATAAATGTAGGATTAGTCCTCATGGACACTCTATCTTGGTGGAAGATTAGGAAGGGTTGCACTGCCATTAAGGCCTGTAGTTCTGAAACCCTCCTTGCTGAAGTAATTGCCAGTAGGAAAGCAGTTTTCCATGATAGGTGTTGTAGGTCTGCTGTTGCTGCTGGTTCAAAGGGTGCTAGTGTCAACTTTTCTAGCACAAAGTTTAAATCCCAAGCTGGTAATGGTGGTTTCCTTGGAGGTTTTACATTCTTGATTCCTCTGAGGAATTGTCTGAGCAAAGGGTGCGAAAAAACAGGTGTATCAAAGCTGTATTCTGCTGAAATAGCTGATGCATGTATCTTGATGGAGGAGTAGGACAGGCCTGAATGAAGAAGTTCGGCCAGATACTCCAGAATGTTAGGCATATCTATGATTGACACATCTTTTCCTCTTTCCGTACTCCAGATGACAAACCTTTTCCATTTTCCAGCATAGTTCCTTCTTGTTGAAGGTCTGCGTGCTTCCAGAATAATGTCTTTAACTCTTTGGGAAAGTTCTGGAATAGCTGCTGTTATGTGATGTTCCATGCAGTCAGTTGTAAGGTTTTTAGGTTTGGATGTATGATGCTGTAGTTGTTCTGCGTTAACATCAAAGGCATCAGGTGAATTGTCCACATATTGTTCCGAGACATGCTCCTCAGTAGTGGGTACCAGTGTTGTCTTGGCCAGTTTGGAGCTATCAGGATTATCCTTGGACGTTCTTCCTTGATTTTTAGTAGTACCTTGTGTATCAAAGGAAGAGGCGGGAATGCATATGCTGTTAGGCCTTTCCAGTTGAAAGAGCGAATCCACTTTCCATGCTAATGGGTGGAATGTCCTTGTGCAGAATTTTTTGAGCTGGTGATTGAGAGGTGATGCGAATAGGTCTATCTGTGGCATTCCCCATTTCTTTGAGATGGTCTTGAAGATGTCCGGATGAAGCTTCCATTCGTGGGCATCCGAAGTGGTTCTGCTTAATATGTCTGCTAGGGTATTGTCTTTCCCTGGTACAAATATTGCCTGTAACTGGATGTTGTAGCTGAGTGCCAGGGTCCACAGCTCCAAGGTCATTCTGCATAGGGGTATGAATGAGTGCCTCCCTGTTTGTTGATGTACCACATGACTGTGGTGTTGTCTGTCCTTATCATCAACTGGCCCTCTTTGAGAAATGGTTTGAACTTTTGGATTGCCAGTTTTACTGCCAGCATTTCTTTTAGGTTGATGTGCAGTTGAAGTTGATCCTGTGTCCACAATCCTTGCACGCATTTGTCCAGCATGTGTGCCCCCCATCCTAGGTCTGAAGCGTCTGTTGTGATGGTCTGGCTTGCTTGACATCTGCGAAAGGGTAGGCCTGGGTTTGACTGGCATGCCTGAGCCCACCATAGGAACTCCTGTTTTAAGCATGGAATTAGTGGGATTTCTGTTTCTAGACTGTGTCTGTGTTGGGACCATAAATTCTTTAGGTACCACTGTAGTTTTCTCATATGTAGTCTGGCAAATGGAACCAAGATTATGCATGATGCCATGAAGCCCAAGGCCTGCAGTACTTTTCTTGCTGTTAGCTTGTTCAGTTTTGTTAGTGCCAAGAAGTATAGAGGGAGTTCTTTTGTTTTTCTGTAGTCAGGAATGCCATTTGTTTTACTGTGTCCAATTCAGCCCAAGAAAGTCCTTGTTTGGGATGGTATTAGCCTTGACTTTTGTAAATTGACTGTGTATCCCAGTGCTTGTAGCAAGTAAATGACCCTTTGTAAATCTGTTGTCAGCTTGCTTTTGTTGTCCCCTTGTAGCAGGCAGTCGTCCAGGTATGGGTAAATTTGAATTCCCTGAAGTCTGCAATGGGCGATTACTGATGCCAGGCATTTTGTGAATACTCTGGGCGCAGTAGATAAGCCAAAAGGCAATGCTGAGAATTGATAGTGCTCTGATCCTGCAAGAAATCTGAGGTATCTTCTGCAGATTGGTCGAATGGGGACGTGCAGGTATGCCTCCTTGAGATCTAGAGTTACCAGCCAAGACTCCTTGCCCAGCATGGGAAGAAGTTGCTGTAGGGTCAGCATTTTGAATTTTGGGACAATGATGTATGTATTTAAGGTGGACAGGTCGAGAATTGGTCTCCAACTTTTTCCTTTCTTGGAACTAGGAATAGTCTGGAGTAGAACCCCTTTCCTTGCTCTGCTGCTGGCACTCTTTCCACAGCTCTCATGTTTGCTAACTCCATTATCTGGCGTAGAGCCTCTGTTTTTTGATTTGGAGGTAGATTTGGCATTCCTCTTTGACTGGAATAGTGTGGAAGTGAAACCGTAACCTTGATCTATGGTTTGTAAAATCCACTTGTCCTTTGTTATGTAGTGCCAGTTCTTTGAAAATAAGGTTAACTTTCCGCCTAGAGGAGCTGCTATTTGTTCCCTGGTAGGCGGGTTTAGGGTTAAGTCACTGTGGTTGTGTTGATGTAGTGGCAGTGGCAGTGTCTGTGCCTCTGTTGTTACCTTGCCACTGTCTTCCTCTGTAGGCACCTCCTCTGGATTGGTTTCTGCCTCTGGAACGTCTATTCCTGCCCCTTTGAAATTTTGTGGAGTCAGGAAAGGACCAATTTTTGGCAGGCCAGTTCCTGCTAAACCTTGGGGTTGAACCTGCAAGAAATCTTTAACAGTTTGAACAGATTTTGCCTTTTCTTCCATTTTCTTCATAACCTGCTGGGCAGATGTACCAAACAAACTTGTCTTGTCCATAGGAGCATCTAGCAACTTAGCTTTAACATGATCCGGTAAAGCTTGTTCCTTTAGCCATGCATGCCTTCTTATCACTGTGCCTGTCATGGCTGATCTAAATGAAGCCTCCAGTGCATCATAGCCACATTTTAAGGAATGGTTGCTAACCTGTTGTATGTTATTTACCATATCTAATACATATTTCTTATCAAGAGATTCATCAGTGGTTAGTTTTTAGTTAACTGATCCAGCATAAACTCTTGGTATTGTATCATGTGAAACTGACAGTTTAAAGCTCTAGCTGAGAGAGTAGCTGAAGTGTAGACCTTTTACCCCATCTGTCTAATGACCTTGCTTCCCTTTCAGAAGGAATAGGGTTTTTAGCTATGGTCGCGGCTACTGCCTTGGGGCCCTGGGATATAGTTTCTGGGTCTGCAAGTGGAGCCTTGTAAAGGTGGTGATGAGTATCTGGCACCCTGTAAAATCTGTCTGGTTTGGTAGGGGCTGGGGTAAAGAATCTGGAGCGGAGCAAGCATCATTGAAAGCATCATCCACCACAGAGAGAACAGGGGTATAGCCAAGGGCCTGTGCTGAGGGAGGTGCAGAAAGGTCCTAAGTCTTTTCTGGAGTCTGAAAAATCCTGTTGCTGCCATTGGAACTGTTCTCGCATGGCATGCAAAGTTTCCCCAAAGGAAAATTCTTCTGGTGGGGAAGCAGCTGGGATGGATTCTTCAGCATCAGAATCTTCAACATTGGAGAAGGAGCCTCTGGCTGGTCAGTTATGTCTGATTCATCAGCAGAATCATCAGAGGACACTGGCTCGGGGCTCTGCCCTAGGTCTCTTCTCTGGGGCTGAGAGGCCCTGTCTGGGTGAGATTGAGATCCTCTAATTAAAGAAATTAAATCTTCTGCCAAGGTAAGCATTTGAGAACTAGAAGAGGGCCTGGATGGGGGTGGTTTAACAGGCACTGTTTTAGTAGTCTTGGCAGCTTTAGCCCTGGCGAAGGCCTTAATGGACATGGCTGCTGGAGGCCTAGCAGCACCACGTGCTGGGGTAGAAACATCCAAGGGGATGGTGTCTGATAAGTCAACCACCGTAGTGGGTAAAATTTCTGAAGTCGTTTCAAGAGTTGTAGCAGGGGCCTCAGTTGTAGGAATAGGTTCGGCTGTACTTTGTTCAGTTTTCTCGGTTTCGGCCGAAACCGAGACACTCGCGGTTTGCTTGACCAAGGTTTCGGCCGAAACCGCGGACCGCGAGTGTCGGTCTTTATCTTTGCGTTTTTTGCCAGATTGGGTAGTCGGAGGATCCGACGGCATAATGTACGCAAAGTCAGAACCGAAAAACTGTTCTGCGAACTCCGACCGACGCCTAAGCGTTCGTCGGTTGAAGGAAGCACAGGCCGAACAGGCTGCTACGTCGTGGGCTGGGCCTAAACAAGGCAGACAGTAAGAGTGGAAATCTTTATGAGGTATTTGTTTCCCACAGTTTAAACAATTGTTAACTTTTTCTGACATCGGCTGAGGCAAGAAAGAGTCCCCAACGGGGTACTTAGCTTTAGAAGTCTTCGAAGTAGTATTCGGTAGAAGTAATCTCTGGATCCGACCGACCGGCACTTGCGAACAGCTTCTGCTTCGGGCGCCACGCGGCAAGAAAGACTGAGGAAAATGGCGTCGGCTGATGCCTTTATACCCGAAGACCAACAGAGATGACGTCGGGTGGAGTGCGACATCAGCCGAAGCCGGACCCGGACTTTGGAATCCGGCCGACTGAAGGGCTGCCTGACGACAGGACAACCCCACTTGTTATGACTGCAGATGCATCCATGAAGGACATCACAGTATTAGTTAACTAAGTAAGTAGGCTGGTCCTAAGATAGTCTCAGCTATGACCTGGGCCCATAAGGGCAGCGTTTACAACAGCAACATTAAAAATAATATGCAGTTTAGTTATATAAAATTGTATCCAAAGAAATAATGACATTAAGTTCATTTATAAAATCAATTAATGTATAAAATCAAAATAGGCTGTTAAAGCATATACATCTAACAGAGGGTCACGGGCAGTCATGAGGGTGAAGAGAAGTGCACCCTCCCCCAAACAGAGGGAAAAGCCAGTCGTGAGGATGAAGAGATAAGTGTGCCCTCCCCCACCTACAGACTTGGATCAAACAGCAGTATTTCAAACATTATTAATAAAATATCTGCAAGCTGCAGCACTAAATCATTGCTCAGAAACGTTGTTTTCAATTCTAAATCTTTTTGTTTTTTCCTCCAAGACCACAGAAACATCCCTTACGTATTTAGAGTTTTAAAAATTAAGACAGGAATAAATTCCCTCTCTTCCCCAAACTGATAAATCATCAAATCAAATATTACAGGGTACAGTATCAGTATTAGTGAGGCCTATTTTTAATAGTAACTCTCACGCAACCGGAAACTACAGTTATCTGGCATCTACCAATCCCCATGGGTGCCGGTTAACAGAGTTCAGTGTGTCTGTCTGTGTGCGTCTGTGTCTGCGTGTGCGTCTGTGTCTGCGTGTGCGTCTGTGTCTGCGTGTGCGTCTGTGTCTGCGTGTGCGTCTGTGTCTGCGTGTGCGTCTGTGTCTGCGTGTGCGTCTGTGTCATAGATTCATAGGTTAGTACTAGGCTAACTGCCCTTGTGAGCCATTTTAAGCCTAGCCAATTATCCCTTGTGAGACTCAAACCCTGCACCTTGTGTTTGTAAGGCAAACACCTTAACCATTAGGCCACCCTGTGCGTCTGTGTCTGCGTGTGCGTCTGTATTGTATATACACTTTTTTTTTTATATAAATGGGTGTTTTGTGCCTTCCTGGGTTTACTTAACTGTTGACTCCTTACTCCACCTTTTGAGTGTATGTAGTCAGGGAATATCAAACAAGAAATAAAAAGACTTGCCAAGCCTGTGATGGCTGACCTAATGGTACAAATAGTAACAAGAAGCATATAATGTTACAAACAAGTTTTTAAGATGTTAGTGTATTCAACCTAGCTACAACACAAGTCTCTCCGGCAGACTTGCTAAACCTGGGGGGTTCAAGGTTCCATGACTTACGGCTGCATCAGGATTAGTACATTAACTTGAGGGCTGCTGTACCCCAATCAAAGACGGGTAAAGCAGTGAAGCTAGAAATTATATGCAGGAGCCTGCTTCTTTCAGCATCACGCTGATCTGAAGGCCTCAACTTTATTTAAGTTTGCCAGGGTAGAGCACCAAACCACATGAGCCTTTCTCAGGTCAGGAACTGTCTGGTTCAGTGACTTACTCAGATGTGTACAGCAGGGGAGGAGGATAAGAGAATCACGCTCTGGGATTACAAGAAACAGCGTGTTTGCAGCTCAGTGCAAGATCTGTGCACCAAGCATTCCACTGAGGTAGATACTGAAAAGGGGGGGGGGGGGGGGCCTTTGTGCCACGAAGTAAGATTGGTTACCAGAATTCTAAAATCCAAAAAGGATGTTCCCAATATGAAAAGATAGGTCCAGAGAAAAAGGACTACAGACAAAAACCTGCCATGTACTCGTGTTCCCTGGTTCTTTCAGTACACATGTGGAAAAAACATCAAATATTCATTGTGAACAGCATACACTCAGTTTCGTATCAGATATGAGAGAGAGAGGAAAGTGTGATAACAGATACAATTCTGACACTCCCTTAAACACACTGAGTACAAAGTACTAATGTCTCCATGGAAGACAAATTTTTAAGATGCATAATATAATTACAGGAAACCTCGCCTTAAGACTGAAGGCAGAAGCTACTCAGAACATGCCTGTCAATGTAGGAAAAGTACAGTTGTGCAAGTAAACTTAACGCAACATAAGGTTGTTCTAATACAGCTTAGACTTCTGCAGCAGTGATAAGGGGTTAACACCCTGCTAAGGACATAACAGCTGGCCAGCTTCCAAAGCTTCAGGTCACCTTCCACACACCCAAACCATTAGTCAGCTTGAGTGAAGCTAACAAAAGTCAAGTCTGGGTGCTAATTTGTTTGGAGATTTCACACCAACAGATAGAGGGAGGCTAAGACTATGAGAAGGACAATGCTAGAAAAAACAATACTCAACAGCAAAACTAATATCCATGCCCTAGCATAAAAATACACACACAAAAAGAGATGCAGGAAAGGAGCAGTTACTACAGCAGTGACCATTCAAACATCTGTTGTGGTAAGTTTACAAACACAACTGTACTACGCTCTTCATCTGATCACTGCTGCAGTAACATAAGCTATATGGGTAGATTACCCTATCTTAGAAAGACTGAAAGGAGGAAGAAAGGGTCCAGGAGCTCTCAGAGAATAGTCCTAGTAAACCCTCTCCTAGACGGGAAGAAAGAATCTAGTTTAGTTTAGAGTGCTTTGTACAAGTATGAAAAAGATGATACAGTTCTCAAATACTTTTAGAATCCAACCCTTTCCAAAGAGGCATAGAAGAAATCAAGGCTCTCACACCACGCGCCTTAACACAGGCTGGAATCATTTTGTTGTGGTGGGAGTAATAAACAGCATGACACAACCAATGGAAAATCCATTTTGACAACAGCAGTCCCTTTTTCTTACCTTCACCATAAATGAACTGATCAGAAGTTCTGAAATATTTTGTTCTGTCAAGATAGTACCAGAGTTGTTTGTGGACATCCAAGGTTTGAAGCAACCTCTCTCTCATTTTTAAGCACTGGAAAGAAGACATGGAAATTGATAGCTTGGATAAAAAGTATTCAGATACCACTTCAGGCATAAAAATATTTTTTCAAATCAAATCACCTCTTTATCAAAGATTAGATGAGGCTGAATCATAAGAGCTTGCAACTCAAATACTCTAAATACAGAGATGAGAGTAATGTGCAACATGTGATCAGCCTGTTCAAATGGAATAAGAGTTAAAAAAGATAAAATTAAAATTATGATTCCCAAGGAGGGGTCTCGCATTTTTTTTTCTTGGGCAACACCATTCAAAAACATTTTTACAAGAGACTAACACTGAAATAAGGGGATCCATGGGCAGACATGCTGAAATGGCCAACAAATGAATGTTGACTGAGGAGCGAGACAGGCCAGGGACAGGAACTCGCCAAAATGTAAAACCAGAGAAATGCTCTGAATGGGTGCCAGCTCCTTTGTTGATACTACAGAGAAAAATATTTTCTATTTGCTAATATACTATTTCATAATAGCAGGTTTTCTAACCTAAATTAAACACCCGCTGAACGTCCTCAGGAAAAAAAAGAAAGAAAGAACCCCAGACTGAGAGATTTGGCATCTCCAGTACATCTCACCCTTTTCACAAATCCTAGAACTGGAACTTGTGAGGTCAAGAGATGCTGGTACAGGGTCCAGAGACTTCAGGTACCCCATAACTTTCTCATGTGATGTCTTGCAAGAGGTACCATAAGCATCACTGACACCAGGATACCCAAAATCTGAGGAATTCCCTCACCGAGATGGAAGCCTTGAGTGTAAAAATGCAGGAATATACCTAAATACATTATGAGCAGAGCAAAAAAACATCTGCCTTCCCTGATAAAATTGTAATATTGACTAAGAGGATATATGAGGGAACAAAAGCGAAAATTAAATTGTGCATGTGTGGGGCTGGGGTTCCATTCTTTTAAGTTTTGTTTGAGCAGAGGAACCAGGCAGGGGTATCTTCTTTCCCCTTTATTTGCATTATACTTAGACCCACTGGCAAAGAAAATAAAGAACTCAGAAATTGAAGGATATAGGTTCATAGGTTCATACTAGGCTATCTGCCCGAGGGCATTTATAAGCCTAGCCCATTGTTTTGTGGCTTACGCCACCCCTTTAGTATGGGGAACTATACCCATTATTTTGCTGTGCCTCTGTCGAGCAGTGACACTGAGGTAATTCCTGGGGTATATCTGCGATCTCCCATCCATTGGTCAAGATTTCTCTTGAACAAGGCCAGCGAGGTGCTCTGCCTCACATGTACCGGGATTTTGTTCCACAGCATAGGGAGTCTTTGGGTGATGAATCTATCTCTCCAGCACGTCCTATTAATAGCCGTGTCGAGGTTTAAGTCTCCGCCCTTGTGGCTCTGATGGATCTAGATTTTTGAGGTGAAGCATATTCATCAAATCTGGGTTTGACATGGCCTTGTATGTTAGGCAAAGGTCACCTCTGAGCAAGCGTGGACTGAATAGAGCTGGAGTTCTTTCAGTCGGGCAGCATAGGACAGATTTTTGAGACCCTTTATCCTTTTGGTGAGGAACTTTTGTGGCCTCTCCAGCTGCTGCAAGTGTCGGGTCAGATACATTCCGAATGGGGCATTGTACTCAATCATTGGTCTGATGAGTGATGAGTAAAGGGAGACTATGACCTCCCTTGATCTAGATGAGAATCCCTTCATGATAAGGTGGGCAATGTAGAAGGACTTCCTAACTACTTTAGCTACATGGGTGTCGAATGACAGACTACTATCAACCTGGGTCCCCAGGTCCCTGATAACTTCTTCTGTGCTCAGTGGATTGCCACCTATTTGGTAGCTAGGGTAACCTTGTTTTTCCCGAAGGGTATGACTATGCATTTTTGGCATTTAACTTTAGGCCGTGGCTCTGGCACCAGTTATCCGTTTCTGTGAGACCCTTCTGAGGGATATCTGTGTCAGATGTGTTTTCTACTATGGCGCCCAGTTTGCAGTCATCTGCAAACTTTGTCAGCCATAACCCTCCTGTGTTTGCTTGTACTTCGGAAAAGAAGATGCCAAACAAGAGTGGGCCCAGGACTGAGCCCTGTGGGACACCACTTGTGACAGGCTTTGAGTCTGACATGGCGCCAGCAACTCTGACCCTGTGGGTTCTGTCACTCAGCCAGTTTGCAACCCATCTTGTGATGTATGGGTTAACATTTAAGCTGATGAGTTTTTCAATGATACCCGAGTGGGGTATTGTATCGAAGGCCTTAGCCAGATCGAGGTAGGCTGTATGGACTGCCTTTCCCTCATCAATGGCTTTAGTGACTGTTTCGAAAAAGTCAACCAAGTTTAAAAGGCATGATCTGCCTTTGACAAAGCCAAACTGGGTTGGATCCAAAGTCTGCAAATTCCCTATGTCTTTATTTATGAGGTCCATTATGATCCTCTCCATGGCTTTGCAGATAAGGCTTGTCAAGCTAATGGGCCGGTAATTTCCAGGGTCTGTGGAGGCACCGCCTTTGTGAAGTGGGACCACAGTTGCAGCGCCACTCCCTGGAGTGCGTATCCAGAGGTAAGACTTTGATTAAACAGCTGTCCTAGCTGTGGGTTTAATTCCTCATTGAGTTCGTGGAGCACACAGCCGGGGACACCATCGGGTCCCATGGATGCTGTGTTTTTGCTTTGGAGAGAGCAGTTCTCACTTGGGCTGGAGATGTTTGGGGGCTGCACTCATTTGGTATAGATATCTCTCCTTTGGGGAGGGGAGAAGTTTGCACTGAACCTGTCAGCCAGTATGTTGGCAATGTCTGTAGGATCAGTAATCTTCACATCATTTTGAACTAGTTCTGAGCATATCTGGGAGTTTCCTCCTAGGTTTCTAACATAGCTAAAGAAGGCCTTATGATTGTCTTTTGAGTCTTTAGCTATTTTTCTCTCAAATTTGCTTTGGATGATTTTATGAGAGCTCTTAGTTTTTACTTATAGTGATCAAGGGTGTCTTACCTTTTAAGGATTTTGCTCTATCTTGTAGTAGCTTCCTCCTTTTGTTGTAGAGTTTGTTTATGGCTGGGGTCCACCAGACTGGACGCTTGCCTTTGGTACAGAGAGTCTTTGTTTTGCTTGGGATTGCCTTATCCATGCAGTCCTGCAGGTGCTGGTAGAAGGCGTTTGTAAGTGATTCAGCGGCTTGAGTATTGTTTTCCATGGCTCGGGGCCTGAAAGGAGACCACACTAGTCTTTAGAAGTGTGAAGTCGGCTTTTGAGAAGTTCTTTACTGTGGTCTTTTTATTTCAGGTGGGGTGGGATGAGGACCTCCAGCGAGATTAGTTTGTGATCTGATCTCACCAGTGAGGGGTATACTTCGGTGTTGAACATTGTGCTCCCATGTTCGTGATGATGAGATCAAGTATGTTATCTCATCTTGTGGGATGGTGACTAGTTGTTCCATGGCATTTGAGTTTATGAATTCCAGGAACTTTTGGGCTAGGGTGTTTGGGCTTGAGTAGTGTTCCCAGTCTATATTAGGGTAATTGAAGTCACCTAGTATGATGGTGTTTGGTGATACATTTATCCCTCTAGTGTTTTCAGGAAGGCCATGTGAGTTTCCTGAGTTTGTGAGGGTGGCCTGTAACATGCTACAATTTGCAGAGCAGTCTTGCCTATGGTTAATTGCACCTGGATGGTCTCCGATGCATCGTGCGTTGCCACCAGTCTTGAGGTGTGGGTGTCCTTGATGAATATGGATACCCCCCCTCCTTTCTTGGTATTGTCCGGATTTTGGGGCCGGAATGCATGATATGAGGTAAAACCTGATAGCTGGGGTGCTCTCAGGAGCCTTGAACCAGGTTTCTGTCACAGCACAGACATCGATGTTCTCCATACTGAGAAGGGCCTCGAGTGCGTGCATTTTGAGATTTAGACTTCTGGCATTGAGCAGCATTACCCTTAGTTTTTTCCTTTTTGTGTTCTAGGGTGGTAGGTTTAGAATTTGAGCCTTGCCTAAAAAGGCACTATGGGGTGGCAAGAGCCTTTGCCAATATCCGGAATCCCAGGGGTGACAGGTGCAAGCCGTCCCTTGCGAAGCAGCGTGGCTTGTCCAGCATGTCATCCCAGGCAGACAGATACTGGATCCCCTTTGAATGACACCAGTGTTTAAGCCAATTGTTAAAGCTGATCATCTTATCTCTGTATTGTGGCATCATTCTTGGTGAAGGTAGGATACTGCTCAAGGTCAGGGTCATACCTGCCTGGGCTACATAATCAGAGAGCTCCTCAATGACTCTTTTCATGTAGTCCAAGGAGGTACGTCTCAGGTCGTTTACTGATCAGTTGTTTGTGGGCTTTGCAGGACCCAGATTGGGTAAACCTGGTATGTTAGTCAATGGTTGGCTTTGAGATTTTTTATATCTGAAAAAACAGAAAAAAGAAGTTATGTCTTGCCATAACGTTCCATCTTGTGCTGTAGATCTTTGTTCATTCATTACAAATAGGACCTCGGTTCCATCCTCGGAACCAATATGGCCGTTTCCAAGCTCGCGCCAGCCAAAAACTCTCAGCTAAGACCTACCCATAATGCCCCTCTCCTAGTTACTTCAGATCAAGTTTGCCCACCCCTATAAAACAGAGGTAGTAATAGAAAAATAGTAGAAGGCTCTGTCTGAGCAAATACCCTAACCAGAGTTCCTAAAGTCCACCAGGAGTCCAGGCAGGGGGAAGGAGGGCGGGAAGTAATGAATGAACAAAGATCTACAACACAGATGGAACGTTATGGTAAGACATAACTTCTTTATCTGATGATGTAAATTTTTGTTCATTCATTACAAATAGGACAGAGTCCCCAGCTACTTGAGTTCTGGGTGGCCCTAAGGAAGGATATTCCTGAACACCATAGAACTAAAAGGTGTTTGTCCCCTGGAGGCCAAATCCAATTTGTAATGAAAGATAAAGGTATGAGGTCTTGCCAAAGTGGCTGCTGCACAGATATCATCCATAAAGGCTCTTAGCCATAGATCTGGTAGAATGAGCCTTTATTCTGGAAGGTAAGGGTAGCTTATTCTGTTGGTAGCTAAAGGTAATCATGTTTCTAAGCCAGGAGGATAAACTCACTTTGGAAACAGGTTTACCCAATCTGGGTCCTGCAAAGCCCACAAACAACTGATCAGTTTTCCTGAAAGGTTTAGTCCTGTCCAAATAACAACGAAGCTGCCAATGCACATCAAGGGTGTGCAAAAGGTACTCCCCTCTATTAGAATGCTGAAGGAAGAAAACCGGCAGGTCAATAGATTGGTTAATGGAAAATCCAAAAATGACATTGGGCAAGAAAGAAGGGTCAGTACGAAGGGACACCCTATCCGTGTGGAAGATCAAGTAAGGTCTCTTGACACTCAAGGCCTGCAGCTCAGATACTTCTCCCTGAGGCAAGTGCTACTAGAAGTAAGGTTTTCCATGGCAAAAATTTTAAATCACATGAATAAAAGGGCTCGAAAGGAGGACCTGTGAAAGATTGAAGTACCAAAGTCAAGTCCCAGGGTTCTAAGGGAGGCTTGACCGGAGGTTTAACATGGAATACCCCTTTCAAAAAAGTCTTGCATAGGCGGTCTAACATAATCGAAGAATTATCAAGTCCATTATGAAAACTGGCGATAGCTGCTAAATGTAAAGTGATCGTCGAAGCTGAGGCTCCTGCATGTAAAAGTGTAGTCAGGTATTGTAGGGATCTTTTGAATAGGCATAGAGAAAGGGTCCAAGTTCTGATCTTTGGCCCAAATGGAGAACCTAGTCCATTTACTAGAATAAACTTTCCTGGTGGAAGGTTTGTGTGAAGCCAGAAGAATTTCACGAACAGGAGATGGGATGTCAGGCAGCCTGGCAATCACTGGAAGTGGAGGAAAGTACAGTTTTGTACCTACCATAAATGTAGATGTTCGAGGATCCCCATTGCTGCAGTCCTTACTATTGGGTATAGTCCGCGTCCAGTCGGCCCGAATACCAGAGTATAAGGCTGACGTCGGTCAGGGCGCATTAGACTGACGTCAGTACGTCAGGGTACTAATGCGCATGACCGACGTCATATCCTCAGTCTTTTCTTGCCCCAGATGTCAGAAGACCCTAAAAAGACAAGGCCCAAAATACCTGCACCAAAAATATGTACAATATATACAAGAATATATACAAAAATATAAGCATGTAACCTCACCTACACAACCACCCCTAAACACAGAGGGAAGGAGGGAGGGTAAATTGGACTGCAGCAATGGGGATCCTCAAACATCTACATTTATGGTAGGTACAAAACTGTACTATGTTCTTCGTTCCCCATTGCTGCAGTCCTTACTATTGGGTAGAATCCCAAAGCAGAGGTAAGGGAGGCTGGCAAATCATAAAGAAGCAGGAGCTGACAACATGCCTTGCAAAACAGCTGTGGCAAAACCAGCCCTAGACTTAGAGTAGATAGGAAGGTGATAATGCTTAGAGAAAGTATGCACTGAACTCCAAGTAGCTGCTTCCAAACTATCCTTAGTTGCCACCCCCCTTAGAAAAGCTGTTGAAGTGGCAGTAGCCCTAGTGGAATGAGGCCTAATCCCAGCTGGAATCTCCTTGCCATGATGGGAATAACAAAATGCAATGCAAAAGCCAATCCACCTAGAAATAGTTTGTTTTGACACAGGCTTGCCCTGTGAACTCAAAGCAAAAGAAACAAACAACTGCTGAGACTGCCTGAAATCCTTAGTCCTGCTTAAATAAGAACGCAATTGCCTGTGTACATCTAAAGTGTGCAAAATCTGTTCCCCTTTATTTTGGGGGTCTGCATAAAAAGTAGGCAAATGAATAGTTTGGTTTAAAGCCACACTAGAAACCACCTTAGGCATAAAGGAAGGATTAGTACGTAATGATACCCTATCCTTATGGAAAATCAAAATGGCTCTACTGCCATAAGGGCCTGCAACTCAGACACCCTTCTTGCAGAAGTAATAGCCAACAGAAAAGCAGTCTTCCATGACAAGTATTTCAATTCAGCAGTAGCCGCAGGCTCAAAAGGTTGTAGAGTAAGTTTTTCCAACACAAAATTGAGATCCCAAGCAGGAGTAGGAGCTCTACGTGGGGGTCTTATATTCTTTGCCCCTCTAAGAAACTGCTTGAACAAAGGGTGCGAAAACAATGGTGGGTCACGATCATAGTGAGCTGAAATTGCTGCAGCATGAATCTTAATGGAAGAGAAGGACAAACCTTTGTCCAATAACTCAGTAAGATATTGAAGAGCCACACTCAAATTAGGCTCAGAAACCTGCAAATTCTTTGCTGTACTCCAAAATAAAAATCTCTTCCATTTTTCTGCGTACACTTTCCTTGTACTAGGTCTTCTAGCTTCCATAATCACATTTAAAACTTGTTGAGGAAGTTGAGAACTGCTGTGTTTCAACACAGAATATGCCAGGCTGTTAGATGAAGAGAGTGAAGCTTGACATTGAGCAGATGACCATCCTTCTGAGATAACAGATGAGGAATCAGAGGTAAAGGCCATGGAGGCTTCCTTACCAGACTCCGTAGTAGTGGGTACCAGTGTTGCCGAGGCCAATCTGGAGCTATCAAAATCATCCTTGGCCTGTCTTGTCTGACCTTTAATAGTACCTTTGGAAGAAGAGGCAGAGGAGGAAAGGCATACACATGAAGGTTTTTCCAACTGAAAGACAGAGCATCCACTTTCCAAGCTGTGTGATGAAACCCCTTTGTGCAATACTGTGGCAGCTGGTGGTTTAGTGGAGAAGCGAACAGATCTATGTCTGGAGTCCCCCATGACACTGTCAATTTTGAAATACATGAAGATCCAGTTTCCACTCGTGGGGATCCATGATTTGTCTGCTTAACACATCTGCTAAGGAGTTCTGTGCTCCTGGCAGAAACCTTGCCTGAAGAGTTAGTTGCAAGCTTAGCGCAGTCTCCCATAAAATCATTGCTTGCCTGCATAGAGGATAAGAATGTGTTCCCCCTTGTTTGTTGATGTACCACATGACAGTTGTGTTGTCTGTTAGAATCAACACCTGCCCTGGAAGAAGTAACTCCTTGAAAGCCACTAATGCAAACTGGACTGCTAACATCTCCTTCATGTTGATATGTAGATGCTGTAGTCTGGCAGGCCACTTGTCTTGTATCCACTTTCCATTTAGATGAGCTCCCCAAGCAATGTCCGAGGCATCTGTCGTTAAAATCTGACTCGCCTCTGGCCGGGTCACAGAGAGTCCCTTGTTTAGGTGACATTCCTGAGCCCACCACAAAAATTCTTTTGAAGGCAAGGTATTATTTGAATGACAGTGTCCAAATCCTGGCAGTGCTGTGTCCATACATTTTGAGATACCATTGTAGCTTCCTCATATGCAGTTTGGCATTGGGAAGCACCAGAATACAAGATGCCATGAACCCTAATGCTTGAAGGACTGTCCTTGCAGTCAGCACGGACTGATGAGATAGTTGATGGAAGTAAAGTGACAGACTCTTTTGTTTGTCCGGGGTTAAAAAGGCCATCTGGGCTGCTGTATTCAGTCTCACACCCAGAAAGCACATGTCTTGAGAGGGTACTAGACTGGACTTTATTTCGCTCACAGAATACCCTAGGCATCTTAGCACTGCTATAACATATTCCAGATGTTGTAGAAGGTCTTCCTTTTCTTGAGCCAGAATCAGGCAGTCGTCCAAGTAAGGATAGATTTGAATTCCTTGAAGCCTGAAGTAAGCTATCACTGGAGCCAGAACCTTTGTGAATACTCTGGGCAGTAGATAAGCCAAAGGGCAATGCAGAGAACTGATAATGAGAATTTCCAGCTCGAAACCGCAGATACTTCCTGCAACTTAGCCTTATAGGCACATGAAGGTAAGCTTCCTTGAGATCTAAAGTTACCATCCAGTGATCTTTGCCCAGCAGAGGTAAAAGCTGTTGTAACGTCAACATCTTGAACTTGGGAATGTCCAGAAAAGTGTTGAGGAGAGATAAATCCAAAATT
The DNA here is from genome assembly GCF_019279795.1 of Protopterus annectens. Taxonomy (NCBI): domain Eukaryota; kingdom Metazoa; phylum Chordata; order Ceratodontiformes; family Protopteridae; genus Protopterus; species Protopterus annectens. Next base: position 51,648,879 of record NC_056732.1, on the reverse strand, counting down.
GGTCTCCACGTGTTCCCCTTCTTTGGTACTAGGAACAGGCGAGAATAAAATCCTAGGCCCCTTTCTGATACAGGGACTGGCTGAATGGCCCCATCCGGAGTAACTGAGAAACTTGCTTGTGAGCCTCCTTTCTTTGTGGAGGAGGAACGTCTGGCATGCCTTTGAAAGGGGGCATTGTATGGAAATAAAATCTGTAACCGTGGTGAATGATATCCAACACCCATTTGTCTTGAGTAATTAAATCCCAATTTTCTTTGAAAAGAGACAGTCTTCCTCCCAAAGGAGCTGCCAGACGAGAATCTACTGGCAGCTGAAAAGACAGGTCATTGGGTCTGTTTACGAAAGGACTGACCCCTGCCCTCACCAGAAGTCTGAGCAGGTGAACTCCCTGTTCTAGGCCTAAAAGAACCTTGCGGCCTGCCCCTACCACGTCTAGACCTACCCCTAGACTGGGAATCATAAGCAGGATATGTCCACCCCTTAGCAGGCCAATTTCTACTAAACTTCGGTGGCTGCACCTGCAAAAATCTTTAACAGTTTGCATAGACTTAGCTTTGTCTTCCATTTTCTTTAAAACTGCTTCCACAGGCGATCCAAACAACACATCAGACTGTAAAGGAGCATCCAAAATCCTTGTCTTAACATGCTCAGCTAAATTCTGATCCTTCAACCAGGCATGCCTGCGAAGAACAGAACTAGTAGCAGCCACCCTCGAGGAGGCCTGTACAGCATCAAAACCACATTGCAAAGAATGCTTACCCACTTGTTCAGACACATGAACCAAATCCAGCAACTCTTTACACTCAATACCTTCCGCCAAAGCATCCACCTTAGATTTTAATTGTGAAAGGAGATAATTCTGATACTTTAGCATGTGAAACTGACAATTCAACGCTCTCATGGCTAGAGTGGAAGAAGTATACACTTTCTTTCCCCACCTATCCAAAGCCCTTGCCTCTTTATCAGTGGGAACAGGATTTTTAACCACAGAGGCCTTAACACCTTTAGGCCCTTGAGAAATAGTTTCTGGGTCCGCCTAGGACTCTTAAACAAATACTTATGAGCTTCGGGCACCCTATAATACCTATCAGGCTTAACAGGAGCAGGAGGCAAAGAGTCAGGGTTCAGTGAAGCCTCTGCAAAAACATCTTCCACCACATTCAACACAGGAGGAATAGCTAAGGGCCTATGCTGGGGTAAAAACAAGAATTCCCTAAGCCTTTTCCTGGAATCAGAGTAATCCTGGCCTTCCCATTTAAAGTGCTCCCTCATGGAATGCAGAGTCTCTGAAAATGAGAAATCCTCAGGAGGAGAAGCTGTAGGAGTGGAATCATCCACATCAGAATCAGAATAAGTAGGATACTCCTGCAAGTCTTCTGCAGAAGACTCTGAAGCCTCTGAACACTGTTCAAAACTATCAAACTCGGTTCCACCCTAGGCCTCTTATCAGGCGGGGGCATAGAACCTCTAATCATAGTAATCAAATCTTCTGCCATTTTAAGCATATGTTTCTTAGGTACAGAACCCGAAATGCTAGGAGAAGCCCCCACTGAAGCTGAACTAGGCCTACCTCTCAAAGAAGTTTTGGCAACAGAAGGAGAGGCTCTAACTACCTTGGGAAGAGAGGGAAGAACAGTTACCTGAGAAGCCCCCTCAGCCTGGCCTACCTCCTGAGAAGGCACATCCTGTAACAGTAAAGTTTCTGCCTGAGACTCCATGGAAACTCCTGGCAAAACCTCTGGCTCCACTGAGCCTTCTAAAGAAAAAAACAAAATGTTCCCCAACGGGGTACTTAGCCAACTCTGTTTCGGTCTGAAACTCCGGTTTCGGAAATATTTCAGAACGCCAACCTGCACTCGCAAAACTGCTTCTGCATCGGACCATGCGGCAAAAAAGACAGAGGATATGACGTCGGTCATGCGCATTAGTACCCTGACGTACTGACGTCAGTCTAATGCGCCCTGACCGACGTCAGCCTTATACTCTGGTATTCGGGCCGACTGGACGCGGACTATACCCAATAGTAAGGACTGCAGCAATGGGGAACGAAGAACATCCAAGCTGTGAGCTTGAGACTGTGCAGGTTCGGATGAATCAGTCCTGGAGGATGAGATAACAGGTCTTGGGAATGATCCAGGATCAACAAGCTGTGAATCAGATGATGCCAGAGAAACGGGAACCAGACTTGACGGGGTCAGTAGGGAGCAATGAGGATCACTTTTCTTTTCAACCTCTGAGCTTTCTGGAGAAATTTTGGGATCAGGGGCAACGGGGGAAAGGCATACAGAAGACCCAGGGGCCAATCTTGCGTTCAGAGCATCCCTCGGTGGTCCCCCCTGAGGGGGGGGGATCAGGGCAAAATAGCTTCTGCATTTGTAGTTTAGGGGGGAAGCAAACAAGTTGCAGCAGCGTTGGAAAATCCAATCCGCTATTACAGGGTTGAGGGACCACTCGTGATGCATCAGGATGTTCCTGCTCAGATTATTCGCAATAAGGTTGGAACTACCAAGAATGTGCATTGTTATAAGAAAGCGGTTGGAAGCTATCGCCCAGTGCCAAACCCTCATGGCTTCCTGACACAGGGGGTAGACCTGGTTCTGCCTTGCTTGTTGATATACCAGACGACAGACATGTTGTTGTCTGACTTGAATTGCAATGGTCCCAGAGGGTAGGGATGCATGGAACGCTTGTAAAGCTAAGAGAAAGTACAGTTGTGTACACTTACCACAAATGTAGATGTTCGAGTGTATTCACTGTTGCAGTCATTACGTTTGGGTTATCTGCTTGCAGGTAGCCCTCAGTCAGCCTGATTAACAAAGTCTTGGGTCCTGCGTCGATTGCGGTCCCTTCTTCCATGACGTCTGGTCGTCAGGGGTATAAAACATGCAGCCGATGCCATTACATCAGTTTTTCTTGCCCCAGATGTCAGGTGCCCCCCTAATGGGAAGCAATTAAATATAAAAGTGCAAAGATATACCTCCAACAAAAAAGCAAATACACCAAAAAGGCTTAAGCATAGTAAAGGAAAGTAGAGGTATAGCCAAAAGAAGTTAGGGGGCTGGAGGAAGGGTAACCAGGACTGCAACAGTGAATACACTCTAACATCTACATTTATGGCAAGTGTACACAACTGTACTATGTTCTTAGTGTTTCACTGCTGCAGTCATTACATTTGGGTAGATTCCCAAAGCTATGGTTGGGAGGAGGAATTTAGATACCATTAGGGTCAGCTACAAGGCCCTGCAAGACTGCAGTGGCAAAGCCAGCTCTGGATTTAGAGAAAATTGGCAAATGACAATGCTTGGTGAAAGTATGTAAAGAACTCTAGGTAGCAGCTTCTAGGATGTCCCTGGTAGGGACGCCTCTGAGAAAGGCTGTAGCGGTAGACGCAGCCCTGGTGGAGTGAGGTCTGATCCCCTGGGGGATAGGTTTTCAATGGTGCTTATAGCAGAAATGAATGCAATGGCTTATCCATTTAGAAATGGTTTGCTTTGAAATAGCCTTCCCCTCTGCCCCTGCAGCAAATGCCACCAGCAGTTGTTCAGATTTCCTTTGAGGTTTAGTCCGAATCTAAGTTGTCTGTGCACATCTAAGGGATGCAGTATTCGTTCCCCTTTATTCTATGGATTGGGAAAAAGGCTGGCAAATGAAAGGACTGATTAAGAGCCACACTGGACACCACCTTGGGCATTAAGGATGGATTGGTTCTGAGGGGACACCCTGTCCGCATGAAAGATGATAAAAGGCTCCACTGCCATAAGGGCCTGTAATTCAGATACCCTTCTAGCTGAAGTGATTGCTAAAAGGACAGCCATTTTTCAAGAAAGACATTTTAAGTCTGCAGTAGCAGCTGGCTCGAAAGGGGGTAGAGTGAGTTTCTCTAAGACAAAGAGAAGGTCCAAGGCTGGGGTTGGAGCTCTCCTGGGTGGTTTCAGATTTTTGGCCCTCTGAGGAACTGCTTGAGCAGTGGATGAGAGAAGATGGGAGGCTCTGTGTTATAATGAGCTGAAATGGTTGAGGCATGGATTTTAATGGAGGAAAAAGACAGGTCCTTGTGAAGCATCTCAGTTAAGTATTGTAAAATCTGGGGGAAATTGGACACTGCTGTGCTCATCCCTTGAGACTGGTTCCAGGCACATAATCTTTTCCATTTTTCAGCATAAGATTTTCTAGTACTAGGCCTCCTTGCCTCTAAAATGATATCAATCACAGGTTTGCTGAGGGATGGTAAAGGAGAGATTAAGTAATAAGCCAGGCTGCAAGGTTCAGTGTTAGAAGCTGAGGGTGCAGAATCTGGTTCCCCTGCTGGGACAGCAGGGAAGGAGTCTGAGGAAGGTGCCATGGAGATAACTGTGACACACTGTGCAGGAGGGTGTACCAGTGTTGGCGCGGCCAGTCTGGAGCAATCAAAATCATCATTGGTTTGTCCCGTTTGATTTTTAGTAGTACTTTGGAGAGCAGAGGCGGGGAAGGCATAGACTGATATGTTTTTCCAGCTTAAGGACCGAGCATCCACTTTCCAGGCTTGTTTGCGGGGAATCCTTCTGCAAAATTTGTCCAATTGGTAGTTCTGGGGAGAGGCAAAGAGGTCTATATCTGGGCTCCCCCATTTGCTTGTCAACATGTTGAAAATCCTTGGTTTCAGTTTCCACTCATGTGGGCTCATGAGGTTTCTGCTTAGTCTGTCTGCCAGTGTATTTAATTTTCCTGGCAGGAATTGAGCTTGTAGGTGCAACTTGGTAGCTCAAGGCTGTGTTCCACAATGCCATGGCTAGTCTGCAGAGGGGGTAAGAATGTGTGCCCGCTTGATTCTTTATGTACCACATAACAGTGGTGTTGTCCATCTTTACCATTAGTTGTCCTGGAAGAAAGTGGTCCTTGAAGGCTGTCAGAGCATTCGGTACAGCTAACATTTCTTTTTGATTGATATGCAGGTGCATTTGACTTGGGTTCCACTAGCCCTGAATGCATTGCCCTGCCAGGTGAGCCCCCCATGCATAGACTGATGTGTCTGTTAGGGTTTGGGCGGCAGGGGGTGGTGTGAAAGGTAGTCCCTTGTTTTGGTGGCAGGCCTCGGCCCACCAAAGGAACTCTAAGCGTAGGCAAGGTATGATGGGAATCATTGTTTCTAGGTCTTGAGAATGTTGACATCATAGGCTTTTTAGATACCACTGTAGTTTCCTCATATGCAGTCTTGCATATGGAATTAGAAGAATGCAGGAGGCCACGAACCCTTTTTGTGGCCACTTGTTTGAAGTAGGTTGTCAAATGAAATTGTTTATCTGGCGTGAGGTAAGCCATCTGGGAAGTTGTACTCAAGCTTGCTCCCAGGAATATAATTTGTTGACAGGGTGTGATTTCTTTTAGTTTATGGTGTACCCCAGGCAAGTTAGAACCCTTTGTACAAAGGCCAGATGATTCAAAAGTGCGTCCTGGCTTTCGGCCTGAATTACACAATCATCCAGGTATGGGTATATTTGAATATTTCTTTGCCTGCAAAATGCAATAACTGGAGCTAGGCACTTTGTGAATACCCTGGGCGCAGCAGATAAGCCAAAGGGCAATGCAGAGAACTAATCCTGCGTGTAGCCTGCTTTGAAGCGTAGGTATCTTCTGCAAGATTCCCCGATTGGGATGTGCAGGTATACTTCTTTTAAATCTAGTGTTGCCAACCAAGTATCTTTGCCTAGCATAGGAAATAATTGGAAGAGTCAGCATCTTGAATTTTGGAATCTCCAAAAAGGTGTTTAGAGTAGACAGGTCCAGGATAGGACGCCATGAATTGTCTTTTCTGGGTACCAGGAAAAGTCTCGAGTAGAAAACCTTGTCCCTTTTCTTTTTCTGGTACCAGTTGAATAGCCCCCATGCTTGAGAGAGAAAGTACTTGTTTTTGGACCTCTGCCCACAGATTTGGGGGTAGGTGTGGCCACCCGCTTGGTGTTGGCAACGTGTGGAAGTGAAATCTGTATCCATGGGACACTATTTAAAACCCGTTTGTCCTGGGTAATGAGTTCCCAATTCTTTGCATGAAGAGCAATCTTTCCCCCCAAAGGGGCAGCCAGTTGATAAGTGCTTGGAAATTTTAAAAGGAAGTCATTGAGACAGTTTACCATAGGGGGGAGTCTTATTATTCCCAGATTTGGAAGTGGAGGCTCCCCACTGCTTAGTTCTGTGTGTCCCCTGGGACTGAAACCTGGGGTTTTTGCTGTGTCTGGGTTATGAAACTCAGAGGAGTCGGTCAACCGGCACTTGTGATCTGCTTCGGGCACCGCACGGCAAGAAAGACTGATGTAATGGCGTCGGCTGCATGTTTTATACCCCTGACGTCATGGAAGAAAGGACAGCAACTGACGCAGGACCCATGACTTTGTTAATCAGGCCGACTGAGGGCTACCTGCAAGCAGATAACCCAAATGTAATGACTGCAACAGTGAAACACGAAGAACATCTGCCCTCAGTTCCAGGACATTTATGTGCAAATTGGCCTCCATGGGGGACGAGGTGCCTTGGACAGTCTTTCCCTGGAAATGCCCCCCCCCCCACTCTAACAGGGAAGCATCCGTGGTCACCGTGGCAGTGGGCTGGGGAAAACAGAACGGCCGACACCAAAGATTCATTTGTGGCTTCTTCATCCATCATAGCATTTCTTCCTTGCAACAGTTTGTAAGAAGTACCATGTGGTCGAGTGGGTGAGTTAGCAATGACCATTTTGCGGAAAGGAGCCATTGCAGGATTCTCATGTGCAGTCTCGCCAGTGGTACTAACGTAATGGCAGCCGCCATGGAGCCTAAGAGTTGCAGTACAAGATGTGCTGCTGGTACATAAGTAGGAAGAAGGTCTTGGATGTGGTGTCTTATTTTCAAAAGCCTGTGAGAGGGGAGAGAAGCTTGACAGGATGTTGTGTCGAAGACCGCTCCAATAAATTCCAGTGTCTTCGTTGGGGACATTTGAGATTTGTCTTTGTTGATTGTAATCACCAAGCGGAGAGACAGACCTTGAGTGTAAGACAGGCTACGGACTAGGAGATTCCTGGTCGGAGTGGTAAGGAGCCAATCGTCTAAATAGGGGAACACCTGGAATCCTTGTAGTTGAAGATGAGATACATTTGGTGAACAATCCGGGGGGGGGGGATGGGGGGCTGTCGAGGTAGTGAATGGCAGTGCCCTGAACTGGTAGTGATAGACTCCCAGCCAGAAGCGGAGAAGCCTCCGGGAACAGTGATCCATCTTTATGTGGTAGTACCCATCCTGGAGGTCTATAGAGCACATCCAGTTGTCCCTCCTTAGGAAGGGGAGATTGGACTGTACCGTAACCATACGGAATTTTAAAAGGTTTGATGAATTTGTTCAATAGGCTGAGATCCAGGATTGGTCTCCAGTCCCCTGCCTTTCTTGGCACTAAAAAGAACCTAGAGTAAAACGAAGTTCGCAGACGACTGCAAACTAGGAGCCATAATCTAAACTCCTAACGATGTTGACATCCTACAAAAGGGCCTCACTGAGACAGATGCCTGGTGTCAAAGCCATGGCCTCAAGCTCAATGCCAACAAGTGCAATGTCATCCCCTTTGGTAAAAACTCTGTACCCATGAACTACAACATAGGCGGTAGTATACTTAACACTGAAAGTGTGATAAGAGACCTTGGGACACAGGTGGACAGTAGTCTCTCCTTTGATAATCACATCACCACAGTAGTCAGGAAATCCTTCGACGTGGCACACCTCATCACCAAAGGTTTCTCATCAAGAAAAAAAGAGGTCATTGTTCCCCTCTACTCATCACTCATTAGACCCATTATAGAGTACAATGCCCCTTTTGGTAAGTACCTCACAAGACATCTACAACAACTGGAAAGGCCGCAGAAATACCTCACAAAGAAGATTACCAGCCTCAAACAGATGCCATACGCAGACTGTCTTAAAAAACTCCAGCTTTACTCTGTCGCATATCGTCTACTCAGAGGTGATCTCTGCCTAACATACAAAGCTATGTCAAACCCAGAGCTGTTGGACATGCTCCACTTAAAGAAATCCCAGTCCCTCTGAGCTACACGCTCTAGGGACCTAAACCTTGTCACCACATTAAACAGAACATGCCGGAGGGATAGATTCCTGTCCCAGAGACTTCCCATATTCTGCAATAAACTACCTATCTATATCAAAACCAAGCTCCTCATTAGCACTCTGTAAGAAAAATCTTGAGGATTGGATGGAAAATAGGAAATTCACCCCGGGGAATCACCTCTGTGGCTCTGCTCGACAGTGGCACAGGAAAATAATTTTCTTGGGTGGCAAAAGCCAGGGTACCTTTTTGGCTGGGCTTGTATAGACCCCAGGGCCGATAGCCTAGTACCTACCTATGAACTTATGGTCTGGTGGGACTGGTTGGATGACTTTTCCTTATCAGCTTTTCTATTTCTAAGGCTACGACGGGTCTGGGAGTTAAATCGAATGGTATTAGGTAGCCTCTGGATATTATTCTCTGCACCCAAACATCGGTAGTAATAAGATGCCAGGTTGGTAGATGCAGAGAAAAAATGACTGCTTCCAGAGGAAAACAATCGGGCCGCTGCTCAGGAGTACTAGTAGGGTCTGCAGAGAATGAATCTCTAGCACCCTAGTTACGCGGACCCCCTCTACCCCGAAAGGGGCAGCTTCCATACGAGTTGCCCCCTCTGCCCCGGGGGGAATGTTCATGAGTGTCACAAAAACATCCTTGGGATTTCTTGAACCACATTTTTCCTCCCTTCTGGTTCCTGGAATAGGACCTCTGTGGGTTTGGAAAAGCGTATGCCCACAGCAGATAAGATCTTTCCGTCTTTCTCACTATGTGAAAGTGTGTCTCGTACTTTTGGTCCAAAAAGTGCAGATTGGTTGACAGATACATTGACAAAGGAAGATTTAAAGGGGTCTACAAAGTCACAGAACCGCATCCAAGCATTACGTCTCATGACAATGCCGGATGCGGCAGCTCGAGCTGCCCCCTCGGTGGTGTGAGATATCAAATGCATCGAGGAGTTCAAGATGGATTTAAGGGTAACTAGCTGCGAGGCAACAGTATCACGCACCTCATCAGGTAGTACCTCCACCAAAGAGGAAGACAATTCGGAGATTAGTTCTCTTTGGAGGCGAGTAAAGTGTGCCAGATAGTTCAGCGACCAAATGGCGAAGGTCGCTGAAGCATAGGTCCGCTTCCCTAGTCTGTCCATGGTTTGGGACTCCCTGTTTGGAGTTTGGAACTATCTTCTGCCAGTTCCCACTTGGTGTCCGCCACCACGCCCATAGAATCAACTGTCAACTGCTTGGATTAGTGGGGCTGGTCTTCAGGTGTAGATAAAAAACTTTGTCTGGCCTCCGGGGAACAGGTTCTACATTGTCCGGGGCCTTACAGGCATGCTGCACAATGAGTTTAACAAGGTCATCTGCCGGTGGGGTCACCCAGGAAGTAGATGGTCAGGCACAGAAGGCCTGCAAGAACACTGATTCCTCAGAAGAAGGGTTAGAGCACTTCGTCTCCCCGCTGCTTGAGGATTTTGAGAAAGTCTCCAAATGAGACGTCGTCATGGGGAGACAATGGGGACCCTTCCCCCTCATCACAATCAGTGTCTTCTGTGATAGATTCCTCCGGGAAATCAAGGTGCTTCCTCTTGCACCGTTTCTTCCGGGGTGGCTCCCCAGTGGGATCTTCTGAGGAGCACTCTGGAGAAGGGGTGCCCTTCAAAGGGGATTCTTGTGACTCCCGTGCCCGGGGTCCTGAAATAGAGGGTTGGGAGAAGTGCATGCTGGGGGGGGGGGGTGTTCTGATACTGATGTCATAGGTGCTGACTGCGAACCTTCGGAGTGAAGGGCCCTCTCCATCACCTGGACAGCAGGCCCACCAGAGGAGGAATGGGAGCCCGGAACGAGGAGGAACAACCTCGGAACCACGGTCACACCACACCCTGAGGAGCCCACCTCCAGGTGAGGAGCTCCGAGAGAACTGGGAGCCATCAGAGCCGTGGACACAGACGGCGCCAAAGAGAAAATAGGCGCCGTGCTAGGTACCAACAGTTCAAGCTCTGCTCCGAGAGAGCATCAGCTCCACTGGAGCTGATGCAGCTAGTGTGATCGGTGCTGACAGGGGATACACTGCTGTCAGGGCAGACACAGTATGCACTGGAGTGGACATCGGTACCAAGATCTCCAGGATCTGGGTAGAGGCCGGAGGAGGATAAACAGGGGAAAATGTAGTAAAAGATTCCGAGCCAAGAGAGACGGAAGGTCTAGCTGGAATGGGCAATCCCCTAGCTGCCAGAAGCTGGTCCACAACCCGCACTAGATCTAATTCAGAACAACTCCTAGTAGATCTAAAGGAGGCTGCTGAAGGAAAATCAGGTCTTTCTAGAAAGGGGCTAAACCTCTACCCCAAAAAATGGTCGTAAGTTGGAGAGTATCTTGTCCTTGGCAGGTATTCGAGTTTTGGAGCCGAAGAAACTGTCGGCACCGTGGCTGGGGATGCTGCCGACGCAGGTACAACCATTAGAGTCAATGTTGGATCCAAGGACGGCACCGATGTCAGCGGTGCTGAGGTTGGAACCGAAATAGGGGTGAATATCATGGATGGCACCAAGGGAGAGGACACACAGTCTGTTGCTGAAGAGGTCTGCAACAAAGGCGCCAGAGAAACATGGAGCCGACTCGGTTCCGTAACTGACAGAGATGCAGGAACAGAGTAACTCTATTTTTTCTTATGTTTTTTGGTCTTTGAAGGGGGTGAGACCTCCGACCCAGATAGAGCCTCTGAAAAAGGTGTCTTGGGTAAACCTTTTAAAAATAAGTTTATTTTTACGTTCTGCTAGTGTAAGATTGCTAACACTAGCACAAATGTCAGTCAGCTTTAATATGATCCATGCCCAAACAGTAGACACAACAAGCATGTGTATCCGAGTTAGGCATCTTACGCCCACACTTGTCACACTGTTTAAACTCCAACTTAGCTTTGTCTGACATAGTAAGGCAACAAGGCTATCCTACAGAAAAAAACAAAATAAGGGAGAGAATGCCAGAGATGATATTTAAATACCACAAGTGGTAAGGAAGGGCCAGTCAAAGGCAAAAGAGAAGAACAGTACCAATAGTGGTAGAAAATAAAATAACCAAGGTAAAGGGCAGGGAATAGGATTAAGGTTATAGGCGACAGTGAGAAAAAGCTAACTTGACTAAAAGATAAACAATTTTGAAGAGAAGCTGTCTTAAAAATAACAATTTTCTACTTAGCTTTGAGAGAGATGGCTAGCACGTCTGACTAGGAACGCGGCAAACAAGATCTGGAGTAACTAGGAGAGGGGTATTATGGGTAGGTCTTAGCTGAGAGTTTTTGGCTGGCGCGAGCTTGGAAATGGCCTCATCAGTTCCGAGGATGGAACAGAGGTCCTATTTGTAATGAATGAACAACATCAGTGTTGTGGAACACCCTGAGACAGCTTCAAGTCTTTTCTGGATACAAAATTAATGAAGACGAAACAAAGACAATAGCTGTAAATTATGTTACCCTTATACAAATTAGTTCAGCAATACCTGTATTTATGGGAACTTGATAAAATGAAGTACTTAGTAGTATGGACTAAAATGAATTCTGTGATGGCAGCTAAGTATATGTGGGAAGAGACTAAACAAAAGATAACATTGAGAAACTGGAAGTACTGTTTTATGGATATGGATAGCAACATACAAGCAGTGAAAATGTTTTAGTCCCTTTAAGTTTTATACACAGGTCATATTTTCTTCAGCCAGAGAAGTTGTGGATAGCAATTTACAAAGAGTTGAAGGGAAGAGGTCAAGAGTCAAGTAGAATAAGTTGATCCTTCCAATAGAACAAGGTGGTTTGGTGCATACCTGATTTGAAGGGGTATTTCAGAGCTACACTGCTAAGGCTCCTATACATTGAATTTGGAAAGGTAGGATAATAAAAAGGGGGGAAACAAGGAGACACCGGGATTTATGGGTGCTGATCTTTAAGAATAATGACCATACAGAATATTACCGCCAAAGTAGCAGAAAGTATTTTATGAACTATGCCAACACAGGAATGAAGAAAGAAGATGTTGCTGCTAATAGGCAAGACTGCAATTAGGGGTAGAGAACATGGGCAACAGGGGATGAAATTTACTGAAGAAAACTGGTAAAGGAATCAAGGTACTGGGAGCAAATAATTAAGGGAGAGAAAAAGGTAACAGAATGGGAAGAAGCCAAGAAGACAGTTGGACTGCAGCCTAGAGATTGTCTTCCCTATCAAGGATTGACAGAGTATAGGCAAACAGAAAGAAATAGGGGGATCCTATGTGAAAGGCCAGCATTGGTAGAGTTTTTAGTAGAATTTAGAACAGAAGCTGCTGTTAAAGTGATAATTAGTACGGCATATTAACCACTATACGACAACAATAGAAATCAATCGCAGGAGGTTAGAAAGGATTGGGGAGACAGCATTGATAAGCAATTCAGAAAGAAAATGGAGGATATACATACAGCTCTGAAATATGCAACAAAGTCTAGAAGATTTAGGATCATTGCTTGAAAGTGTTTGTGTAGATATGTTTATATCCGAACCAGACTACAACAAAGTTTCCTCAGATTGCAAATGTTGGAGGTGTGATGGGAAGAAAGAGGTAAATGGAAAAAATTTTTTGGGAGTGTAATGAGTTGGCAGACTTTAAACTCCCCATGCAGATCACTCTATCAGAAATACTGGATGAGCAAATTGGTTTAACTAAGGAATTTTTTTTTTTGAGCTGTGATACAACATTGGAATTGCCTAGGCAAGGCAAGGCAAGGCCTTGGCGAGTTTAATTCTGGTGCCTGCCAAAAAAAACAGTTACTAGAAAATGGAAACCAAAGTGTAAACCAACTGTACTAGCAGCAGTGAATAAAGTAACAGAAATAAAACAACTGGAAAAGGGTAGGAGAAAATTACATTAAAAATGGAATTGTGGGAACAATACATGCAGAATGATGATTTAGATGAGGAATGAGGTTTAATGTCTGAACAACTGGACAGATAAGTGATGTATAATGTTTGCAACTGAAAATATGGTTTGTTTAAATATAATTACTATAAGTGTTTTGTTTTTTTTAACTCATTACATCCGAGTGATGCCTCCAGGTGCATCTGCAGTTAACTCCTACGGACGCCTAAAGGTGTCAAACATTGTTTGTTCATATTTGCATCAATAATTCTAAAACCATGCTATGTACAGGGTTTTAAAAGAATTCATTTTAAAGCTTGCACAATGTCAAACAGCTGCATTAATATTGGCATTTGTCTAGTGCAGGTAAATATAGTAACTACTGTTTCTATGATATTAATTTATGCAGATATATTTTTCACATTTTTCAAAATATCTCAACAACCAATTAACTCAGGCAGAACTCCTTGGCCCATATGAAAGCTCTCAACTAGATGAATAAAATGCTACTGACAGTAAGTGTTTAACTTGAGTGGTTGCAGAGATATTTTAAATAGTTTACAAAATATTACAAATGTAATAGTTAACTGTGTTTACTGTGACTTATAAAATTCAGTTTGAAGACCTAGAACCTAAAGAATACTACCACTATAAAAATAGTTTGCTGAAGAGTTTGCCATTTGTACTTCTTTCATAACTCTATGGTTCCAGAGATATGAACTGTGAGGACATAATTTGATACTGTCAAAAGGCTTAGGCTTCACCCATTGGAAGATACAGTGCAAACTTCCTGAGCTCCATTGGAGTGAAGGAGTTAAAAAAGAAACATGGTTATTAAATTAAGGAATATATCCAAATACAGATCTATTTTCCCAGTGGAAGAAAAGATCTGAATCGATGTGTCCAGCAGCAACAGCCTAGAAACAGCCTAAACAGCCTCGAAAAAAAACCTTGTGAACAGGAGTCATTAAAAACTTTTGTATGTTCTTGTCAACACATGAACTCCCTTAACCCAAGTGAGATTCCTGACACCTGGGAAAAGACTCTACATGTTGCCTTACTTGGAGAGAATCATCATGGATCTAATCAATAAAGATATAGGTACTCTCCAAACACTAGATCCTACCCAGTTTGGATTTGTCAGGAGGAAATCATGCCTGTTAAATCTGGTGGACTTCTTCGAGACAGTTACCAGTGCCCTGGACAAGGGGAAGTCTGTGCATACAGCCTACATAGACCTAGCCAAGGGATTTGACACTATCCATCACTCAGGCATCGACAAACTCTCCCAGCTAGATATCAACCCTAGAACCCATACAGTCAGAATAGGAAAATACACCTCCAACAGCAGACACGTAACCAGTGTCGTTCCACAGGAATCAGTCCTGGGACCTCTACTATTTGGAATCTATTTCTCCGAAGTACAAGCTAAAACTGGACTGTGGTTGACAAAGTTTGCCGATGACTGCAAACTGGGTGCAGTCATAGAATTTCCAAACAATGTCAACATCCTTCAATAAGGTCTTACACAAACAAATGACTGATACCAAAGTCATGGCCTCAAACTCAATGCAAAAAAATATATATATATTATCATCCCTTTCAGTAAGAGCAATGTTCCTGCAAATTACTACATGAATGGCAATACCCTAAGTATGCACCCAGTGGTTAGAGATCTGGCCACTGAGGCTGACCGCAACCTTGCCTTTGATCACCATTTTCCCACAGTGGTAAGAAAGGCATTCTATATGGCTCATCTCATCTCATAAGGGCATTGTCTCAAGAAAAGGAGAAGTTATCACCTCCCTGTACTCTTCATTCATTATGCCAATAATAGAGTACAGCACCTCTTTTATTTATGTACCTTTCAAAGCGCCTGCAGCAATTGGAGAAACCACAAAGGTTCCTTACAAGGAAAATTCAAGGTCTTCAGCAGCTATCCTATGTGGTTTGGCTGAAATCACTGTCACTTTATTCTGTTTCATACAGACTACTTAGAGGCAATCTCTGCCTTGCATATAAGGTGATCTCTGACCCTGCTTTATTGGAAATGTTGCACATCCACAAGTCACAGGTTTCGTGCTCAAAGGACCTAAACCTGGTATGTAATATCAATAAAACCTGCTGGAGGGACAGATTTGTCTCCCAGAGGTTACCACACCTTTGGAATAGATTCTCACTTCGTGTCACACAGTATCACCTCATTGGCCCTCTTTAAAAGCAATCTGGATGATTGGATGGGTAATTGTAAATTCACCCCAGCGGTTCTAGCTGTGTCCCTCTTGGACAGGGGCAATAGGTGCTGATCATGGTTACAATGGTAAATTTGGCTTGGCTTGTAAGGGCCCTCCGGCCATTAGCCTAGTAACTTCCTATGATCCTATGATGGTACACTTTTTAAGAGACTGCGCCATTTTTCTCTACTGTTATTAAGTAGATATAGTCTCTTACCTAAAACATGTGTTGGAGCAGGCAGCTTCAAGAACATTCAACATAATTTACAGTGGAACAAGGTAAATTGTCAAAGGGAATTCCTCAGTGCTTTACCTCACTGCATCTTACTCTCGTACTGCAGTGAGCTGAGCCCCCCCCCCCCCCCCAAAAAAAGCTGAAAATGTGAAATTTACAAAAATGATACAGAAACATCCAGGCAAAGTAGGATAGGTTAACTGTATAACTTAAGCTATCCATTACTGTGAAAAAAATAAAAAGTGTTCTGAAAGCTGCATCTTTGACACTCTCCCTTTAACTGTGCAAACACCCTGCAGTCTGCAGCAGGCTGTCACATAAGCTAGACACTTCGTCAAACACCCTAGCAGCACTAGATAGCCCAAAGGGTAAGCCAGAACTGATAATGTGATCCAGGCACACAAAACCTTAAGAAAAACTCTTGGAATCAGGATATCTAGAAATATAAGGCTATAAATCCTATGACACTAGAACACTATGAGGAATAAGTGGAAACAAGTCGTACAGAGACAGGATTAGAACTTGAGAACCATCACAAACTAATTCAGAAAGCAAAGGACCAGAACTGGTCTCCAAGAATATTCTTTTTTTGGCACCAGGAACATCCTGGAATAAAACTCTGTCTCTAACTGAGGGGGGGACAGTTTTTATTATCTCCCCTAAGGAAGTATACACTGAATGACAGGAGGGAAAATTCTGGTTTGGCAGGTGATGGGAGAATTCCGCAAAAGGGAGGGAGAGTCTCCCATTGCCATCTGTAACCTTGAATTAATCTCAGAACCAGTCTGTACATAAAACTCTCTTCAGACAGGAATGAAGGTACAGACTTTCTGGAATGATTAAAGAGCTGACAGGAGGGCTGGGGGTAGGAAATCCTTCACATAGTCTACAGTTATTAGACTATCCTTTGCTCTGCTGGCTTCCGGCTATTTTGCTGAACCTCCCTCACATTGCTTTTTTTAACATCTGCGTGCCTAAATCTTGTTGGGACTGTTTACTTTGTTCTTTAAAGTCGTAGAGGGAGCACTGAATCCACTGGCAAACTGGAAGACAGGCTGAAAAATCAGAGATCTGTTGAAGCCGATTTCCTTTCATCACACTTTTTATGACCTCTACAGCAGTCATTCCAAAAAAACAGCTCTGTCATCTTCTAGAAGTTGAGAACACAGCCAGGAAAACTCACCGAGACCGTTAAAGTGGAAGCAGCCCTGGCCATAGCAACATCAGCACAGTAATGAGCAAATTGTTAACGATGGGTAGTCACTTGAGATACAGAACTCACACAGTTACACAAAGCAGATTTCTCCTCACAAAAGGAAAAAGAAGCCAAAATATTGCTCAGATTTTCAGAAGAACACACAAGCTTGACATTTAACAATTCTAAAAACGCGTGTTGAAGAATTTACACCAGCAATCAAAAGCCTTCCCAACCTTATCAGGAGGAGATGAATTAGCAGTTAATAACATGTTAAGCAGCAGTGGACTCACTAAAGCAATAGTTGCCGAGTCATATCTGGGATGAGTGTATAAAAACGTTTAATGTATTTTACTTGCTTTTTGTTAGGGGCAGCAGGCCAGCTGTCAGGGAAAAGTACAGTTTTGTACCTACCATAAATGTAGATGTCCAAACTGGATAGCATCTGCAGTCATAACAACTGGGTTGTCCTGTCGTCAGGCAGCCCTTCGGTCGGCCGGATTCCAAAGTCCGGGTCCGGCTTCGGCTGATGTCGCACTTCACCCGACGTCATCTCTGCTGGTCTTCGGGTATAAAGGCATCAGCCGACGCCATTTTCCTCAGTGTTTCTTGCCCCAGATGCCAGTTGCCCTCTTGGGAAGGCTAAATTTTGGGTAAATGCCAATGTTTCCAAAAAGATAGAAGGCAAACACCAAAAATAAGCATGTATGTACATATATACAAACAAATACACCATAAGAGACCCCCCCCCCACCAGCTAGCTATTAGGAGGGTAAATACCCTAGGAGTACCACAGAGGGGAAGGAGGGAGGGTAATCCTGACTGCAGATGCTATCCAGTTCGGACATCTACATTTATGGTAGGTACAAAACTGTACTATGTCTTTCATGGATGCATCTGCAGTCATAACAACTGGGTAGAATACCATAGCCAACTAGGGGAGGAGGAAGAATAGATTATGGTGTGGTTAGGATCCCTTGCAGTACAGCAGTGGCAAACCCTGCTCGGGATCTGGAATACAGAGGTAAATTATAATGCTTGGCAAATGTATGCACGGAGGTCCAAGTAGCCGCCTCAATAATGTCCTTGGTTGCCACTCCTCATAAGAAGGCTGTGGTAGTGGCTGTTGCCCTTGTAGAATGAGGCCTTATGTTCTGTGGAATTGGTTTTCCATGGAAGGAGTAACAGAATCGTATGCAATTTCCTATCCATTTGGAGATTGTCTGTTTGGAAATAGCTTTTCCTTCCCTTCCTGTTGCATAGGCTACAAAAAGCTGGTCAGTTTTTCTGTTACTTTGGTTCTGTCCAGGTAGTAGCGTAGCTGTCTATGTACATCCAAGGTATGCAGCATTCTTTCCCCTCTGTTTTGTGGGTTGGGGAAGAAGGTAGGTAGGTGGATTGCCTGGTTTAAAGACACTCTGGATACCACCTTAGGCATAAATGTAGGATTAGTCCTCATGGACACTATCTTGGTGAAAGATTAGAAAGGGTTGTACTGCCATTAGGGCCTGAAGTTCAGAAACCCTCCTTGCTGAGGTTATTGCCAGTAGGAAAGCAGTTTTCCACGATAGATGCTGCAGGTCTGCTGTTGCTGCTGGTTCAAAAGGTGCGAGTGTCAACTTTTCTAGCACAAAGTTCAAATCCCAAGCTGGCAGTGGTGGTTTCCTAGGAGGTTTTACATTCTTGATCCCTCTGAGGAACTGCCTGAGCAAAGGATGTGAAAAGACAGGTGGATCAAAGCTGTATTCTGCTGAAATAGCTGATGCATGTATCTTGATGGAGGAATAGGACAGGCCTGTATGCAGAAGCTCTGCCAAATACTCCAGAATGTTAGCAATATCTATATTCGACACATCTTTTCCTCTTTCAGCACTCCAAATGACAAACCTTTTCCATTTTCCTGCATAGTTCCTTCTTGTTGAAGGTCTGCGTGCTTCAAGGATAATGTCTTTAACCCTTTGGGAAAGTTCTGGATTTGTTGCTGCTATGTGATGTTCCATGCAGTCAGTTGCAACGTTTTTAGGTTTGGATGCATGATGCTGTAATTGTTCTGAGTTAACATCAAAGGCATCAGGGGTATTGACCACATTTTGTCCCGAGACATGCTCCTCAGCAATGGGTACCAGTGTTGTCTTGGCCAGTTTGGAGCTATCAGGGTTATCCTTGGCCGTTCCTCCTTGATTTTTAGTAATACCTTGTGTATCAAGGGAAGAGGTGGGAATGCATATGCTGTCAGACCTTTCCAGCTGAAGGAGAGCGAATCCACTTTCCATGCAAGTGGGTGGAATGTCCTTGTGCAGAATTTTTTGAGCTGGTGATTGAGAGGGGAAGCGAATAGATCTATCTGTGGCATTCTCCATTTCTTTGAGATGGTCTTGAAGATGTCCGGGTGTAGCATCCATTCGTGAGCATCCGAGGTGGTTCTGCTTAACATGTCTGCTAGAGTATTCTCCTTTCCGGTACAAATATTGCCTGTAACTGGATGTTGTAGCTGAGTGCCAGGTTCCAAAGGTCCAAAGTCATTCTGCATAGGGGGTATGAATGAGTGCCTCCCTGTTTGTTGATGTACCACATGACTGTGGTGTTGTCTGTCCTTATCATCAAATGGCCTTCTTTGAGAAATGGTCTGAATTTTTGGATTGCCAGTTTTACTGCCAGCATTTCTTTTAGGTTGATGTGCAGGTGAAGCTGGTCCTGCGTCCACAAGCCTTGTACGCATTTGTCCAGCATGTGAGCCCCCCATCCTAGGTCTGAGGCGTCTGTTGTGATGGTTTGGCTTGCTTGATAGTTGTGAAAGGGTAGGCCTGGGTTTGACTGGCATGCTTG
Organism: Protopterus annectens; assembly: GCF_019279795.1. Taxonomy (NCBI): domain Eukaryota; kingdom Metazoa; phylum Chordata; order Ceratodontiformes; family Protopteridae; genus Protopterus; species Protopterus annectens. Next base: position 51,629,449 of record NC_056732.1, on the reverse strand, counting down.
AGCCCACCATAGGAGCTCCTGTTTTAGGCATGGGATTAGTGGAATTTCTGCTTCTAGGCTGTGCCTGTGTTGTGACCATAAATTCTTTAGGTACCACTGTAATTTTCTCATATGTAGTCTGGCATGTGGAACCAAGATTATGCATGATGCCATGAAGCCCAAGGCCTGCAGAACTTTTCTTGCTGTTAGCTTGTTCTGTCTTGTTAGTGCCAAGAAGTAAAGAGGGAGTTCTTTTTGTTTTTCTGCAGTTAGGAATGCCATTTGTTTTACTGTGTCCAATTCCGCGCCCAAGAATGTCCTTGTTTGGGATGGTATCAGCCTTGACTTTTGTAAATTGACTGGTAAAGTGTGGAAGTGGAACCGGTAACCTTGGTCTATGGTTTGCAAAATCCACTTGTCTTTTGTGATATAGTGCCAGTTCTTGGAAAATAAGGTTAATTTTCCGCCTAATGGTGCTGCTATTTGTTCCCTGGTAGGCGGAGTTAGAATCAAGTCACTGTGATTGTGCTGTTGTAGTGGTAGTGGCTGTGCCTGTGCCTCTGTTATTACCTTGCCACTGTCGTCCTCTGTAGGCACCCCCTCTGGATTGATTTCTGCCTCTGGAACGTCTATTCCTGCCCCTTTGGGATCTAGTGGAGTCAGGAAAGGACCAATTTTTGGCAGGCCAGTTCCTGCTAAACCCTGGGGGCTGAACCTGCAAGAAATCTTTAACCGTTTGTACAGATTTTGCCTTTTCTTCCATTTTCTTCATTACCTGCTGGGCAGGTGTACCAAACAAACTGGCCTTATCCATAGGAGCATCTAATAACTTAGCTTTAACATGATCCGGTAAGACCTGTTCCTTCAGCCATGCATGTCTTCTTATCACTGTGCCAGTCATGGCTGATCTAAATGAAGCCTCCAGTGCATCATAGCCACATTTTAAGGAATGGTTACTAACCTGTTGGATGTTATTTACCATTTCTAATACATATTTCTTATCTATAGAGTCATCAGAGGATAGCTTTTTAGTTAACTGATCAAGCATAAACTCTTGGTATTGTATCATGTGAAACTGACAGTTTAAAGCTCTAGCTGAGGTGTAAACTTTTTTGCCCCATCTATCTAAAGACCTGGCTTCCCTTTCAGAAGGAATAGGGTTTTTTGCTGTGGTCGAGGCTACTGCCTTAGGCCCCTGGGATATAGTTTCGGGGTCTGCAAGTGGGGCCTTGTATAGGTGATGATGAGTGTCTGGTACCCTGTAAAATCTATCTGGTTTGGCAGGGGCTGGAGGTAAGGAATCTGGTGCAGTGCAGACATCATTAAATGCATCGTCCACAACAGAGAGGACAGGAGGTATAGCTAAGGGCCTGTGTTGTGGAAGGTGCAGAAAAGTCCTAAGTCTTTTTCTGGAGTCTGTGAAATCCTGTTCCTGCCATTGGAATTGTTCTCGCATGGCATGTAAGGTTTCCCCAAAGGAGAATTCTTCTGGTGGAGAAGCAGCTGGAATGGATTCTTCAGCATCTGAGTCTTCATAATTGGAGAAAGGAGCCTCTGGCTGGTCTGTAATATCCGAGTCATCCGCAGAATCATCAGAGGACACAGGCTCGGGGGGCTCTGCTCTAGGTCTCTTTTCTGGGGGCTGAGAGGCCCTGTCTGGGTGAGATTGAGATCCCCTAATTAAAGATATTAAATCTTCTGCCAGAGTAAGCATTTGTGAACTAGAAGTGGGCCTGGTTGAGGGGGGTTTAACAGGCACTGATTTAGTAGATTTGGCTGCTTTAGCCCTGGCAAAGGCCTTAATAGACATGGCTGCAGGAGGCCTAGCAGCACCACGTGCTGGGGTAGAGACATCCAAAGGGATGGTGTCTGATAAGTCACTAGAAACCACTGTTGTAGGTAAAATTTCTGAGGCCGATTCAAGTAAGGTAGCAGGAACCTCAGTAGTAGTCATTGATTCAGCTGTACTTTGATCAGTTTTCTCAGTTTCGGCCGAAACCGAGACACTCGCGGTTTGCTTAACCATGGTTTCGGCCGAAACCGTGGACCGCGAGTGTCGGTCTTTTTCTTTGCGTTTTTTAACAATTTGGGTAGTCGGAGGATCCGACGGCATAATGTACGCAAAATCTGAGCCGAAAAACTGTTCAGCAAACTCCGACCGACGCCTAAGCGTTCGTCGGTTGAATGAGGCACAGGCCGAACAGGCTGCTACGTCGTGGTCTGGGCCTAAACAAGGCAAACAGTAAGAGTGGAAATCTTTATGAGGTATTTGTTTCCCACAAGTTAAACAGTTATTGACTTTTCTGACATCGGCTGAGGCAAGAAAGAGTCCCCAACGGGGTACTTAGCTTTAGAAGTCTTAAGTAGTATTCGGTAGTAGTAATCTCTGGATCTGACCGACCGGCACTTGCGAACAGCTTCTGCTTCGGGCGCCACGCGGCAAGAAAGACTGGGGAAAATGGCGTCGGCTGATGCCTTTATACCCGAAGACCAGCAGAGATGACGTCGGGTGAAGTGCGACATCAGCCGAAGCCGGACCCGGACTTTGGAATCCGGCCGACCGAAGGGCTGCCTGACGACAGGACAACCCAGTTGTTATGACTGCAGATGCATCCATGAAGGACATCTGCAGGCCGTTTCAAAAATATCCCCCAACAATTTCTGAGGAGAAACATTTGAAAGTACTCTCCAAAGCCACACTCTCCACAGAATCTGAATCAGAATTCTGTAGAGACAACACAATCTGTACTTTCAGAATCATTTGGAAGTAGTTATACTCTTTAGAAGATTAAGACTCACTTTCTTTTACCAGAAACAGCCATCCAAAAGGGACAAGAGCCTGTACAAAATCCTCAGACATCCCCAATAAAGTACTCCTGTCCAGTGTAGCAGACAGATGACGACACATGTTTAAGCTTTTGTTCCTTTTTGGTAGGAATTTCTGAAGAAACAGATCCATCTTTGCCAGCAACCACCTCCCCATGGATGGACACAGCTTTCTGATTAACCAGACAGGCATTCTCTGCCCCTTCTCCCAGGACTTACAAGGGCACTCCAATAGCCACAGAGGACATGTCTAACTCCCAGCCCAGGGTGGCTATAGAAACACCAACAGGACCCAAGGAAGAGGAGGAGTGTTGCCCACTGCAGAGTCACCCACCAACAGCTGAGGTAATTAATCAGCCTGCTGAGTTGGCAAAGGCTGCTTAATTTTTATTTTCCCTGGAAGAAGGTAAAACTGGGGAACCAATAAGTTGTTCATGATTAAGTTGATAAAGGTGTCCGATTACCACAGAAGCCTGTCAAGCAAGTTGATAAAACATGTAAGCTGTAAAAAGAATAAATAATGCTTTCCTCTTTTAAAAATGTAGTAGAAAGCACTTTAAACACTTACTACCCCAGCCTCCAAAGTAAAATACAACTTTTGCCACAGAAAAAAATAACGTTTAACATCTTTTTACAAAAGAAAGTAATGCGCCCATTTAAGTGTGCAAAAGTTACATGACTGCCATTACACACACTTCCCCGAGATTTTCTGTAGAACATGTAATTAAGCCAAGTTTTCTCTCATAAGAAATTCAAGTGGAAGCCCCACCGCCAAAGGAAATTTGTCTGTCCAGCAATGGAACAGGGTTAGCAGACCATAGAGCCTTGAAAAGCCACAGAGCAGCAGTTGCTTTGGTGACAGGCAAGCTCCGAAACTGAACTTTTAGTTAGCTCAGCTCGATGACCAATGGTTTGGTAAGTAGAAGGTGCTCTGAAGTCTCTGGAAGCTAGTTGGCCATTATATCCTTGGCAGGATACAACCCATACTGTAGCGGTGATTGTTATGAACAGTACTGAAAGCCACAACTCTATACGCTTACCCAACAGTCAGAATACTTTCAACCCTAGAACACAAAAAAGGAAAAAAACTAAGGGTAATGCTGCTCAATGCCAGAAGTCTCAATCTCAAAATGCACTCACTCGAGGCCCTTCTCAGTATGGAGAACATCGATGTCTGTGCTGTGACAGAAACCTGGTTCAAGGCTCCTGAGAGCACCCCAGCACTATCAGGTTTTACCTCATATCATGCGTTCCGGCCCCAAAATCCGGACAATACCAAGAAAGGAGGGGGGGTATCCATATTCATTAAGGATACTTACACCTCAAGATTGGTGGCAACGCACGATGCATCGGAGACCATCCAGGTGCAGTTAACCATAGGCAAGACTGCTCTACAAATTGTAGCATGTTACAGGCCACCCTCACAAACTCAGGAATCTCACTTGGCCTTCCTGAAAACACTGGAGGAATAAATGTATCCCTAATACCATCATACTAGGTGACTTCAATTACCCAAATATAGACTGGGAATGCTACTCAAGCCCAAACACCCTGGCCCAAAAGTTCCTGGAATTCATAAACTCAAATGCCATGGAACAACTAGTCACTATCCCCACAAGAGGAGAAAACATACTTGATCTCATCATCACGAACATGGGAGCAAAATGTTCAACACCAGTATACCCCTCACTGGTGTGATCAGATCACTAACAAATCTCGCTGGAGGTCCTCATCCCTCCCCCTCCTGAAACAAAAAGACCACAGTAAAGAACTTCAAAGCAGACTTTGCACTTCTAAAGACTAGTGTGGTCTCCTTTAAGGCCCCTGAGCGGGCGGAAAACAGTACTCTAGCCGCTGAATCACTTACAAATGCCTTCTACCAGCACCTGCAGGACTGCATGGATAAGGCAATCCCAAGCAAAACAAAGACTCTTTGTACCAATGGCAAGCGTCAGTCTGGTGGACCCCAGCCATAAACAAACTCTACAACAAAAGGAGGAAGCTACTACATGATAGAGCAAAATCCTTGAAAGGTAAGGCCTTTGATCACTATAAGTAAAAGCTGAGAGCCCTCATAAAATCATCCAAAGCAAATTTTGAGAGAAGAATAGCTAAAGACTCTAAAGACAATCATAAGGCCTTCTTTAGCTATGTTAGAAACCTGGGAGGAAACTCCCAGATATGCTCAGAATTAGTTCAAAATGATGAGAAGATTACTGATCCTACAGACATTGCCAACATACTGGCTGACAGGTTCAGTGCAAACTTCTCCCCCCCCCAAAAGGTGAGATATCTATACCAACAGATTGCAGACCCCAAACATCTCTAATGCCCAAGTGAGAAGCGGCTCAAAGGCAAAAACACAGCATCCATGGGACCTGATGGTGTCCCGGCTGTGTGCTACATGCACTCAACGAGGAATTAAATCCTCAGTTAGGACAGCTGTTTAATCGTAGCCTCACCTGGGATAATTACCCAGGAGTGGCGCACAGCGACTGTAGTCCCACTTCACAAAGGCGGTGCCTCCACCGACCCTGGAAATTACCGACCCATTAGCTTGACAAGCCTTATCTGCAAAGCCATGGAGAGGATCATAATGGATCTCATAAATAAAGACATAGGAATTTGCAGACTCTGGATCCAACCCAGTTTGGCTTTGTCAAGGGCAGGTCATGCCTTTTAAACTTGGTTGACTTTTGAAACAGTCACCAAGGCCATTGATGAGGAAAGGCAGTCCATACAGCCTACCTCGATCTGGCGAAGGCCTCGACACAATACCCCACTCGGGTATCATTGAAAAACTCATCAGCCTAAATGTTAACCCATACATCACAAGATGGGTTGCAAACTGGCTGAGTGACAGAACCCACAGGGTCAGAGTTGCCGGTGCCATGTCTGACTCTAAGCCTGTCTCAAGTGGTGTCCCACAGCTCAGTCCTGGGCCCACTCTTGTTTGGCATCTACTTTTCAGTACAAGCAAACACGGGAGGGTTATGGCTGACAAAGTTTGCAGATGACTGCAAACTGGGTGCCGTAGTCGAAAACACATCTGACACAGATATCCTTCAGAAGGGTCTCACAGATACGGATAACTGGTGCCAGAGCCACGGCCTAAAGTTAAATGCCAAAAATGCATAGTCATACCCTTGGGAAAAACAAGGTTACCCTAGCTACCATATAGGTGGAAATCCACTGAGCACAGAAGAGGTTATTAGGGACCTGGGGACCCAGGTTGACAGCAGTCTGTCATTCGACACCCATGTTGCAAAATAGTTAGGAAGACCTTCTACATTGCCCACCTTATCATGAAGGGATTCACATCTAGATCAAGAGAGGTCATAGTCTCCCTATATTCATCACTCATCCGACCAATGATTGAGTACAATGCCCCATTGAATGTATCTGACCCGACACTTGCAGCAGCTGGAGAGGCCACAAAAGTTCCTCACCAAGAGGATTATGGGTCTCAAAAATCTGACCTATGCTGCCAGACTGAAAGAACTCCAACTCTATTCAGTCGCCACCGCTTGCTCAGGGGTGACCTGTGCCTGACATACAAGGCATTATCAAACCCTGACTTGATGTACATGCTTCACCTCAAAAATCTAGATCCATCAGAGCCACAAGAGCGGAGACCTAAACCTTGACACGGCCATTAATAGAACGTGCTGGAGGGATAGATTCATTACCCAAAGACTCCCTATGCTGTGGAACAAAATCCCGGTATATGTGAGGCAAAGCACCTCGCTGGCTTTGTTTAAGAGAAATCTTGACCAATGGATGGGAGATCGCAAGTATACCCCAGGGATTACCTCAGTGTCACTGCTCGACAGAGGCACAGCAAAATAATGGGCATAGTTCCCCAAACCTAAGGGGTGGTGTAAGCCACAAAACTATGGGCTAGGCTTGTAAATGCCCTCGGGCAGATAGCCTAGTATGAACCTATGAACCTATGAACCTATGAATTTTGTTCCCACTTACTTGGCTCTATCATTCACAATCACAACTAAATGTAAATATTTCCTCCTTCCAAATCATGGCTTACATAATACAAAGTCTGTTCCAAACTATTTGCTTTTGGACAGGTGAACAAACTTCTTAAATTAAACCTTTGATTAATATCTGCATATTAAACTTACTCTACAACTGCCATCACTAGCTACTGTGCACACAGTAACAAAAATAATTACTCTATGAAGAAATTTCTTCCAGCCACCTGGAAAAGAGTATCCATTGTACTCCTGTATATATTTAATGTATTATTATTGCTAGCCTTAAAGCAACTAAGCACTTTCTTCTGTTTTTCCAAAGGAGATGTTAGCAATCAGCTCCAGCAACACCTCAATTTTAAGCATACTGAGAGATAAACTGTTTCAAGACCAGAACACAGAATAGCTTTAGAAGATGTCAAATACTGCACACATAATCCCACCTAAATAAAGTGCTTGAGGGCACTACTTTTGGACCTAGTAAAAGGCTTTTGAAACAGCCTAAACTGTTATGCACACTTGTGTAGCTATAGTTTGCCATTCAGTTCTAGTCCTAGTTTATGTAGTAATGTGAACTAATGCGATTTCTCCTAAGTTCACAGTGAATTAAGGGATGTTGTCCCATCAAAGTGTCAGGTCTTCCCTTACCCACAATGAGTAATGTTACTCTAGTCAGTACTAAACTATATCTACGCTTAACTCTCAAGAATTGCACAGCTGCACTTCAATGCACAAAAACACTAGGCTAAGCTCTTTACTAGGAGATGCACTGTAGATAAAAGAAGTTTCCTCTATCACTTCAAAAACTAACACCTTGTGCTCAAGAGGGAGCTTTGGCAAGACACTTCCAAAATGTTGCGAGTTATTACTGATAACTAGCTGATGTTGGACATCCATGCAAACACTCTTAGCCAAAACTAAAGTGAGGTTTTCCCAGGAACAAAGCACCCCCCCCCCCCCCCCCAACGCTTCCTTCACTTACACACCAGCTTATCATTACAGGCCTAAAGCAGAAAACAAGATCTTCGGATTTGCTAAACGTAATCACAAGCAACATACCCTTACTTTTCACTTGCCCTGGGTAGCCTAAAGTGATTTGAAATTTATCAACTATCTTCTACACAGCTAATTTCTGCCCAAAGACTAATACATACAGCCTTGTGTCCAACACTGGCCAGCACCCTAACCTTCTGTAAACCTTGGCAGGTGCTCAAATTCTTAACAGGAGTCTCGTACTCATCACCCACATCCAAATACAGCAAAAGCAATGCCAGGTCACTAAAGCCATTGCAGCAACCTACAGAACAAGATGCCCTAGACACATGCTCTTTTTAATGCATACATAAATGCATTTCATAACATAATAGAAACAACTCTGGTGCAAAATAAAGCTTGTACAATGTTATATGTGCCTAAATGAATTACATCAATTGTTTTTTTCAGTTGACTGTGCAATCAGGAAACCACCATAAGATTTTTTAAGTTAATAGGTGTACACTAGACTAGAAACCTCTCTATCCCTATATATCCACCACATTTGGATACCCTAGATGTTATTTTAAAGGGGCATATGTAAGTTGATGCACAAGTGGTCAAGCAATTACAAGCTGGCTATAGGTGCCAGACTACGGGTGAATTTCAGATTTCTCATCCACTGGTCAAGGTCACATCTGAGTAGGGGTCAGGGTAGAACTCTGCTTCATACAGGGGGGATGCATGACGCAGAATAGGGGGATTCCCTGAGATGTACAGTGCAATGAAAAAGTATTTGCCCCTTCTTGATTTCTCATTTCTTTGCATGATTTGTCACACTTAAATGTTTCAGATCATCAAACAAATGTAAATATTGGACAAAGATAACCCAAGTAAACACAAAATGCAGTTTTTAAGTGATGATTTTATTTAAGGAAAAACATATCCAAACCTACGTGGTCCTATGTGAAAAAGTAATTGCCCCCCTTGTTAAATCATGAAGTAACTGTGGTTAATCACATTTTTGGGAAAGCAGAGTTCAATTTCACTGGCCACACCCAGGCCTGATTACTGCCAGACCTGTTGAATCAAGAGATCACTTAAATAGAACCTGTCAGACAAAGTGAAGTAGGTCAAAAAATCCCAAAATGGAAGACATCATGTCGCGATCTAAAGAAATTCCGGAAAAGATGAGAAACAGAGTAACTGACATCTATCAGTCTGGAAAAGGTTACAAAGCCATTTCTAAAGCTTTGGGACTCCCAACGAACCGCAGTGAGAGCCATTATCCACAAATGGAGAAAACATGGAGCAGTGGTGAACCTTCCCAGGAGTGGCCTGCCTACAAAATTTACCCCAAGAGCGCAGCGACGACTCATCCAAGAGGTCACAAAAGAACCCAGAACAACATCTAAAGAACTGCAGGTCACACTTGCCTCAGTTAAGGTCAGTATTCATGACTCAACCATAAGACAAAGACTGGGCAAAAATGGAAAGCATGGCAGAGTTCTAAGGCGAAAACCACTGCTGACCTAAAATATAAAGATTCGTCTCACTTTTGCCAAAAAAAATCTTGATGATCCAAGACTTTTTGGAAAATATTCTGTGGAGTGACGAAACAAAAGTTGAACTTTTTGGAAGTGTGCGTTCCGTTACATCTGGCGTAAAAGTAATACAGCATTTCAGAAAAAGAACATCATGCCAACACTCAAACATGGTGGTGGCAGTGTGATGTTCTGGGGCAGATTTGCATCTGGACCTGAACGACGATGTGATTGATGGAACCATGAAGTCTGCTCTCTACCAAAAACTCCTAAAGGAGAATGCCCTGCCATCAGTTCATGACCTCAAGCTGAAGCACAAACGGGATCTGCAGCAGGAGAATGATCCAAAACACACCAGCTAGTCCATCTTTGAATGGCTTAAAAAAAAAACAAAATGAAGGTTTTGGAGTGACCTAGTCAAAGTCTGACTTGAATCCAATTGAGATGCTGTGGCATGACCTAAAAAAGGCAGGTCATGCTCGGAAACCCTCCAATATGGCTGAATTAAAACAATCCTGCAAAGAAGAATGGGCCAAAATTCCACAAAAGCAATGTGAAAGACTCATTGCCAGTTATCACAAATGCTTGACTACAGTTGTTGCTGCTAAGGGTGGCACAACCAGTTATTAGGTTTAGGGGCAATTACTTTTTCACATAGGGCCATGTAGGTTTGGATATTTTTTTTCCTTAATAAATATAATCATCACTTAAAACTGCATTTTGTGTTTACTTGGGTTACCTTTGTCTAAAATTTGTATTTGTTTGATGATCTGAAAAGTACAGTTTTGTACCTACCATAAATGTAGATGTTCGAGTGCTAATACAGCTGCAGTAATCAAAGTGGGGTTTCAGCCGTCAGGCGGTCCCTCGGTCGGCCGAATTCCAAAGTCTTGGTCCGGCGTCGGTTGTCGTCGCTTACTCTTCTGACGTCAGGAAGGCCAGAGTATATAAGACACAAGCCGACGCCATGTTCTTCAGTCTTTCTTGCCCCAGATGTCAGGTGCCCCCAAAAGGAAGGCAATACATAAATAAGGCTTATCCACATATGCAAGCCATGCAAAGTAATGCAAAATCAGTGTAAGCAAGCAAATAAAACATAGCAGGATAACCCAGTCAGGAAGTATGAAGAGGTTGTTAGGCCCCATGCCCTTACCAAGTGGGGAAGGAGGGAGGGAAACCTGTACTGCAGCTGTATTAGCACTCGAACATCTAAATTTATGGTAGGTACAAAACTGTACTATGTTCATCGTGCATACAGCTGCAGTAATCACAGATGGGTAGAGTCCCAAAGCTATGCATAGGGTGGTAGGTACTATGAGGAACTGGGTTGAGCCAGAATGCCCTGCAAAACAGCCGTGGCAAAGCCTGCTCTTGTTCTGGAATATAGGGGCAGGTGGTAGTGTTTTTTGAAGGTATGTACAGAACTCCAAGTGGCTGCCTCCAAAATATCCTTAGTAGGCACACCTCTGAGGAAGGCTGTAGAGGTGGCTGTGGCCCTGGTGGAGTGAGATCTGATACCAGTAGGGACAGATTTTCCATGATAGGAGTAACAAAAGCATGCAGTGGCCAATCCACTTGGAAATGGTCTGTTTGGTAACTGGTTTCCCTTGAGCCCCTACGGCATAGGACACAAAAAGTTGTTCTGATTTCCTGAAGGACTTTGTTCTGTCCAAGTAGTAACGTAGCTGCCTATGGATGTCTAAAGAGTGAAGCAGCCTTTCCCCTTTGTTTTGAGGGTTGGGATAAAAAGTAGGTAGGTGTATGGCTTGGTTTAAGGCTACCCTGGATACCACTTTTGGCATAAAAGATGGGTTACTAGCAGCGAAACCCTATCCTGATGGAAGATGAGGAAGGGCTGCACCGCCATGAGGGCCTGTAGTTCAGAAACCCTACGAGCTGAAGTGATGGCCAGAAGGAAAGCTGTTTTCCAGGACAAATATTGCAGATCTGTTGAGGCAGCAGGTTCAAAAGGAGGCCATGTTAATTTTTCTAGTATGTAATTAAGGTCCCGGGCTGGTATTGGTTGCTTCCTTGGAGGTCTTATATTCTTAGCCCCTCTGAGGAACTGTCGTAAGAGTGGGTGAGAGAATAAGGGAGGATCCGTGTTGAATTCTGCAGAAATGGCTGAGGCATGTATTTTAATGGAAGAAAATGAAAGTCCACTGTTCAGCAGTTCAGCTAGGTACTGTAAAACCTGAGGCAAGTTCAATTTTCTAGGGTCCTGTCCTTTTTCTCATTCCAACAGCAAAACCGCTTCCATTTTGCGGAGTAAGCTTTTCTAGTAGATGGTCTTCTCGCCTCCAAAATGACATCCTGCACCTCCTTGGAGAGTAGGGTCTGTTGTGGTGTTAAGGAATTTTCCATGCAGCGAGGTTGAGTGTTTTCAGCTGACTGTGAAGGGTTTTGTAGCTGTTCTGAGTCAGCAGAAGGGGTATTAGAGGCAGGGACCAGGGAGGAGTATGCGTTAGGCTCCTCAGGAGTGGATACCAGTGTTGCCTTGGCCAATCTGGAGCAATCAGTATCATCCTCGGTTTGTCTGTTCTTGCTTTCAAAAGCACCTTGGACAGAAGAGGCAGAGGTGGAAATGCATAAACTGTCCATGCTGTCCAACTGAAAGAAAGGGCGTCCACTTTCCAGGCCTTTGGATGGAAGGTCCTTGAACAAAACTTTTTCAATTGATGGTTCCTGTGGGAGGCAAAAAGATCTATGTCTGGCCTCCCCCACGCTTCGATTATTTCCATAAACACCTTTGGATGCAACTTCCATTCGTGTGGATTTGTCATATTCCTGCTCAGAGTGTCTGCCAGTGTGTTTTCCAGTCCTGGCAAGTACTGTGCTTCAAGTTCGATCTGTGTTTCCAGAGCCAAGTTCCAAAGAGTCATGGCTAGTCTGCACAAGGGGTATGAATGTGTTCCTCCTTGTTTGTTTATGTACCACATAACTGTGGTGTTGTCTGTTCTTATCAGTAATTGACCTGAAAGCAGGAAGACCTTGAAAGCTGTAATTGCATTTATTACTGCTAGCATTTCTTTTTGATTGATGTGAAGGTGCTTTTCCTTGTGGGACCATCTGCCCTGAATGCACCTGTCCTTCATGTGCGCCCCCCAGGCGTAATCTGAGGCGTCTGTGGTTACGACTTGTTTTGCTTGAGGCTTGCAGAATGGAAGGCCTGTGTTTACTTGACATGCTTGGGCCCACCATAGAAATTCCTTTTGTAAACATGGAATTATTGGTATAATTGCTTCCAAACTGTGACTGTGTTGAGACCATAGATTTTTTAGGTACCATTGAAGTTTCCTCATATGCAACTTTGCACATGGGATTAACAGAATGCAAGATGCCATGAATCCCAGAGCCTGCAGGATTTTCCTTGCAGTAAGCCTGGTACTTTTTGCTAGTGTTTTGAAGTACTGAGATAATTGCCCTTGTTTTTCTGGCGTAAGATATGCCATCTGGGTGTTTGTGTCCAAGCTGGCACCCAGGAAGGTTATTTTCTGAGATGGTGTTAGCCTTGATTTCTCCTTGTTGATGGTGTATCCCAGAGAAAGCAGTAACCGTTGTCACATATGCCAGATGTTCCAGTAGTATGTGTTTGCTGTCCGCTTGGATCAGGCAGTCGTCCAGATAAGGGTAAATTTGTATCCCTTGAAGTCTGCAAAAGGCAATCACTGATGCCAGGCACTTTGTGAATACTCTGGGCGCAGTAGATAAGCCAAAGGGCAATGCAGAGAATTGGTAGTGGATTGAACCTGCAAGAAATCTGAGGTATCTTCTGCAGCTTTGTCTGATTGGGACATGCAGGTATGCCTCCTTGAGGTCCAATGTTACCAGCCAAAACTCCTTGCCCAGCATGGGAAGAAGTTGCTGTAATGTGAGCATCTTGAATTTTGGTACGAGCAGAAATGTGTTTAGGATGGATAAGTCCAGAATGGGTCTCCAGTCGGTTCCTTTTCTTGGTACTAGAAAGAGTCTTGAATAAAAACCTTGACCTTGTTGGTGCGTAGGTACCTTTTGTATAGCCCTCATGTTTAAGAGCTTTGAAATTTGCAGTTGTGCCTCTGCCCTTTGATTTTGTGGCAGGTTTGGCATGCCTCTCATTTTTGGAAGAGTGTGAAATTGAAATTTGTTGCCTCTGTTTATAATGTCCAGTATCCATTTGTCTGTTGTGACAATATGCCAATTGCTTGCAAATAATGCTAGTTTCCCTCCCAAAGGTGCTGCCAGCTGAGACTTGCTTGGCATGGAAATGAGGGAGTCATTGTTTCTTCCTGTATTGTTGTGCACTGTCTTCACCACCTGTTGGTGCCGGAGATTGCCATTGTCTGCCTCTATATGATCCTTGTGAGTGTCCTCTGCCCCTTGTGTGACTGTATCTACCTCTTTGGGGCTTGTCAGTGGCTGGAAAGGACCAGTTTTTTGAAGGCCAATTCCTGCTAAAACGTGGTGGCTGAACCTGTAAGAAAGCTTTGACAGTTTGCATAGATTTGGCTTTTTCTTCCATTTTCCGTAGTATATCCTCAGCATTAGTACCAAAAAGTACATCCTTTTGTAAAGGAGCATCAAGAAGTTTAGCTTTCACATGATCAGGCAAATTTTGTTCCCTAAGCCAGGCATGTCTGCGAATGACTGATCCTGTAGCAGCCGCTCTACTGGAGGCCTCTAGGACATCATAACCACATTGTAAGGTGTGTTTACCCACTTGCTCTGCACTATGCAACATATCCTGTAACTCTTTTAAATCTGGTTTGTTCAGGTTGAGACATTTTGTTTTTTTAATTGTGATAACAGAAACTGTTGATATTTAATCATATGAAACTGACAGTTTAAGGCCCTCATGGCTAGGGTGGCCGAGGTATATACCTTCTTACCCCACCTTTCTAAAGATCTAGATTCCCTTTCTGCAGGAAGTGGATTCTTGGCAGTGGAGGCCTTTAATCCCTTAGGGCCTTGTGAAATGGTTTCAGGGTCAGCATTATGGCCTTTGTAGAGAAATTGGTGAGAACTGGGTACTCTGTAATATCTATCAGGCTTTACTGGTGCAGGAGGCAGAGAATCAGGATTAAGACAAGCCTCCGAATAGACATCATCCAGTACCTCCAAAACAGGGGGTATAGCCAGAGGTCTGTGCTGAGGTAACCAAAGAAATTCCCTAAGCCTTTTCTTGGAATCTGAAAAGTCTTGGCCTTCCCAATGGAAATGTTCCCTCAAGGTGTGCAAGGTTTCCCCAAAAGAAAAATCCTCAGGGGGGGGATACAGAAGGAATAGACTGTTCTGCATCCGAATCCTCAAAAGAGGAGTATGAGTGTACCTCTGCATCAGAATGTTCTGATAAAATGGATCCCTGATCAGAAGAGGGGGATTCTTCCTCCACTCTGGGTCTCTTGTCAGGAGGGGGCTGAGAACCTCTGATAAGAGTAATTAGATCCTCAGCCATTTTAAGCATGTGTTTCTTAGGCATGTGTCCAGGAGATGGGCCTTGAGCAGCAGGCCTGGTTTGATGCCTGGCTGCTTTGGATTTAGTAAAGGCCTTAATAGAAAAAGAAGATGAAGGCCTAAATACACCATGGGTGGAGGTGGACCTGTCCACATTAGTAGGCTCGACATAAGCCGGGGCTTCGGTTGTAGTCTGGGAAAGGGCCGAGGACCCAGCGGTCTCGGGTACAGAAGACACCGCCAAAGGAGTGTCGTCGGTAGTCAGGGACTGCAAAGGCATCTCGCTGAGAACCGGACCACGTGGAGCCTGTTTCGGCGTGGTGTCAGCGGAGACCGCGGGCCTCGCATGTCGGTCCTTTTCCTTGCGTTTTTTGGATAAAACGGTAGTCGGAGTGTCCGACGACATTTTATAGTCAAAAGCTTTACCAAAATAGTGTTGGGCGAACTCCGCCCGACGCTTAATAGTGCGTTTATTGAAAGTAGCGCAAAAGCGACAGCCCGAGACGTCGTGGTCTGGGCCCAAACAAGGTATGCAAAGGGAATGGAAATCCTTATGCGGTATTTGCTTCCCACAAGAAATACAATTATTAACTTTTTCTGACATCGGTCTGAGGCAAGAAAAGTTTCCCCAACTGGGTACTTAGCTTTAATGAAGACTTCGGTTCCAAATATTTTCGTAATTCAGGAGCTGGCCGACCGGCACTTGCGAACTGCTTCTGCTTCGGGCACCGCGCGGCAAAAAAGACTGAAGAACATGGCGTCGGCTGTGTCTTATATACTCTGGCCTTCCTGACATCAGAAGAGTAAGCGACGACAACCGACGCCGGACCAAGACTTTGGAATTCGGCCGACCGAGGGACCGCCTGACGGCTGAAAACCCATCTGTGATTACTGCAGCTGTATGCACGATGAACATCATTTAAGTGTGACAAACGTGCAAAAAATAAGAAATCAGGAAGGCCGCAAATACTTTTCCATTGCAATAACCTGTCCCTCCAATGCGCACCATTTACTTTGCAAGCAAGGTTTAAGTCCCTAGATTGGGTAAGTTCTGATGCTGCTTTACATCAGAAGTCCATTAGAGCAGGATCCAAGGATACCCTGCACACCAGACATAGATCGCCTCTCAACAGTCCTTAGGACGCAAAAGATAGGGATAGAATTTTGAGGCAATCCACATTGGGCAAGTTACTAATGTTGTGTATTCTTTTTTCTGATGAAACTCTGTGAACATTCCAGTTTACCTGGTCAGGTATACACAGGAGGAGCAGTGAAGTACTGTACACAGGGATGGGCCTGATGAGGGTGGAATACAGAGAAACAATGACTTCTTGGACCTAGACTCCATACTCTTGCTTATAGGAAAAGCAACACAGAAGGATTTCCTTACTACCTTAGGCATTTGCTGGCTGAAAGCCAGGTTACTCTCTACTCACATCTCCAAATTCCTGACTACTGGGGCTACTCTTATGAGTGCGTTACCAAAGAGGTAGTTTCCTGAGACAGCTAACTTCCCAAAGGGCACTAGTATGCGTTTCTTGACAATGAGTTTTTAACTGTGCTCTCTGATACTCATCATCTTTCTGCCCTTCTTGGAGGGCATATTCATGTCTGGAAGGATTCTATGACAGCTCCTAATTTGCAATTATCAGCATGCTTGGTCAGCCAGAGACGCTTGATATTAGCCTCGACTTCCAAGCAGTAGATGCCAAAAAGGAGTGGACCCAGCACATAGCCCTGATGACCTCAGCTAGTGACCAGCCTCTGTGAAGCTGGATTCCCCTATCCTAACTTCCTGGGTCCTATCAATGAGCCAATTGGCTATCCCACAGATCACAAAGGAGTTTATACCTAACTTAATGAGCTTGTCCACAATGCTCAAGAAGGTATTGTTGAGTCCATTGTCCAGGTCAAGGTAGGCAGTATGCACTATTTTGGCCTCATCCATTGCTTTGGTGGCCCTCAATCATCCACCAGGTTAAGTAGCAATGACAACCCCTTGACGAAACCAAACAATTGGATTCAGTATCGGAAGATTTCCTATGTAATCATTTATTAAATCCATGATTCTTCTTCCCATGGCTTTAAGGCTTATGGGTCACTAGTTTACCATGACTGTGAATGATCCATGCAGATAAAGAATCGCATATGTGTACATCTGGGATGCACACAGGGATTCTAAGGACTGGGGATGCAATATTCCAAACAGGAAAATTTACTAAACCCAAAGTGTTGGTATCATAGAATATTTCGCTGCTGCGAAGTAGGAGGATCACGGAGTGCATTGTGGGGGTTACAGCTCCCATGTCATGGCTGCAAGCTGCCCAGCCCACCCCCAACAAAGAACACTTGGAGAAGTGCAACAGCAAGTTTCAAAAGGTGTATTTTTTTGCGAGTTGCACTACAAATTACACACACACACACACACACACACACACACACACACACACACACACACACACACACACACACACACACACACACACAAACTTTCTTCATGGGACTACACTGAACATGGGTTAAGGGGCTAGAAAAATAAATTGGGTGATAAATAAAATAATAAATTACTTGTCTTTTGTTTACTGGGAAAGTCCGACGGGCAATATCCACTTTCAGTGGAGTGGTGGCCCGAAGAGAAAAGCTCCAGTTGCTAACACTGCATTATACTAAATTCTAGTCAAACACAGTAGTTTTAATTTGTGTATAAATGTAAACAGAAATGCAAGTTATGTACTTAAGTACAGTTTTGTACCTACCATAAATGTAGATGTTCGATTGTTCACACTGCTGCAGTCATTACACTTGGGTTATCCTGCCATCAGGCGGTCCCGCAGTCGGCCAGAGTTCCAAAATCTTGGTCCGGGGTCTGCTGCTGTTGCTTCTTCCCTGACGTCAGTGCGCCAGGGGTATATAAGATGCATCCGACGCCATTTTCTTCAGTTTTTCTTGCCCCAGATGTCAGGTGCCCCCAATAGGTAGGCAATACATATTGCTAATAAAAAATATACATATAAAATAAAAACAATACCTTTAGTTACAAGCAAATACACCACAAAGGTTGTATAGGATAGAAAGGTATAGATAAGTCCAGCTAGTTCAGAGGGGATGGAGGGAGGGTAACCTGGACTGCAGCAGTGTGAACACTCGAACATCTATATTTATGGTAGGTACAAAACTGTACTATGTTCATCGTGTTACACTGCTGCAGTCATTACACTTGGGTAGAATCCCAAAGCTAAGGTTGGGTGGCTGGTCTATAAAGAGTTAGGATTGGCTATGAGGCCTTGCAGAACTGCAGTGGCAAATCCTGCTCTGGATTTAGAGTAAAGAGGCAGGTGGTAATGCTTGGTAAAGGTGAGCACTGAACTCCAAGTTGCAGCCTCCAAAATTTCCTTGGTAGGTGGTACTCTGAGAAAGGCTGTTGAAGTGGCTGTTGCCCTGGTGGAATGTGGCCTAATGGTATTTGGAACTGATTTTCCATGCTGTGTGTAGCAGTAACGAATACAGTGTCCTATCCATTTGGATATAGTCTGCTTTGAGATAGCCTTGCCCTGTGATCCTGCAGCATATGCTACAAACAGTTGCTCAGTTTTCCTGAAAGCTTTTGTTTTGTCCAAGTAGAAGTGTAGCTGCCTGTGTATGTCCAAAGAATGCAGAAGTTTCTCCCCTTTATTCTGGGGGTTTGGATAAAAAGTTGGCAAATGGATGGTTTGGTTGAGAGCCACACTAGATATCACCTTTGACATAAAGGTAGGGTTTGTCCTTAAAGAAACCCTGTCCTGATTAAAAATTATAAAAGGTTCCACTGCCATTAATGCCTGTAGCTCTGAGACTCTTCATGTTGAAGTTACTGCCAGGAGCAGAGCTGTTTTCCATGATAAAAATTTTAGATTGGCTGGCTCAAAAGGTGGCAGAGTCAGTTTTTCCAAAACGAAATTGAGGTCCCAAGTCGGTGTTGGTGCTCTCCGGGGCGGTCTTATGTTTTTAGCCCCTCTGAGGTACTGCTTTAGCAAGGGATGAGAGAATAAAGGAGGATCCGTGTTGTAATGTGCTGAAATAGCAGAGGCGTGGATCTTAATTGATGAGAAGGATAGACCTCTGTCCAGCATCTCAGTTAAGTATTGTAAAATCTGAGGAATGTTTGGAACAAGAGGCGCAGAATCTCTTCCATTTTTCTGAGTAAGCTTTCCTGGTGCTAGGCCGCCTGGCCTCCAAAATGACATCCATAACAGCTTTAGAGAGAGGTGTTGCCTGTTTGGCTAATGTATCTGCCATGCAGCTAGGTTTAGGGTTTTGAGCTGACCGTGCAGGATCTGATTGTTTTGTTGAGTCAGAAGGTGTGGAATTTGAGGCAAAATCCATGGTGGTCCTTGAGCCAAGTTCTTTAAGATAGGGTACCAGTGCTGGCATGGCCAGTCTGGAGCAATCAGTATCATCTGTGTTTTTTCTTGTCTGGCTTTTAGGAGTACCTTTGAAAGGAGAGGCAGTGGCGGGAAGGCATAAACTTTTAGGTTTTTCCAGCTGAACAGGAGAGCGTCCACTTTCCATGCTTGTTTGTGATAAGTCCTTGTGCAGAATTTTTATAGTTGGCAATTCAGTGGGGAGGCAAAAAGATCTATGTCTGGGCATCCCCATTTTGCGTTACCATGCTGAAGATTTGTGGATTCAACTTCCATTCATGAGGGTCCATGATATTTCTGCTTAGATCGTCTGCCAGAGTATTTTTCTTTCCTGGCAGGAATTGTGCTTGCATGTGAACTTGATACGTTAGAGCTGTGTTCCACAAGGTCATGGTTTGCCTGCATAGGGGATAAGAATGAGTGCCCCCTTGCTTGTTTATGTAACACATTATTGTGATGTTGTCTGTCTTTAGTAGTAATTGTCCTGGATGCAGAAGGTCCTTGAATGCTGTTAGGGCATTTTAAACAGCCAACACCTCTTTTTGATTGATGTGAAGATGCATCTGGTCTGTGGTCCACTTGCCCTGAATGCATTTTCCTGCCATGTGTGCTCCCCAGGCGTAATCCGAAGCATCTGTTGTTAGAGTTTGCCTGGCTGTTGGTTGGGTAAAAGGCTGACCCTGGTTTAGGTTCATAGGTTCATAGGTTTATACTAGGCTATCTGCCCTAAGGCATTTATAAGCCTAGCCCAAATTTTTGTGGCTTACGCCACCCCTTATATGAAAAAATACTGTGCCCATTAGTTTGTTGTGCCTCTGTCCAGCAGTGACACAGAGATGATTCCCGGGGTAAACCTACGATCTCCCATCCACAGGTCTAGATTTCTCTTGAACAGAGTCAGCGAGGTGCTCTGCCTCACATGGACCGGGATTTTATTCCACAGCATAGGGAGTCTCTGAGTGATAAATCTATCCCTCCAGCACGTCCTATTTATATCCGTGCTAAGGTTTAAGTCGCTTGCTCTAGTGGTTTTGGTGGATTTGGAATTTTTGAGGTGGAGCATGTCCATTAATTCCGGATTGGACATGGCCTTGTATGTCAGGCACATGTCACCTCTGAGCAGACGGTATGCGACTGAATAGAGCTGGAGTTTCTTCAATCTGGCAGCATATGACAGATTTTGGAGTCCCTTTATCCTTTTGGTGAGGAACTTTTGGGGTCTCTCCAATTGCTGCAGATGTCGGGTGAGATACATCCCGAATGGGGCATTGTACTCGATCATTGGTCTGATAAGTGAAGAGTACAGGGGAACAATGACCTCACTAGATCTGGATGTGAATCCCTTCATGATCAGGTGGGCAATGTAGAAGGTCTTTCTAACCACTTTAGCAATGTGAGTGTCAAAGAAAGGCCACTGTCAACCTGGGTCCCCAGGTCCCTGATAACCTCTTCTGTGCTTAGTGGACTGCCACCTATATGGTAGCTTGGGGTTACCTTGTTTTTCCCGAAGGGTATGACTATACATTTTTGGCGTTTAACTTCAGGCCATGGCTCTGGCACCAGCTATCTGTTTCCGTGAGTCCATTCTGAAGGATATCCGTGTCCGATGCACTTTCCACTATGGCCCAGTTTGCAGTCGTCTGCAAACTTTGTCAGCCAAAGTCCTCCCATGCTGGCCTGTACTTCTGAGAAGTAGATGCCAAACAATAGGGGCCAAGGACCGAGCCCTGTGGGACACCACTTGTGACCGGCTTGGAGTCTGACACAGCGCCAGCAACTCTAACCCTGTGGGTTCTGTCCTTAAGCCAGTTTGCAACCCATCTTGTGACATATGGGTTTACATTTAAGCTGGTAAGTTTTTCTACAATACCCGAGTGGGGTATTGTGTCGAAAGCCTTGCAAGGTCAAGGTAGGCTGTATGGACTGCCTTTCCTCATCAATGGCCTTGGTGACTGTTTCGAAGAAGTCGACCAAGTTCAAAAGGCATGATCTTCCCTTGACAAAGCCAAACTGGGTCGGGTCCAATGTCTGCAAGTCCCCTATATCTTTGTTTATGAGCTCCATTATGATCCTCTCCATAGCTTTGCAGACTAGACTTGTTAAGCTTATGGGGCGGTAATTACCAGGGTCCGTAGAGGCGCTGCCTTTGTGGAGTAGGACCACAGTTGCCGTACGCCACTCCTTGGGCACGTATCCTGTGGTAAGGCTGAGATTAAACAGCTGCCTTATGTGCGGGGTTAATTCCTCATTTAGCTCGTAGCACACAGCCGGGGACACCATCCGGTCCCATTGATGCTGTGTTTTTAGCTTTAGAGAGAGCAGCTTTCACCTGCGCATTTGAGATGTCCGGGAGGCTACACTCAGCTGGGATAGTTATCTCTCCTTTAGGGGTGAAGTTTGCACTGAACCTGTCTGCCAGTATGTTGGCAATGTCTGTGGGTTCAGTGATTTTGTATCATTTTGGACTAATTCTGAGCATATCTGGGAGTTTCCACCCAGGTTCCTAACATAGCTGAAAAAGGCCTTATGATTGTCCTTTGAATCCATGGCAATTTTTCTCTCAAAATTGGCCTTAGTTGATTTTATGAGTGCTCGTAATGTTTTACTAATAATGATCAGGGTGACTTCCCTTTTATGGATTTTGTTCTATCATGTAATAGCTTTCTCCTCTTATTGTAAAGTTTGTTAATGGCTGGGGTCCACCAGACTGGACGTTTGCCCTTTGTGGAAAGAGTCTTGGTTTTATTTGGGATTGCCTGATCCATGCAGTCCTGGAGGTGTTCATAGAAGGCATTTGTAAGGGCTTCCGCAGCTTGGGTTGTGGTTTCCTCTGGCTCAGGGGCCTTGAAGGATACCACACCAGTCTTGAGTAGTGTGAAGTTTGCTTTAGAGAAGTTCTTCACTATGGTCTTTTTGTTTGGGGTGGGCGGGATGTGGATTTCCAGTGAGATTAGTTTATGATCAGATCTCACCAATGAGGGATATACTTCGTGTGGAGCATTTTGTCCCCATGTTTGTGACAATGAGATCTAGTATATTTTCTCCTCTCGTGGGAACAGTGACTAGCTGTTCCATGGCATTTGAATTTATGAACTCCAGGAACCGTTGGGCTAGAAAGTTAGGGCTTGAGTAATGTTCCCAGTTTATATTCGGTAGATGAAGCCACCCAATATGATGGTGTTTGGAGATACATTTATACTCTCCAGTGTCTTCAGGAAGGCTGTGTGGGGTTCCTGAGTTTGAGAGGGTGGCCTGTAGCATGCTACAATTTGTAGAGCAGTTTTGCCTATGGTTAGTTGCACCTGGATGGTTTCCGAAGCTTAGATGCGTTGCCACCAACCTGGAGGTGTGGGTATCCTTTATGAATATGGATACACCCTCCTTTTGTGGTGTGGTCCGGGTTTTGGGGCCGAACGCATGATATGAGGTAAAACCTAATAGTGCCGGGTGCTCTCAGGAGCCTTGAACCAGGTTTCAGTTACAGCACAGACATCGATGTTCTCCATACTGAGAAGGGCCTCGAGCGTGCATTTTGAGATTTAGACTTCTGGCATTGAGCAGCATTACCCTCAGTTTCTTCCCATTTTTGTTTTCTAGGGTGGTAGGTTTAGAATTTGAGCCTTGCCTAAAAAGGCACTATGGGGTGGCAAGAGCCTTAGCCAATATCCGGAATCCCAGGGGTGACAGGTGCAAGCCGTCCCTTGAAGCAGCGTGGCTTGTCAAGCATGTCATCCCAGGCAGACACTGGATCCCCTTTGAATGACACCAGACATTAAGCCAATTGTTAAAGCTGATCATCTTGTCTCTATATTGTGGCATCATTCTTGGTGAAGGAAGGATACTGCTCAGGGTTAGGGTCATACCTGCCTGGGCTACATAATCAGAGAGCTCCTCTATGTCTCTTTTCATGTAGTCCAGGGAGGTACGTCTCAGGTCGTTCACACCAGCATGGACAATGACTGCGTCATATTTGTACTTGCCGTGGAGTGACCCGAGTGCTTGTGTTATGTGGCGGATTCTAGCGCCCGATGGGCAGCTTACTGTGACCCTCTCCTTGTTCAGCCTGGTGAGTGGGACGTCAGTGTGTCTGACTATGGAGTCACCTATGACAAGTATGTTTGATGTTGTATTTGGCCTTAAGGGCTGTGACTGCTTTGCACACTGCTTTTGTGGTTTATGTGTTGCTTGTGGGGTGTCTTGAGGTAGCAGTTGTTTGGGTGTCTGCTTTGGAGGCCTCTGCTGTTTAGGTAAATTTTACTCAGAGCCTCCAGTATGTCTTTGTGTGTTTATGTGTTTGATTCAGTGGAGTGGTAGCATTATGTGAGGCTGGTTTTGTGGTGTGTGTAGTTGCCTTCTCCTCCATTCTGGTCTTGCCAGTCCTGAGTTGAGAGAGCTCAGCCTCCAGTTTGGCTAAATAGCTGCATCTCTCGCAAGTATTTGTGTTATGTGGGAGGAGGAGAGGGTTGTCTGTGTACATGAGGCAGTTATAACATTGCCTCAAGATTCCCAGATTCACCAGCTGGACCGGAGAGGAGATTGACAACTGACCTTTGGACATGCTAGAATAATATTGGGAAATCCTTAATTGAAAACAAGGGCCAGTGGGGAGTGAGGGTGTAGTGCTTTTAATTTTTAGTGCTGACTTATATAATTGCTTTAGTGAGCAAGTGCCAGGTAACTTGAGTGCAATGTGTTACAAGTAACATGCCTGTGCCCACCATCGAAACTCCTGTTGTAGGCAGGGTATCATTGGTATTACTGTTTCTAAACTGTGACAGTGTCTAGTCCAAACACTTTTTAGGTACCATTGTAATTTCCTCATATGCAGTCTGGCATATGGTATTAGTAGAATGCAGGATGCCATGAATCCCAGGGCCTGCAGAATTTTTTTTGCAGGGAGATGGGACTTTTTTGCCAGTAATTGAAAATATTGAGTTAGTTGAACTTGTTTGTCTGGCGTGAGGTAAGCCATCTGGGCCGTTGTATTTAAACTGGCACCCAGAAATATAATCTGTTGCGAGGCACTAGTTTTGACTTCCTTAGTGTACCCTAGAGAAATTGGCAACCTTTTTGCAAATGCCAGATGCTGTAGAAGAATGTCCTTTGTCTCTGCTTGAATGAGGCAGTCGTCTAGGTATGGATATATTTGAATTCCTTTTTGTCTGCAAAATGCAATTACTGGTGCCAGGCACTTTGTGAAGACCCTGGGCACAGTAGATAAGCCAAAGGGCAGTGCAGAGAATTGGTAGTGCATTGTACCAGCTTTGAATCTGAGGTATCTTCTGCAATTTTGTCCGATAGGGACATGCAGGTATGCCTCTGAGGTCCAGCGTAACAAGCCAAGTCTTCTTGCCCAGCATGGGTAGAAGCTGCTGTAATGTCAACATTTTGAATTTTGGAATATCCAGGTAAGTATTCAGAATTGAAAGGTCTAGTATGGGCCTCCAGGCCTTGTCCTTTCTGGGGACCAGGAAGAGCCTTGAGTAAAATCCTTGTCCTTGTTCCTGTTGTGGTACTTTTTGAATAGCTCTCATGTCCATGAGGACTGAAATTTGTTTTTGTGCCTCTGCCCATTGATTCAGTGGCAGGTCTGGCATTCCTTTTAGCCTTGGTAAAGTATGAAAGTGGAACCTGTAACCTTGAGACACAATATTCAGAACCCATTTGTCTTGGGTAATTGCTTGCCAGTTTTGAGAAAAAAGTGCTAGTTTTCCCCCTAAGGGGGCTTCCAAAAGGGACGTGCTTGGCGTACGAAGGGGAAAGTCATTGTGACAGTTTCCTGTAAGGTTGAGATTTGTCCTCACCTCCTTTTGGGGTTGAGGTGCCCCACTGTCGTTGTCTGTTTGAGCCTTGGGGTTAAGATCTGCCTCTTGGGCATCTGTATCTGCCTCTCTGTGGCCTGTCTGACACTGGAAAGGACCAATTCTTTGTGGGCCAATTTCTGCTAAACCGAGGTGGCTGTACCTGTAAGAAATCCTTGACTGTTTGCATAGATTTAGCTTTATCCTCCATTTTCTTTAACACCTCTTCTGCCTTAACACCAAACAAGGTGTCATGCTGTAAAGGAGTATCCAATAATTTTGCCTTAACATGATCAGGTAAACTCTGTTCTTTTAACCAAGCATGTCTTCGAATCACAGAACCTGTAACTGCGGCTCTACAAGAGGCCTCTAAAGAATCAAAACCACACTGCAGAGTATGTTTTCCCACCTGTTCAACTGCATGCAATAAATCCTGCATTTCTTTACAATCAGGAGCTTCTGAGCTTGCAAGCATTTTCTGTTTTAACTGAGCCATTAAATATTGTTGGTACTTAAGCATGTGAAACTGGCAATTTAAAGCTCTTACTGCTAAGGTTGCAGAGGTGTATACCTTCTTCCCCCATCTATCCAAAGCTTTGGAATCTCTATCAGAGGGTACTGGATTTTTTGCAATGGAAGCCTTAACCCCTTTTAGACCCTGGGAAATAGTTTCTGGATCAGCAGAAGGGTTTTTGTAAAGAAACTTGTGAGAGTCAGGGACTCCATAGTACCTGTCTGGCTTGGCTGGAGCAGGGGTCAAAGAATCAGGAGATAAGCTGGATTCAGAGAACACATCATCCACAATGTCTAGCACAGGCGGAACAGCCAGCTGCCTGTGCTGAGGCAATAAAAGGAAATCCCTGAGCCTTTTCTTGGATTCTGAGTAATCCTGACTTTCCCAATGGAAATGCTCCCTCATGGCATGTAAAGTTTCCCCAAAAGAATAATCCTCAGGAGGAGAGACTGAAGGGATAGATTCTTCAGCATCAGAGTCCTCATAGGGGGGTAGAGAGTATCCCTGGACTGAAGAGGAATCAGAGGAAATGGAAACCTGATCAGAGGAATCATAGTCTGTATCCTGCCTAGGCCTTTTCTCAGGAGGGGGATGGGAACCCCTGATTAGAGTAACGAGGTATTTGGCCATTTTAAGCATCTGTTTCTTAGGCATGGAGGACTGTCCAGGAGAATGCTGTACTTGTTTTTTGTCTTTAAAGGTACCTTTGTCTTGGCTGCTGTTTTAATGGTAAGTTGTGAAGGTCTGAAAACACCCTCAGAAGCCGATGCCTGCTCAGCGGCTCCGGACCCATCTGAGGGATTAGTTTCCGTAGGCCCAATACCTTGAGTTTCCAGAGGCCTAGTTGTCTCCACGTGGGAGTCGGAAGCGGCCTGTGGCTCTGAGGTAGCGGGTGTCAGGGGCTGCGAAAACGCCTCACTGAGAACCGGCGACTGGCCTAGAAGTGGTTTCTTCGTCGGTTTTGGACCTCGGATGCCTGTCTTTATCCTTGTCTTTGCGTTTTTTTCGGTACTGAGGTTGTCGGTTGATCCAACGGCATGGTATAATTGAACCTTCGGCCAAAATAGTGCAACGCAAAATCAAAACATTTTTTTATAGTGCGTTTGTTAAATCTAGCACAAAACCGACTAGTGACGTCGTGATCAGGGCCTAGGCATGGAATACAGTAAGAGTGGAAGCCCTTATGAGGTATTTGCTTCCCACAAGAAATACAATTAACTTTTTCTGACATCGGTCTGAGGCAAGAAAAAAGTTTCCCCAAAGGGGTACTTGCTTTATTGAAGACTTCGGATTTGAAAATTCGACTTCGAAAATCTCAGGAGTCAGCCGACTGGCACTTGCGAACTGCTTCTACTTCGGGCACCACGCGGCAAGAAAGATTGAAGAAAATGGCGTTGGATGCATCTTATATACCCCTGGCACACTGATGTCAGGGAAGAAGCGATAGCAACCGACGCCGGACCAAGACTTTGGAACTCTGGCCGACTGCGGGACTGCCTGATGGCAGGATAACCCAAGTATAATGACTGCAGCAGTGCAACACGAACATCTTGGCATCTGTGTTGTCCATTTTCATTTTTCCTCACCAATGGGTTTCGGATCTGACCTCAGATCCGATTTGGCCGCATTTCCAAGACTTGGATCAGAATCTCGAGCTCCTCCCTCTTCCCATAATGCACCATACCTTCCCTATTCCTCAGATCGGGTTTGCTGCCCTATTGCCCAGAGAATTAGAGAGACGGGACAAACCAAAAAGTCTGGGACCCAAACCTGAAACCTATGGGTTCCAAATTCATCTATATTCCTTCTAAAAGAGATAAAAGCCAGGGATGGATGGCAGGAAGAATGAAAGTGGGCAATATATACCAAGTTACATTAAGTACTTAACTTCTATATCTGATGCTGTCTTTTTCATTCTTCCTCACTGATGAGTCACAGTCCCGAGCTACGCAACTCTTTGGATGCCTTCAAGGAAGGATATGCTGGAACACTGTCGAGCCAAAAGATGCCCTGCTTCTGCAGACAATGTCCAATCTGTAATGTGTAGCAAAGGTACAAGTCTTTAACCAATTGGCTGCAGCACAGATATCAATTGGACCTGAAGAAGGTAGTTTGACGAAAGCGCTTGTCCTTCAACAGCTATTTTGTGATTTTAATCTGTTTATTAAACTTTTTTTTTGCCAGAGATTTTAACTTGGAAGCTTCTCCTATCTCCGTGGCTGAACAATGATTTTATCATTACTCAGATATCATCAGTTGACGCTCCAAAAGAAAAGGCAGATGGTGTAGCCATAGATCTGGTAGTGTGTGCCTTACAGGGACAAGGCAATGCTACACCTTTTTTGGGAATAAATGTGGGAATAAATGTGAGAGATACAATCAGTAATCCATTTGGCCAAAGTAATTTTGCAGACTGCTTGACCTAAACGATTAGGAGAGAAGAATACAAACAGTTGATCAGACTACCTGTACCTTTTTTGTTCTGTGAAGGTAAAAATGTAGCTGTCTATGAACATCAAGGAGATGTAACATATAGTCACCTTTATTAGAAAAACTGGAAAAGAAAACTGGCAACTGAATTGATTGATTAATGTTTGATTCCATGGCCACTTTAGGAATAAAGTACAAGTTAGTCTTGTAGAGATACCCTTTCTTTGTGAAATATAATGTAAGGAGGTCTAGTCGACAAGGCTTGAAGTTCAGACACTCTTTTTGCCGAAGTATCCGCCACCAAAGAGACTGTTTTCCAAGAAAGAAACTTCATGTGGCAACTATCAGCTTGTCCAAAAGGTTTTTGAACCAGCCCCTGAAGGACCAATGCAAGATCCCAAGAGGGAGAAGGATATTTTATGGGAGGCCTAAGAAGAAAGATTCCTTTCATAAAGGCTTTACATAACTTGGAAGTTGACAGAGAGCAGGATTCATTTCCAGTATAAAAATTAAATCTGGCTGCCAGTTGTACCTTTATGGCAGACAAACTAGCACCTTCTTTAAAAAAAAAGTACAGTTGTGTACACATACCATGAATGTAGATGTTAAGAGTGTATTGAATGTTGCAGTCATCACATTTGGGTTACCTGCCTGCAGTTAGCCCTCAGCTGGCCTGGATACCAGAGTCTTGGGATTTCTGCATCGGAGGCTGTCGCTTCTTCCATGACGTCAGGGGTATAAAACGTGCAGCCAATGCCATTACATCAGTTTTTCTTGCCTCAGATGTCAGGTGCCCCCACAATAGGAAGCAATTACATGGTATGGAACACCCCCAGCAAAAAGCAAATACACACCATATAAACTATGCCAAACAAAAAAGATAGATAAAAGTAAAGAGAAGTCGGGGGGGCTGGAGGGAGGGTAACCAGCAATGCAACAGTGAATACACTCTTAACACCTACATTTATGATAAGTGTACACAACTGTACTATGTTTTTCGTGTTTCACTGCTGAAATCACATTTGGGTTGATTCCCAAAGCTAAGGAAGGGTGGAGGCAGTTAAGGAGCATTAGGGCTAGCAATGAGGCCCTGTAAGACAGCTGTGGCAAATCCAGCTCTGGATTTAGAAAAGACAGGCAAGTGGTAATGCTTGGTGAAAGTATGTACAGAGCTCCAGGTTGCAGCTTCCAGGATGTCTCTGGTAGCGACTCCTCTGAGAAAAGCAGTAGAGGTAGATGCAGCCCTGGCGGAATGTGTTCTTATCCCCTGTGGGGTAGGTTTTCCATGGTGCTTGTAGCAGAAATGGATGCAGTGTGCTATCCATTTGGAAATGGTTTGCTTTGAAATGGCCTTCCCTTCTGCCCCTGCAGCAAAGCTGACTAGCAGCTGGTCAGATTTTTTGAGAGGCTTAGTCCTGTCCGGATAGAATCTAAGCTGTCTGTGCACGTCCAGGGAATCCAATAGCCTTTCCCCTTTATTCTGGGGATTAGGGAAAAAAGTAGGCAAATGAATGTACTGGTTCAGAGCCACACTAGATACCACCTTGGGCATAAGTGATGGATTAGCCCTGAGGGAAATCCTGTCCGCATGGAAGTTAATGAAGGGGTCCACTGCCATAAGGACCTGCACTTCAGACACTCTTCTTGCAGAAGTGATGGCTAGAAGTAAAGCTGTTTTCCAAGAAAGAAATCTCAACTCTGCTCTAGCAGCTGGTTCAAGGGGGGGGGGGGGCAAGTTTGCCCAACACAAAGTTCAGGTCCCAGGCTGGAGTGGGAGCTCTCCTGGGGGGTCTTAAATTTTTGGCCCCTCTAAAGAATTGTTTTAGCAGTGGATGAGAGAAAAGGGGTGGCTCAGTATTATAATGTGCTGATATGATGAGGCATAATTCTTAATTGACGAGAAAGATATGCCCTTGTGGAGCATTTCAGTTAAAAATCTAGAATACGGGGTAAGCTGGGCAGCGTTGAGCCCATCCCTTGAGACTGGCTCTAGGAAAGGTATCTTTTCCACTTTTCTGAATAAGATTTTCTAGTACTAGGCCTCCTTGCCTCAAGAAGAAGAACATCTAGCACTCTGCTTACTGAGGGTTGCTAGAGGTGAGCTCAGGGGATTAGCCAGGCTGCAAGGTTCAGGGTTTGAAGCTGAGAGTGCAGAATCTGGCCCGCCTGCTGGGACAGCAGGGAAGGAGTCTGAGGTAGGTGCCATGGTTGTAGCACTGTCAGACTGCACAAAAAGGGGGTACCCGTGCTGGCGTGGCCAGTTCAGTGCAATCAGAACTGTCCTTGGTTTGTCTAGTTTGATTTTTAGCAAGACCTTCGAGAGGAGAGGCATAAACTGACAGGCCTTCCCAGGTAAAGGACAGGGCATCCACTTTCCAACCTTGACAGTGGAGAGTTCTGGTGCAGTACCTTTGCCTCCCCTCAGAACCACCAATTGAAAACAGGTCTACCTCTGGAGTCCTCCATTTGTTCCTCAAGAGTTTGAATATTTTGGGTTCCAGTTTCCATTCGTGTGGGTCCATGAGATTTCTGCTCAAGTCTGCCAGTGGATTTATTTTGCTTGGCAGGAATTGAGCTTGCAGGTTTACTTGATTGCTCAAGGCTGTGTTCCACAGAGCAATGGCTAGTCTGCAGAGTGGGTGGGAATGGGTTCCCCCCTGCTGATTGCTCAAGGCTGTGTTCCACAGAGCAATGGCTAGTCTGCAGAGTGGGTGGGAATGGGTTCCCCCCTGCTGATTGCTCAAGGCTGTGTTCCACAGAGCAATGGCTAGTCTGCAGAGTGGGTGGGAATGGGTTCCCCCCTGCTGATTGCTCAAGGCTGTGTTCCACAGAGCAATGGCTAGTCTGCAGAGTGGGTAGGAATGGGTTCCCCCCCCTGCTTATGTACCACATAACTTGTGGTGTTGTCTGTATTTACCAATAGTTGTCCTGGAAGAATAAGGTCTTTGAAGGCTGTCAGAGCATTCTGTACAGCTAGCATTTCTTTTTGACTGATATGCAGGTGCATCTGTATTGGGTTCCACTTGCCCTGAATGCACTGTCCTGCCATGTGTGCCCCCCCCCCCCCCATGCATAGTCTGATGCGTCTGTAAGGGTTTGGGTGGCAGGGGGGAATTGTGAAAGAAAGTCCCTTGTTGTGGTTGCAGGCCTCTGCCCA
Source organism: Protopterus annectens (assembly GCF_019279795.1). Classification (NCBI taxonomy): domain Eukaryota; kingdom Metazoa; phylum Chordata; order Ceratodontiformes; family Protopteridae; genus Protopterus; species Protopterus annectens. Next base: position 51,598,404 of record NC_056732.1, on the reverse strand, counting down.
CCAAAGGAACTCTGCCCTTAGGCAAGGGATGATGGGAATCACTGTTTCCAGCTCCTGAGAATGCTGACACCATAGACTTTTTAGATACCATTGAAGATTCCTCATATGCAGTCTTGCATATAGAATTAACAAGAATGCAAGAAACCATGAACCCCAGGGCTTGCAAGATTTTCCTTACAGACAGCTGTTTTTTGTGGCCAATAGGTTGTCAAATAAACTTGTTTCTCTGGAGTGAAGAATGCCATCTGGGAAGTTGTGTTCAAGCTTGCTCCCAGGAATACAATCTGTTTGCAGGGTAATAGGTGTGATTTCTTCTCAGTGATGTTGTACCCCAGTGAGGTTAGAAGTCTCTCTACAAATGCCAGGTGCTGTAATAGCAAGTGCTGACTCTCTGCCTGAATCAGGCAATCGTCCAAATATGGGTAAAACTGAATATTTCTCTGCCTGCAAAATGCAAAGGGTGGAGCTAGGCACTTTTTGAATACCCTGGTCGCAGTACATAAGCCAAAGGGAAGTGCAGAGAACTGATAGTGCATGGAGCCTTCCCTGAAGCATAGGTATTTCCTGTATGATTCCCTTATTGGGATGTGCAGATGAGCTTCTTTTAAGTCTAGGATTGTCAGCCAGGCATCCTTGTCTAGCATAGAAGAAGCTGTTGATGAGTTAGCATTCTGAATTTTGGAACCACCAGAAAGGTGTTAAGGATAGACCGGTCTAGGATAGGACACCAGGAATTTTCTTTTCTGGGAACCAGGAACAGTCTTGAACAGAAACCTTGTCCCCTTTGTTCTGCTGAGGAGAAAGAGCACTTGCTTTTGGGCCGCCGCCCACTAATTTGAGGGGAGGTCTGGCCATCCACTTGGGGATGGGAGAGAGTGGAAGTGGAATCTGTATCCTAAGGAAACTGTTTAAAATCCATTTGTCTTGGGTAATGAATTCCCAGTTTTTTGCATGCAGGGCGAGCTTTCCTACTAAAGGTGCAAGTAGTTGAGCAAGGTTTGGAAGAGTTAAGGATAAGCCATTGTGCAATTCTTCCATAGGGGGTGGCTTACTACTCCCTGCTTTGGAAGTGGAAAAGCCCCACTGCTTAGATCTGTGCATAGCCTGAGACTGAAGTCTTGGTGGTCTGCTGCTCCTGGGTTTGGACTGAAGGCCTGGAAGGGACTGGAAAGGTCCAGTTCTTTGAAGGCCAGTGCCTACTGAATCTAGGTGGCTGTACTTGTAAGAAATCTTTAACAGTTTGCATAGATTTAGCCCTTTCCTCCATTCTTTTGAGGACTTCTTCCGCTTTGTTGCAGAAAGGCGGTCTTGGTTTAAGGGTGCATCCAGTAATTGAGCTTTAACATGATCTGGCAAGTTTTGTTCCTTAAGCCAAGCATGCCTTCCAAGTACAGACCCAGTGATAGCAGCCCTGCAAGATGTTTCTAAAGCATTAAAACCACATTGCAAAGTATGTTTACCAACTTGGTCAGCAGAATGCATTAACTCTTGTAAATCTCTGTGTTCAGCACAGCCAGGAATCATCATTTTCTGTTTAAGTAGTCCCATAATATGTTGCTGATACTTTAACATATGAAAAGTACAGTTGTGTACACTTACCATAAATGTAGACGTTAGAGTGTATTCACTGTTGCAGTCATTACATTTGGGTAATCTGCTGGCAGGTTGCCCTCAGTCGGTCTGATTAACAAAGTCTTGGGTCCTGCGTCGGTTGCTGTCCCTTCTTACATGACGTCAGGTAGTCAGGGGTATAAAACATGCAGAAGACGCCATTACATCAGTTTTTCTTGCCCCAGATATCAGGTACCCCCCAAATTGGGAGCCAATATTTAAGAAATTAAAAATACAAAAATATACCTCCAAACAAAAGCAAACACACCAAAAAGGCTTTTAAGCATACTAAAGAAAAGAGGAGGTATAGTAAGAGAAAAAACAATGGGTTGGAGGGAAGGTAACGAGGACTGCAACAGTGAATACCCTCGAACATCTACATTTATGGTAAGTGTACACAACTGTACTAAGTTCTTCGTGTTTCACTGTTGCAATCATTACATTTGGGTAGATTCCCAAAGCTATGGCTGGCAGGATGGATTTAAACAGTATTGGGACCAGCTACAATTCCCTGCAGAACAGCAGAGGCAAAGCCAGCTCTGGATTTAGAGAAGAAAGGTAAATGGCAATGTTTGGTGAATGTATAAACTGAGCTCCAGGTAGCAGCTTTTAGAATGTCTCTGGTAGGAACACCTCCGAGAAAGGCTGTAGAAGTAGATGCAGCCCTGGTGGAATGAGATCTGAACCCCTGGGGGATAGTTTTACCATGGTGCATATAGCAGAAACTAATACAATGGCTTATCCATTTGGAAATAGTCTGCTTTGAAATAGCCTTTCCCTCTGCCCCTGCAGCAAATGCCACCAGCAGTTGTTCACACTTTCTCTGAGATTTTGTCCTGTCTAAGTAAAATCTAAGTTGTCTGTGTACATCCAATGAATGCAGAATCCGTTCCCCCTTGTTATGTGGATTGAGAAAGAAAGTTGGCAAATGAATGGTCTGATTAAGAGCCACACTGGATACCACCTTAGGCATGAAGGATGGATTGGTCCTGAGAGACACCCTGTCCATGAAAATAATGAAAGGCTCCACTGCCATAAGAGCCTGTAATTCGGAAATCCTTCTAGCTGAAGTGACTGCTAAAAGGAAAGCTGTTTTCCAGGAGAGAAATTTTAAGTCTGCAGTAGCAGCTGGCTCGAAAGGAGGGAGAGTGAGTTTTCCAATACAAAATTGAGGTCCCAGGCAGGGGATGGAGCTCTCCTGGGTGGTCTTAAGTTTTTGGCCCCTCTGAGATGCTGCTTTAGCAGAGGATGAGAGAAGAGGGGAGGTTCTGTGCTGTAATGAGCTGAAATGGCTGAGGCATGGATTTTTATGGAAGAAAAGGACAGGCCTTGTGAAGCATCTCAGTTAAATATTGTAAAATCTGAGGAATATTGGGCACTGTTGTGCTTATCCCTTGTGATTGATTCCAGGCACATAATCTTTTCCATTTGTCAGCATAAGATTTTCTGGTACTAGGCCTTCTTGCCTCCAAAATGACATCCATCACAGGTTTGCTGAGGGATGCCAAGGGTGAATTCAGGTGATTAGCCGTGCTGCAAGATTGATTCAAAGTGTGGAGCTGTGCGCGCAGAATTTTTGTTGTTCTGCTGAGACAGTAAGTAAGGTGTTTGAGGCAGGTGCCACGGTGGAAGGTGTGACACATTGCGCAGGAGTGGGTACCAGTGTTGGCGAGGCCAGTCTGGAGCAATCAAAATAATTTTTGGTTTGTCCTGTTTGACTTTTAGTAGAACTTTGGAGAACAGAGGCAGAGGGGGAAAGGCATAGACTGAAAGGCTTTTCCAGCTGAATGATAGAGCATCCCACTTTCCAGGCTTTTTTGTGATGAGTTCTTGTGCAAAACTTGTCCAACTGATAGATCTTTTTGCCTCACCCCAGAACTACGTCTGGACTCCCCCATTTGAAAATCCATGGTTCCAGTTTCCATTCGTGTGGGTCCATGAGATTTCTGCTTAGCCCATCTGCCAGAGTATTCAGCTTTCCTGGCAGGAATTGAGCTTGTAGTTGAATTTGATAGGTCGACGCAGTGTTCCACAATGCCATGGCTAGTCTGCAAAGGGGGAAGGAGTGTGTACCCCCCTGCTTGTTTATGTACCACATAACTGTGATGTTGTCCGTCTATCATTAATTGTCCTTGATGAAGGTAGTCCTTGAAGGCTGTCAGTGCATTCTGTACAGTTAGCATCTCTTTTTGATTGATATGAAGGTCCATTTGATTTGGGCTCCATTTGCCCTGAATGCACCTGCCTGCCAGATGAGCCCCCCAAGCATAGCCTGATGTGTCTGTAGTTATTGTTTGGGCGGCAGGGGGTGGAGTGAATAGCAGTCGCTTGTTTTGGTGGCAGGCCTCTGCCCACTATAGAAACTCTAGTTGCAGGCAAGGTATGACAGGAATCATTGTTTCCAGGCTGTGACAATGTTGACTCCATAAACTCTAAGTACCACTGAAGTTTCCTCATAAGCAGTCTTGCATATGGAATTAAAAGAATGCAGGAGGCCATGAACCCCAAGGCTTGCAGAATTTGTCTTGCAGATAGCAGGGTTTTGTGGCCACCTGTTTGAAGTAAGTCACCAAATGAATTTGCTTTTCTAGCATAAGGTAAGCCATCTGGGCAGTTGTATTCAAGCTTGCACCCAGAAATGTAATTTTTTGAGAGGGTACCTGTTGTGATTTATTTTCGTTTATGGTGTACTTTAGACAAATTAGAACCCTTTTTTTTTTGGTCACTGTTTTCTGCCTGAATTAGACAATCGTCCAGGTAAGGATATATTTGAATATTTCTTTGCCAGCAAAATGCAATTACTGGAGCCAGGCACTTTGCGAAGACCCTGGGTGCAGTAGATAAGCCAAAGGGCTGTGCAGAGAACTGGTAATGCAAATAGCTTGCGTTGAAGCGGAGGTATCTTCTGCAAGATTCCCTGATTGGGATATGCAGGTAAGCCTCTTAAGTCTTGAGTTACCAACCAGGCATTTTTGCCTAGCATAGGAAGTAACTGTTGAAGAGTCAGCATCGTGAATTTTGGAATGTCCAGAAATGTGTTTAGAGTAGATAAGTCCAGAATTGGATGCCATGATTTGTCTTTTCTGGGTACCAGGAAAAGTCTTGAATAGAAACCTTATCCCTTTTCCTCTTCTGAGACTGGCCGAGTAGCTCCCATGTTCATGAGAGAGAGAGAGAGAGAGAGTACTTGTTTCTGGGCCTCTGTCCATTTGGGGACAGGTCTGGCCACCCGTTTAGGATTGGTAACGTGTGGAAATGAAATCTGTATCCCTCGGATACTACATTTAAAACTCATTTGTCCTGAGTTATAAGTTGCCAGTTTCTTACATGAAGTGCCAGTTTTCCCACCAAGGAGGCAGCTGAAAGGTAAGTGCTTGGTAAATGTAGAGGGAAGTCATTGAGACTGGTTACCATAGGGAGGTGCCTTGTTGTTCCAAGATTTGGAGGAGGAGAACCCCATTGTTTTGTTCTAAAAGTCCCTTGTGACTGAAACCTGGAGCCTTTTGAATGTCTGGGTTTGACTTGAGTGGCTCTGGAAGGAACTGGAAAGGACCAGTTCTTAGTAGGCCAGTGCCTACTAAACCTTGGAGGTTGCACTTGTAAGAAATCTTTCACAGTTTGCATAGATTTAGCTTGATCTTCCATCGTTTTTAAAACTTCTTCAGCCTTATTACCAAAGAGACGGTCATGTTGTAAAGCAGCACCCAATAATTTTAATTTAACCTGATCAGGCGGAGTTGGCTCTTTGAGCCAAGCATGCCTTCTTAGCACAGAGCCAGTTACAGCAGCCCTGCAAGAGGCCTCCAACGAATCAAACCCACATTGCAAAGTATGTTTTCCAACTTGTTAAACTGAATGCAATAAATCCTGTAAATCTTTATTTTCCACACAGTCAGAGATTAACATCATTTTCTGTTTAAGCAGTCCCATGATATGCTGCTGGTATTTAAGCATATAAAATTGACAGTTTAAAGGCCTGACTGCCAAGGTTGCAGAAATGTAAACCTTCTTACCCCATCTATCCAGCACACTGTAATCTCTACCAGAAGGGGTAGGATTTTTAGCAGTAGAGGCCTTAATGCCCTTGGGACCCTGAGAAATAGTTTCAGGATCTGCAATAGGATTTTTGAAAAGGAATTTGTGGGAGTTAGGAACCATGTAGTATCTGTCAAGCTTACAAGGAGCTGGTGGCAGAGAATCAGGAGCCATACTAGATTCTGTAAAAACATAATCAACAATGTCTACGACAGGCAGTATAGCCAAAGGCCTATGTTGAAGACGAAGAAGAAAATCCCCCAAGTCTCTTTTTAGATTCAGAGAAATCTGGACTTTCCCAGTGGAAATGTTCCTGTAAGGTATGTAAAGTTTCCCCAAAAGAAAAATCCTCAGGGGTAGAAGAAGGAACGGAATCTTCTGCATCAGAGTCCTCATAAGAAGGTATAGACAAATCCTGTTCATTAGACGAGTCAGAAGAAATAGAATCCTGTTCAGAAGATTCATAATCAATGTCTTACCTAGGCCTCTTAGAAGGGGGGGGGGGGGGTTGGCTACCCCTGATCAAAGTAATTAAATCTTCAGCCATTTTGATAATTTGTTTTTAGGCAGAGGGACCTGCATATGTGGCCCAGGCATCTGTTTTTTAGACATAGACTTAGATTTTGGCCTTGGTTTTGAAGATGGAGTCGGTGTAATATACAAATCTGCAGGCCTGAAAACACCCTCAGAAGCTGGTGCCTGCACAGCGGCTCCAGACCCATCACAAATAGAGACATCCCCGGGTTCCATAATTGAAGCATCTCGTGGCATACCGGACTCCAAATGGGTCTCAGTAGAGGCCTGCGAATCAGAAGTAGCGGGTATCAGGGGCTGCGAAGGCACCTCACTGAGTACGGACGAACTGGCGACTGGCATCGTCAAGTTTTGGACCTCGACGGCCTGTCTTTTTCTTTGCGTTTTTTAGGTATTCCGGTAGGTGGATTGCTAACAGACGACATTTCTGGATAATTAAAGCATGAGCCAAAATATTTAGAAGCAAAAATATACAGACGTTTAATAGTGCACTGATTAAATTTAGCACAAAACCGACAGCAAGGCACGTTGTGATCAGGGCCTAGGCAAGGAATGCAGTACAAATGAAAATCCTTATGAGGTATTTGCTTCGCACAAGTAATGCAATTATTAACTTTTACTGACATCGGTAAGGAGCAAGAAAAAGTTTCCCCAATGGGGTACTTAGCTTTTTAGTTGAAGACTTCAGTTCTAAAACTCGAAAACGAACATTTCAGGAGTCAGCCGACCAGCACTTGCGAACTGCTTCTGCTTCAGGCACCGCGTGGCAAGAAAGGCTGATGTAATGGCGTCGGCTGCATGTTTTATACCCCTGACAACCTGACGTCATGGAAGAAGGGACAGCAACCGACGCGGGACCCAAGACTTTCTTAATCAGGCCGACTGAGGGCAACCTGCCAGCAGATTACCCAAATGTAATGACTGCAACAGTGAAACACGAACAACCAGGACTGCAACAGTGAATACACTCGAACATCTACATTTATGGTAAGTGTACACAACTGTACTATGTTCTTCGTGTTTCACTGCTGCAGTCATTACATTTGGGTAGATTCCCAAAACTATGGTTGGGAGGAGTTTATACAGCATTAGGACCAGCTATAAGGCCCTGCAAGACAGCAGTGGCAAAGCCAGCTCGGGATTTAGAGAAAATTGGCAAATGACAATGCTTGGTGAAAGTATGTACAGAACTCCAGGTAGCAGTTTCTAGAATATCAGTGGTAGGAACACCTCTGAGAAAGGCTGCAGAAGTAGATGCTACCCTAGTGGAGTGAGATCTAATCCCCTGGGGGATAGGTTTTCCATGGTGCTTATAGCAGAAATGAATGCAATGGCGTATCCATTTAGAAATGGTTTGTTTTGAAATAGCCTTCCCCTCTGCCCCTGCAGCAAATGCTACCAGCAATTGTTCAGATTTTCTTCGAGATTTAGTCCTGTCCAAGTAGCATCTAAGTTGTCTGTGCACATCCAGGGAATGCATAATCCGTTCCCCTTTGTTCTGTGGAATGGAAAAGAAGGTTGGCAAATGAATGGACTGATTAAGAGCCACACTGGAAACCACTTTAGGCATGAAGGATGGATTGGTCCTCAGAGATACTCTGTCCGCATGAATGATGATGAAAGGCTCCTCTGCCATAACGGCCTGTAATTCTGATATCCTTCTAGCTGAAGTGATTGCTAAAAAGAAGGTTGTTTTCCAAGAAAGAAATTTTTAAGTCTGCAGTAGCAGCTGGCTCGAAAGGAGGCAGAGTGAGCTTCTCCAAAACAAAGTTAAGGTCCCAGACAGGGGTAGGAGCGCTCCTGGGTGGTCTCAAGTTCTTTGCCCCTCTGAGATACTGCTTAAGCAGGAGATGAGAGAAGAGGGGTGGTTCTGAGTTATAGTGAGCTGAAATAGCTGAAGAATGGATTTTAATAGAGGAAAAAGACAGGTCCTTTTGAAGCATCTCAGTTAAGTATTGAAAAACCTGAGATAAATTGGGCGCTGCTGTGCTCATCCCTACAGATTGGTTCCAGGCACAGAATCTTTTCCATTTGTCAGCATAAGATTTTCTAGTACTAGGCCTTCTCGCCTCCAAGATGACATCCATCACAGGTTTGCTGAGGGATGATGAGGGTGAATTTAAGTGATAAGCCAGGCTGCAAGGTTCAATGATGGAAGCTGAGGGTGCAGAATTTGGTTCTCCTGCTGAGACAGCAAGGAAGGGGTCTGAGGCAGGTCCCATGGAGATATTTGTGACACACTGCACAGGAGTAGGTACCAGTGTTGGCGTGGCCAGTTTGGAGCAATCAAAATCATTCTTGGTTTGTCCTGTTTGACTTTTAGCAGAACTTTGGAGAGCAGAGGCAGAGGGGGAAAGGCGCTGACTGATGGGTTTTTCCAGCTGAATGACAGAGAATCCACTTTCAAGGCTTCTTTGTGAGGAGTCCTTGTGCAAAACTTGTCCAACTGGTAGTTCTGGGGGGGGGGCAAATAGATCTATGTCTGGGCCCCCCCATTTGCTTGTGAACATGTTGAAAATCAGTGGTTCCAGTTTCCACTCGTGTGGGTCCATGAGATTTCTGCTTAGTCTATCTGCCAGTGTATTCAATTTTCCTGGCAGGAATTGAACTTGTAGGTGCATTTGGTAGCTCAAGGCTGTGTTCCACAATGCCATGGCTAGTCTGCAGAGGGGGTAAGAATGTGTACCTCCCTGCTTGTTTATGTACCACATAACCGTGGTGTTGCCGTCTTTACCATTAGTTGTCCTGGAAGAATGTAGTCCTTGAAGGCTGTCAGAGCATTCTGTACGGCTAACCTTTCTTTTTGATTGATATGTAGGCGCTTTTGATTTGGGTTCCATATGCCCTAAATGCACTTCCCTGCCAGGTGAGCCTCCCATGCATAGTCTGATGCATCTGTAGTTAGGGTTTGGGCGGCAGGAGGTAGTGTGAATGGCAGTCCCTTGTTTTGGTGGCAGGCCTCTGCCCACCATAGGAATTCCAGGCGTAGGCAAGGTATGATAGGAATTAGAAGTTATGTACTCACCATAACGTTCCATCTGAGTAGGTGACTTCATTCGGATGCAACCTGTGGGTATCGGATCCGATCTCGGATCCGAGCCGGCAATTCAAAAGCTTAGGCTCCGAGCTCCCAGCTCCTCCCTCTTACCCATAACCCCTTGCCAAGCCCTGACTGACCTCAGATTGAGTTTGCCTCAAATACTGACCACAGTATACTAAAACAGCATAAATACTCGCTCTATAAAGGTCAGGGGGATGGAGGGGGGGATGGTTGCATCCGAATGAAGCTACCTACTCAGATGGAACGTTATGGTGAGTACATAACTTCTAAATCTGAAGTAGGCAGACTTCATTCGTCTGCAACCTGTGGGACAGAGTCCTAGCTACCTGAATCTTGGGCGTCATGGAAGGATGTTCCGGAGCACCGCTGAGCCAAAGGATGCTCTTCCTCTAGAAACAACATCCACCTTGTAATGAGAAATAAAAGTATGAGGCGAGGCCCAAGTAGCTGCAGCAGATATCATCCAACGAAACACGGGACTTAAAGGCTGGCGTAGAAACTGCCCTAGTAGAATGAGCCGTAACCCTCTGAGGAGCAGGTCTGCCTGAAGTGTCATATGCCTGCAATATGCAATTAGCAATCCATTTAGATAGAGTGACTTTAGACACTGCTTTACCCAGAGCAAATTTAGCAAAGGAGACGAACAGCTGATCTGATTTCCTGTGGCCAGCTGTCCTGTTAATATAAAACGTAATTGTCTATGAACATCCAATGAATGCAATTTGTATTCCCTTTGTTTCAATACTTGGGAAAAAAGACAGGCAAATTGATTGACTGGTTAATATTGGATTCAGAAGAGACCTTCGGAAGAAAAGATGGGTTGGTCCTGAGGCACACCCTATCAGGGAAGAAAGAAAGATAAGGCGGTTTGACACAAAGAGCCTGAAGCTCAGACTCCCTTCTGGCTGAAGTGATAGCTACCAGAAAGACAGTCTTCCAGGAAAGGAATTTTAAATCAGCAGAAGCTGCAGGCTCGAAGGGAGGAGCAGTAAGGGCCTGCAGGACTAAAGACAAGTCCCAAGGCGGTACAACCTCCTTGACTGGAGGCCTTAACAAAAAAACTCCCTTGAGAAAGGATTTGCATAATTTGCTGTCATAAGGGAGCTGTGTCCTGTCCAATGTGATAATGCGAGATAGCCGCCAATTGTACCTTAATCGTGGAAGAACTGGCCCCTTGATGAAAGAGGTCTGTTAGAAAATCTAGCACCGCAGAGATAGGTGCTGAAAAGGATCCACAGTTCTCTGTCCTGCCCATATGGAGAACCTCTTCCATTTACTCCGATAAACCTGTCTGGTGGAAGGTTTATGAGCAGCCACCAAAATGGCTTTGACCGGTGAAGAGATACCGGGAGTCCTAATTAAGGTTGGAATTGGAGCAGCCAAGCTGTCAACTTCAGGGTTCGCAGATTGGGAACTGGCATTCCCAGAGGGTGAGAGATGAGATCGAATTGGATCCAGAATCCATGGTGGATTGATTTTGTGAGACCATACGAAGGGAACCAAGGTTGTCGAGGCCAGAATGGGGCAATGAGAATCATTCTGCTCCCCAAACTGTTGGCTTTCTGCAGAAACCTCTGCATCAGAGGAAGTGGAGGGTAGGCATAAAGGAGACCGGGAGGCCAAGCATGCACCAGAGCATCCCTCGGGAACTCCCCTGGTGGGGGAAGCAGAGCGAAGAAATTGTCGCATTTGGCGTTTGAGGGAGAAGCAAAAGATCGCAACAGGGTTGCCCCAAGCGGCAAAAATCTTCTTCGCTACTTGAAGATTGAGGGACCACTCGTGTGGAGAAAGGATGGTGCGACTGAGCTTGTCCGCAAGGATGTTGGACTTTCCCGGAATGTGCGTTGCTATCAGAAAGCGTTTGGTGGAAATTGCCCATTCCCAGACTCTCATGGCCTCTCGACAAAGGCTGGTAAGACCTGGTTCCTCCTGCTTGTTGATATACCAGACTACGGACATATTGTCTGTCTGAATCGCAATAGTCCCTGTAGGAAGAACGTGGTGAAGTGCTTGCAACGCTAGGAGCACCGCCCTAATTTCCAGGACATTTATATGCAATGACGTCTCTGTGGGATTCCACGTGCCTTGGACAATCTTTCCCAGAATGCCCCCCACCCGAGGCAAGAAGCGTCCGTGGTCACTGTGGCTCGGGAAATGCATCAAAGGGTCTTCCTGCTAGGGGCTCCGGAGAAAGAAGCCACCACAGAAGGAGTCCCTGCACGCTCTGCTGACCGCAATCGGGCGTTTAGAGACGAACAAAGAGGAGACCACTGAACTTGAAGGGTCCATTGAAGAACGGGCATGAATTAGAAGCGGGATAGCTGCCGCCATAGAACCTAGGGCCCTCAGGACCCGAAGCTGCAGTTGGTGAAGGTTGAAGGATTGCTGTCACATGACACCTCAGGCTGACGATACGGTCTGGGGTGAGGAAGGCTCGCATTGATCTGGTGTCTAGTCTTCCTCCTATGAAATCTATAATTTGAGTTGGATTCAGAAAAGATTTCTCCCAGTTGATCGTGATGCCCAGCCTTGGTGCTAGTTGAAGGAAGTAATCCCTGGCTGAGCACAGAAGATGCCTTGATGATGCAGTCAGGAGCCAGTCGTCCAGGTACGGAAAGACCTGTAATCCCTGGAGCCTCAGGTGGGCCGCTACCACCGTTAACACCTTGGTAAACACCCTGGGGGCTGAGGTGAGACCAAAGGGGAGGACCCTGAACTGATAATGACTGGCTCCCAGCGGCGAAGAAACCTCCTGGATCGTCTGTCCATCCGAATGTGGTAGTACGCATCCTTGAGGTCTATGGAACACATCCAGTCGTTCTCCCTCAAAAGGGGAGTATAGATTGCAGGGTGACCATCCGGAACTTTGCTTGGTTACTGACAGGTTCAACAGGGAAAGGTCTAAAATTGGTCTTAAGTCCCCGTCTTCTTTGGCACCAAAAGAACCTGGAGTAAAACCCTAATCCGCTTGATCTGGGGGACGCTGGATGGCTCTTTTTCTAGCAGCTGCTCGATTGAGAGCTGCCGCCTCCTTTGGTCGGGTGGAACATCTGGGAGGCTGCGAGATTTGGGGATCTTGATTAGGGGTATTGAATATCCTCTGGATATGAGTCAAGCACCCAACTGTCTGTTGTTATGGACTCCCAAGAAGTCAGGTGCATCGAAACGCCCCGACTGCCTCCAGAGACGGACAGCCGGGCAACCCTTCAGGGCTGCTGCGTGGGTCTCTCAGAGAAGGGTTCTCTGGACCCAAAATTGCCAGGAGCCCCCTGCCTCTGGCACGACGACCTCCCGTCCTCCTCTGCCACGGAAGGACTGGTTATCCGGAGCAGGTTGGGACTGCTGCGACTTCGGAACCACATCTTCTTCTGTCCCTTTTGGTTCTTAGAGAAGGACCTCTGGGGAGCTGAGAAGCGGACTCCGGCAGACAGCGTCTTCCGTCCTTTCGCTCTGGACTAATGTCTCGAACAGTCTTGCCAAACAAGGCAGAACCATCGAAGGGGCATTCGAAGGTCGCCTTAAAGGGCTCAGCAAAATCACAATGGCGGAGCCAGGCCTGTCGCCTCATGACAAGGCCTGCTCCGCTGGCTCTAGCGGCTCCCTCAGTAGCATGAGACAGCAGCCGCATAGATGTATTGGATACAGATCTGAGAGTGGCCATTGGTGGAGTAAACCTGTTTATCCTCACTCGAGATGGACTCGGGAGATGCAGCGTACTCTTTAATCAGATCTCGCTGCATCCTAATGACATGTGCCATGTAGTTCAGCTCTCAAGGAGAAGGTCGCTGAACTAAACACTCGCTTCCCAATTCGATCCATCGAACGGGACTCCTTGCCCGGAGGATGGACGGAGGGACTCTCCTGGGCCAATTCCCTCTTCGTGGCTGCAGCCATCATCATGGCATCTACTGGGGACCCTTACTCCAGTGGGTGCGGTCTGATGGAGGAGAAAGAATGCGGTCCGGCGCTTTGGGATAGGCTCAATGGTGTCCGGATCCTTCCACGCCCTGATAGATATAAGATCTACCAGGGGTCAGCAGGAGGACACCCAAGAGGTAGAAGGGCCCGCCTCGAATGCCTCCAAGAACACAGACTCGTCCGAAGAAGCCTTGGGGGCAGACCACCCCCCCCTGATCCTTAACATCTCCATGATGTCTCCAAATGAGGCGTCCTCAGGGGTGACCTAGGGAGCCTTCCCTTCATCCAAGTCCGTGTCTTCAGTGACGGACTCAGGGGAGTCCATGTGCCTCCTCTTGCACTTGCGCTTCAGGTACTTCATCAGGGGCTGTCCGAGGAGTACTCTTCAGCAGATGGATGTTCCAAGGGAACCACTTGGGACATCGAGGCGGGCTGTCCCTGGGACCGGCTGGTGGGGCCTGGCCCAACTGCAATGGAGTGCGGGATGGAGCCGTGGCAGGGACCGGGGTCCGGATGTCCTCGACAGTGCCCTTTCCATAACGTTGAAAGCCGAGGGGAGCCAGCTTCTCTAAGCCCCGAGAGCCGACCCCCACTCGGATCCGGCGTGCGGATCGGAGTCGGGCAACCGTCGGATCCGAGACCAGTGTGCTCCGACCTGGGCGGAGCCGACACACCAGCTCCCTCGGATCCGAGGCTCGGCCCTCGGCTCGAGAGGTCGGTCCGGTACCCGAAGCACTCAAGGGATGGGACGGATCCGAGTGCGCCGACCAATCGGATCCGACCCACCCCGGATCCAAATCTGCACGGCGCCGAAAGCTCGAACCCGTGGTATGGGTCGGAGAAGGAGCTAAGGGGCGAAAAGGTGAAGCCCCTCCCGGTTGGGGGCTAGGAGCACTCCATTTGCATTTGGGCCTGGATGAATTTCCTCATCATCCGGTCCATATCAGCCAGCTCATAGAAAGGTCGATCTAGAGGAGGCCACGGCGGACCTAGAGAGCCGTCTCTGTGACCTCCTGGAAGGGCTAGCCTCCTCCTCCTCGGGTCCAGGAGAGAACAGGGAGTGGAGCCGAGGAGGAGGAAAGCTAGAAGGCACAGGGAAGCCAGCTTAGATGGAGGAGCCGAGCTGGAAGCTTGGCTCTCCTCTTGTGGTGCTTCTCCCTGTGCCTCTCCTTCTGTCTCTCCCTAGAAGAATCCTTCCCCTCCGGCAACTTTAAGGAGGTTGAGTCCCAGCCGGAGGGGAGAACTCACAGCAACAAGTTGCTGACTGGAGGGCAGAGGCGAAGCAGTATCTGGGGTAAAAGACCGCCAGCACCAACTTCGACCTCCGTTCCCTTAAAGCTCGGGGGTTGAACCCTGCACAAATGGTACAACCAGAAGACAGGTGTTCAACCCCCAAGCATGACCAGTGTGGCCATCTGCTGGGGACAGCTTATGGCCACACTCGCACATTGAAAAGACAGCCTTAGGGGCTTCAGACATTACACCTAAGGCCTAAACACACACAAACAAACTACGAAAACCCGAGAAAATTTAACTAAAGAGGGAGGAAAGCCTTAACCACACACAACTCTAACTATATTTATAACAAAAAAAGAGAATTTGAAAAATTTTTCTGTCAGAAAACTACACTTATCTCAAAACCACGCCAGGAGCTCTAGAATTCCGTTGCTTCTTGAAAAGCGGCAAACGAAATCTGAGGTCAGTCAGGGCTTGGCAAGGGGTTATGGGTAAGAGGGAGGAGCTAGGAGCTCGGAGCCTAAGCTTTTGAATTGCCGGCTCGGATCCGAGATCGGATCCGATACCCACAGGTTGCAGACGAATGAAGTCTGCCTACTTCAGATTCATTGTTTCCAGGCTGTGACAATGTTGACTCCATAGACTTTTTAAGTACCACTGCAGTTTCCTCATATGCAGTCTTGCATATGGAATTAAAAGAATGCAGGAGGCCATGAACCCCAAGGCTTGCAGTACTTGTCTTCCAGATAGCAGGGTTTTTGTGGCCACTTGTTTGAAGTAAGTTACCAAATGAATTTATTTCTCTGGCGTGAGGAAAGTCATCTGGGCAGTTGTATTCAAGCTTGCACCCAGGAATGTAATCTGTTGTGGGTACCAGTTGTGATTTCTTTTCGTTTATGGTGTACCCCAGACAAGTTAGAACCCTTTTTACAAACGCCAGATGATTCAAAAGTATGCCCTGGTTTTCTGCCTGAATTAGACAATCGTCCAGGTATGGATATATTTGAATATTTCTTTGCCTGCCAAATGCAATAACTGGAGCCAGGCACTTTGTGAATACACTGGGTGCAGTAGACAAGCCAAAGGGCAGTGCACAGAACTGATAAATGCAAGTAGCCTGCTTTGAAGTGTAGGTATCTTCTGCAAGATTCCCTGATTGGGATGTGCAGGTATGCTTCTTTTAAATCTAGAGTTGCCAATCAGGCATCTTTGCCTAGCATAGGAAGTAACTGGTGAAGAGTCAGCAACTTGAATTTTGGAATGTCCAGAAAGGTGTTTAGAGTAGACAGGTCCAGAATTGGACACCATGATTTGTCTTTTCTGGGTACCAGAAAAAGCCTGGAATAGAAACCTTGTCCCTTTTCCTCTTCTGGTACTGGTTGAATAGCCCCTATGTTTAAAGAGGGAAAGTACTTGTTTTTAGCCTCTGCCCACTGATTTGGGGACAGGTCTGGCCACCCGTTTGGTGTTGGCAACATGTGGAAACGAAATCTGTATCCCTGGGACACTATATTTAAAACCCATTTGTCCTGTGTTAGGAGTTCCCAATTCTTTGCATGAACAGTAATCTTTCCACCCAAAGGGGTGGCTAAAGGGTAAGTGCTTGGTAATTTTAAAAGGAAGTCATTGAGACAGTTTACCATAGGGGGGTGTCTTGTTAATTCCAGATTTGGAAGTGGAGGCCCCCCATTGCTTAGTTCTGAGAGTCCCCTGGGACTGAAACCTGGTGCTTTTGGTGTGTCTGAGCTTGGCTTGAGAGGATCTGAAAAGACCAATTCTTAGTAGGCAGGTGCCTACTAAATCTTGGAGAAAATCTTTAACAGTTTGTATAGATTTAGCTTTATCTTCCATCTTTTTTAGAACTTCTTCAGCCTTACTGCCAAAAAAGACTGTCCTGATTTAAAGGAGCATCCAACAATTTTGCTTTAACACGATCAGACAAAGATTGCTCCTTAAGCCAAGCATGCCTTCTAAGCACAGACCCAGTAACAGCAGCCCTGCAGGAGGCCTCTAAAGAATCAAAACCACATTGCAAAGTATGTTTTCCAACTTGTTCAGCAGAATACAATAAATCCTGTAGATCTTTATTTTCCACACAGTCAGGAATCATCATTTTCTGTTTAAGCAGTCCAATAATATGCTGTTGATATTTTAACATATGAAATTGGCAGTTTAAAGCCCCGATTGCCAAGGTTGCAGAAGTATAAAACTTCTTACCCCATCTATAAAGCGCCCTGGAGTCTCCTTCAGAAGGGGTAGGATTTTTAGCAGTAGAAGCCTTAATGCCCTTGGGCCCCTGACAAATGGTTTCTGGAACTGCAACAGGATTTTTGAAAAGGAACTTGTGGGATTCAGGAACCCTGTAGTATCTGTCAGGTTTACTAGGACCCGGAGGCAGGGAATCAGGGGCCAAACTGGATCCCGAAAACACATCAACAATGTCTAGTACAGGAGGTATAGCCAAAGGCCTATGATGAGGTAGAAGGAGGAAATCCCCTAAGCCTCTTTTTTAAATCAGAAAATTCCTGACTTTCCCAGTGGAAATGCTCCCTTAAGGTATGTAAAGTTTCTCCAAAAGAAAAATCCTCAGGAGGGGAAGCAGAGGGAATGGAATCCTCTGCATCAGAATCCTCATAAGTAGGTATGGACAAATCCAGGTCATTAGAAGAGTCAGAAGAAACAGAAACCTCATCAGAAGATTCATAAACAAGATCAGCCCTAGGCCTCTTAGAGGGGGGGGGGTTGACTACCCCTGATAAGAGTAATTAGATCTTCAGCCATTTTGATCATTTGTTTTTTAGGCATAGGGGCCTGAACATGTGGCCTGGGCGTCGGTTTTTGAGACAAAGATAGAGATTTAGGCCTTAGTAATGAAGGTGGAGTCTATTTAATATGCAAGTCTGTAGGCCAGAATACACCCTCAGAAGCCGGTGCCTGCACAGCGGCTCTGGACCCATTCAAGGTAGAGACATCCGCAGGTTCCATAGGTGAAGCCTCTCGCAGCTTACCGGACTTGGAATGGGTCTCAGTAGAGGCCTGCGAATCAGAAGTAGCGGGTATCAGGGGCTGCGAAAGCGCCTCACTGAGTACCGGAGAACTGGCGACTGGCTTAGAAGTGTCGTCGGCAGTTTTGGACCTGTCTCTGTCTTCATCTTTGCATTTTTTTCGGAATCCCGGTAGTCGGATGGCTAACCAATGGCATTTCTGGATAATTAAACTGGGAGCCGAAATATTCAGAAACAAAAATGTACTGATGACAGATAATGCACCGATTAAATAAAGCACAAAACCGACAGCAAGGTACGTCGTGCTCTGGGCCTAGGCAAGGAATACAGTACGAATGAAAATCTTCGTGAGTTATTTGCTTTCCACAAGTAATGCAATTATTAAGTTTTACTAACATCGGTAAGGAGCGAGAAAGTTTCTCCAATGGGGTACTTATAATTTGAAGACTTCGGTTCTGAAACTCAAAAACGAAAATTTCAAGAGTCAGCCGACTGGCACTTGCGAACTGCTTCTGCTTCGGGCACCGCATGGCAATGAAGACTGATGTAATGGCGTCAGATGCATGTTTTATACCCCTGATGACCTGATGTCATGGAAGAAGGGACAGCAACCGACGCAGGACCCAAGACTTTGTTAATCAGGCCAACTGAGGGCAACCTGCCAGCAGATTACCCAAATGTAATGACTGCAACAGTGAAACACGAAGAACATCTGGCAATTTAAAGCCCTAATGGCCAGAGCAGCAGAGGTATATACCTTCTTACCCCATCTGTCTAAAGTCCTAAAATCGCTATCAGAAGAGGAAGGATTCTTGGCAGTAGTAGCCTTAATGCTTTTAGGACCTTGGGAAATGGTCTGGTCTCTGGATCCGCAGTAGGATTCTTGAAGAGGAATTTGTGAGAGTCACGTTCTCTATAGTACCTGTCAGGTTTCCTGGGAGCTGGAGGTAAAGTGTCTGGGGTAAGGCTGGATTCCAGGAAAACATCATCTACAATCTCCAGAACAGGAGGGATAGCTAGAGGCCTGTGATAAGGCAAGTTTAAGAATTCCCCAAGTCTCTTTTTAGACTGTGAATAGCCCTGGCTTTCCCAGCGGAAATGTTCCCAAAAGGTATGCAAGATTTCACCAAAGGAAAAATCCTCTGGAGGGGAAGCAGCGGGAATGGAATCCTCTGCATCAGAATCCTCATAAGCAGATAAGGGTAAATCCTGGTAGTCAGAAGGAATAGAGATATCAGATTCCTGATCAGAAGAATCAGAAGGAACATCAGTTCTAGGTCTCTTAGAGGGGGAAGCCTGGCTTTCCCTAATTAAGGTAATAAGGTCTTAAGCCATTCTAATCATTTGTTTTTGCGGCATGTGGGCCTGAGAATGCACTTTGGTTGTCAGTTTCTAGGCGTAGTGTGAGCTTTACGCCTGAGGAATTCAGTGTTTTTAGCTTGAAACGAAGTAGTTGGTTTAATATGAAAATCCGTAGGTCTGAATACACCCTCAGAAGCCGATGCCTGCACAGTGGCTCCGGAACCATCCAAGGTAGAGACATCCGCAGGTTCCATAGTCTAAGACGCATCTCGCAGCATACTGGCCTCCGAATGGGTCTCAGCAGAGGCCTACGAATCTGTAGAAGAGGATATCAGGGGCTGCGAAAGCACCTCACTGAGTACCGGCAGACTGGCGACTAGCTTAACAGAAGTGTAGTTGGCAGTTTTGGAACTATGCGGTCTGTCTCTGTCTTTATCCATACATTTTTTCGGATGATCGGTAGTCGGATGGCTTAAAGCCATTTCGGAGTACGGAGATAGAGAATGAAAGTATTTAGCTACAAAAATGGCCCGACAATGAATAGTTCGGGCATTGAACAAGGGACAAAACCGACAGCGAGGGACATCGTGGTCTGGGCCTAAACAGGTGATGCAGTAAGAATGAATATCTCTATGAGGTATTTGCTTTCCACAGACAAGACTACTAATTTTTTCAGACATCTGTTAGAGCAAGAGAAAAGGATCCCCAACGGGGTACTTATCTTTTTGAAGACTTCAGGTCTGAAACTCGAAAACGAAAATTTTCAGCGGACCGGCACTTGCGAACTGCTTCTGCTTCGGGCACTGCACAGCAAGAAAGACTGATGTAATGGCGTTGGCTGCATGTTTTATACCCCTGACGACATGGAAGCAGCGACAGCATCCGATGCAGAAGTCCCAAAACTCTGGTATTCAGGCCAGCTGAGGGTTACCTGCAGGTAGATAACCCAAATGTGAAGACTGCAACAGTGAAACACGAAGAACATCAGAAGAATTGTTGAAGAAGGTGCTGAAAAAGGGTCAAAGTTGTCTTTAGAAGCCCAAATGGAAAATCTCTTCCACTTACTGTTGTATACCTTTTTGGTGGAGGCTTATGGGGAAACCAAATTAATGTCACGGACTGGAGAACTGAGCCAAAACCATGCAGTCAATTTGAGGTTGTGGAGATTGGGAAGCTGGGGTTCTGATGTGTGAAACAGGAAATCCTGAGTGGGTTTGAGCATCTATGGAGGATATCTAAGGTGAGAATAGCAATGGGAGCAATAAAAATTACTGAGCTCTTCAACCTGTTGGCTCTCTATAGAAATTTTGGGATTAGCGAAGAGGAGGTTAAGCATAAAGGAGACCCGGGGACAAATCCTGAACTACATCATCCCTCGATGCCCACCCCCACCCCCCCTGCGGGGGGATTAGAGCGAAGTACTTGCTGCATTTGCTGTTGAGTGGAGAAGCAAATAGGCTGCAGCAAGACTGGCCACAAAGGCTGACAATCCTGTTCACTACTGATTGAGGGACCACTCGTGAGGAATCAGAATGGACCTGCCGAGTCTACCTGCCAGCGAATCGTTTTTTTCCCCGGAATGTGTGCTGCAATTAAGAGAGCAGTCTGAAGAGATGTCCCACTCCCAGACTCTCATGGCCTCTCGGCACAAGGGGTAGGATCAGTTTCCTCCTCCTTTGTTGATGTACCAGACTACTGACATATTGTCCACATGGATGGCAATAGTCCCCAGAGGGAGAATGTCCTGAAAGGCTTGCAACGTTAGGAGGACTGCTGTCATCTCGAGGACACTGATATGCAGATTGGTCTCATAGGGGGACAATGGATCTTGTTCCCTTGTAATGTCCCCCACCCCACCCCAAATGGGAAGTGTCCGTGGTCACTGTGGCTGTCGGGGGGGGGGGGGAGGCATGGCCTGCACAGTGACAGGTCATCTGACTGCTTCCACCCATTGGATACGAATTTTCCAAATTGCAGTCAGTTTGATGGGAACAGACACAGCTTGGTAAAAGAATGGACCATGGAACTGCCAAGGTCTACTATAGAATTTGCATAAAACATCTTGCTAATGGGACTAGGATAGCAGCAGACACAGAGCCCAGGGCTCATAGCTCTAATTTTGCTAATTTTCTGCAGGTGACGGAGGATATACCAAGTCCTGTACTTGATGTCTCAGAGGTATTATGCGATGTAGAGGCAGTGAAGTTATTGGGATGTAGTGCTCAGTTGCGTTTTTATGAATTCTAGATCTTGTACAGGAGTCAGGTTTGATTTTTCACAATTTATTATAATGCCAAGGGAGTTGGAGATCTGAAGCAAGGAGTTCCTGGCTTGCAGCAGTTGATGCCTTGTTAGGGCAGTAATATGTGAATTGTCTAGATAGGGAAATAGCTGGAATCCTTTTAGGCTCAAGTGAGGTGCTATAACTGCCATACACTTGATAAACACCTGTGGGGTCAGTGGTAAGTCTAAAGGGTGAGGCTCTGAATCAGAAGTGATTGGCTCCCAGCCGACAGTGTGTCTCCTGGAGTGCCTGTATTTTGAAAGGATAGTATGCCTCCTGTAGATCTATGATGCACCTACAAATCGTCCTTGCTCAAAAGTGGCAAAATGGACTGAACCATAAACATCCGGAACTTCATCTTCTTGACATACTAATTTAGACTGGTTAGATTCACTGGTCTTAGGTCCCCCGTTTTCTTTGGCATCAAAAAGAGGGAGTAAGTTCTGAATCCTATTCGCTAGCAGTACTTCAGGAGTGCTGATACGGCCCATCAATGAAAAGTTCACTGAAGTGCTGGGTTTGGTGACCCTGCCTGCCTCTGGGGCAACGCCTACCACTGAAACCTCCCCCTCTGGAGGAAGTGTGTGTGTGTGTGTGTGTGTGTGTGTGTGTGTGTGAGAGAGAGTGTGTGTGTGTGTGTGTGTGTGTGTGTGTGTGTGAGAGAGTGTGTGTGTGTGTGTGTGTGTGTGTGTGTGTGTGTGTGTGTGTGTGTGTGTGTGTGTGAGAGAGTGTGTGTGTGTGTGTGTGTGTGTGTGTGTGTGTGTGTGTGTGTGAGAGAGAGATTGTGTGTGTGTGTGTGTGTGTGTGTGTGTGTGTGTGTGTGAGAGAGAGATTGTGTGTGTGTGTGTGTGTGTGTGTGTGAGTGTGAGAGAGAGAGTCTTGGAAAGGTGCCCAAGACTTCCTGAACCACGTTTTCTTCACTCCTCGCTGGTTCCTAGAAAAGGTCTTCTTTTTTACTAAATATTTTTTTATTATTTCAAATAAGATGTCTCAAGAAACATTACATGAGATACAGAAATAACATATTTACAATTCTAAAACATTACTAACTTCAAACCATTATATAACTATTTACATTGGTGTCTATGCAAATAACATTGAAATTCTATATTATATAAAGTTAGAAACATAAAATTATACATCTTCTTCAATCTTTGAGTATTTCCAGTACTTTCATCCAAGAGTAATAGTAAGTAGATCTTTTAGTTCTGTTCTTCACTGTTAATATTTCCATGTGAGCAACTGTTGTTGTTAAATTCTCAAATTCCTTGAACATAGGAGAAGCCTCATTTTTCCAGTGTATAGTTATGATTTTACGTGAAATTGCCAATAGTGACCCCAGGGTTTTAGTGTCTTTTTTTGGTACACAGTTTGGAATAGGAGAGTTGAATAAAATTAAAGACTTTGTTAATTGAAAATTATCATTATAAACAGTCTGAAAAAAATAGTTAATGGATTTCCAGTACATATTGAGACATATACATTCATAAAAAACATGCTGCCAATCTGCTTTTATCTTGGTATGGCATCTCCAACATTGATCTTCAATAGAATACATTTTGGCTAGCCTATGTGTTGCATAGAAACTTCTGTGTATATATCTCCAAGTGAATAATTGCCAGTATTTTGATAATGTAGAAAATTTGGAAGATTTTAGAATATTACTTTTTTCTTCTTAAATTGGAGATGGTTGTTAAAAGTATAATAATCCCAGTATGATTTTTCATTATAGTTTTATAGATATTAGACAAATAACCTCTACCCTGATAAGGCTGTTTTGTGATAATAAGGTATTCAATGAGTTTTGGAGCTTCATGTCTAACTGAAGGTTGCATTTGTTCTATTTTATTTATAAGAAATTGCCTTAGATTTTGTAAAAACAACCAATTGTCTTTATTTATATTATAGTTATAAATTATCTGGTCATTTGTTAGAATTTTCCCTTTCTCTATAAGTTGATGCCAAAAGAGAGTAATGTTTCTTCTTTAAGTATATTTATTTTAGATATTTGTGATGTATCTAGAATATTTGGTGTAAAAGCTATAGGGAAAATAAGAAAAATCCAATAATTAATATTGGGTATTTTGTTTATATATGTTTTGAAGACCAAGTGTAGAGCTTATATAGTTTGATGGCAATTTATTAATACAATTCCTTTTCCCTAAAAACTAATCTTTTAACATCCATATAAGGGGTGATATTACTGTTAAGTTGTCTTGTATGCAATTATAATTGATTTTTACGTAAATCTGTTAATGGGCTTGTTTCCATATAGGTGTGTATGAATTATTTAACCATAGTGTTATGTTTTTAATAACAGATGAGGTAATATATAAATCAATATCCGGTAAATTAATTCCACCGTCTTCCCAATCTGGTAAATGTTTATTTAAGGCTATACAGGGTTTATATGGAAACCATAGAAAATTTAAAATTAGTTTATTGTATCTTTGAATAATATATTTGGGAGGTGGCAATGAAAAATTTTGTAATAAGTATAATATTTTGGGAAATATGGATTATTTTAATAAGATATAATCTGTCTGCTGTTGAAAAGATATATTTATTCCAGTAACCAATTGTTTGTTCTATTTTGTCTAGTATTTTATTAGAGTTAAATATTAGAGAATCTGTTAATTCATGGAGTAGATTTATTCCCAGATATAATAATTTACTTTCTGTTACTATATATTTGGAAAATATTTTGTTTATATTATTTTTTTTAAAATTACAGGGCATAATTTTAGTTTTGTTTTCATTAAATTTTAAGCCTGAAATATTTTAAAATTTATTCATGGAGTTAAATAGAGCATTCAAAGACTCATTTGCATCTGAGAGAGTTAATAGTATGTCATCAGCAAAGAGTTGGATTTTAAGGTTTAACATTTTATTAATACAAATGCCCTTGATTTGCAAAGGGTTCTATGAGTAATGCAAATAACAATGGTGATAAAGGGCAACCTTGTTTAGTTCCCTTTTTGATTGTTATAGGGCCTGAGCAATGCAATCCTAGTTTAGCATATGCAGTAGATGTTTCATATAGTATTTGGATAAGATTATTAAAATTAGAAGGAAAGTTATATTCTTTTAAAACTAGTGAAAGAAAGTTCCAGTTAACCAAATCAAAATCTTTATTAATATCTAATGAGATTACATTTAAATCTAGGACTTTATGTTTGCTATAATCTATTAATGTTAGTATTCTTTTATTATCTGAAGTATTTCTTCCTTTAATAAAACCTATTTGATCTTTGTGAATTAAGAAAGGAAAGTGTCTGATCCTGTCTGCGTATATAGCCATAAACATCTTATATAGTCTATAATGAGTAATGATATTGGCCTATATGAGGAACACTGCTTCTCATCTTTATCTGGTTTGATAATGGGATATCAATGAACATTTCCAAGAGGGTGGTATATTCAAATCTTTCTTGGCTATATCATATACTTCTAATAAGGATATGGCTTGATTGGGTATTAATTTATACATTTCTGGTAGCATATTGTCTGGCCCAGGTGCTTTATTTGTCTTGAGCTTTTTAATTTGTGATTTTAATTCTGTCATATTGATTGGTTTGCTTATAATGTCTATTTGTTCTGGTGTTAATTTAATATGAATATTATTTTCTAAGTATTTTTTTATATCCTTAGTAGGTGCACATCTTGAGTGTTTATGGAATTATCAATGTTAAATTGGAGTCTGAATGCTTCTAAAATATAATTTAGTTCCATAACTCTTTTGTTAGTATTAGGAATAAATATTTCTTTTATTTGCTTAGATTTAATTTTTTTTGTTCTATTAGTTAAGTGTCTCATGTGTGCTGAAGTAGTACAGTATGAGTTTATTTTTATCTTTTCTAAGTTAATCATAATCTTATGATGTAACAATTCTGTATACTTCTTACTGATTTGTGTAGCTTCTTGAACTTGAGTAGTATTATCCAGTTTCAATTTATCTGCTTTGTTTTGCAAGTCTAGCATATCTTTATTCCATAGCTTCCTTTTATTTATGTACCAGGATAATATTTTACCACATGTAACTGCTTTTAATGAATCCCAGCCATATTTCTGAAACATCATCTGTGTAATTTATTTCTAGAAAGTTTTTGATTGTTTCTTCATAAAATTCTTTGAAATCTGTCAATTCTGTGATATAAGAAGGTATCCTAGTAATGGGATTTGAATAAAATGGTGTAAGCTCCATCTCAAAGACTATGGCATTATGATCAGATAAGGGACAATTTATAAATTTGACTTTTGTCAATTTTTGTTATTAGGTCATTGGCAACATATATTCTATCAATTCTAGAGTTAAGGTTTATATCTATGAGAATAAAATGTGAAAATTAGTGAGCCTGGTTCTGCAAATTCATTTAAATCTTTTAAATACAATGCATCTATAAATTTTGATAGTGCTTTAGAGATAGGTTGTTTTCTTCTTTTAGATTTAGAATCTGTATCTTTCATTCATTATATAGTTGAAGTCTCCTGACAATATCAGGCTACCCTTAGTTAAATGAATTCTCTCTTCAAAGTGCTGTTTAACTGTTTTTAATCCTAGTCCTGGGATCCAATATAGATTTACTAACGTATAGATTCTCTTATTTAATTCTCCTGAAGCTAGACAAACCATACCTGATGTATCTTGATGAGTAGTAATTATTTTAGGTGTTATAGCGGAGCTGCGAAGTAGTACAGCTACTCCTCTTTTTTTTTGTTTTGTATTGAGAGTTTATTAAGAAAAGGTCTTCTGAGGGGTGGAAAACTTGATCCACACAGCAGACAGGGTCTTTATTGCTTTCTTTGGGTTAACTTATCTTTCACTGACGGCCTAAACAAGGAACAGCAATCAAAGGGAGCATTAACAAA